>NC_064919.1:88257981-88558481 GCF_929443795.1 Astur gentilis | reverse complement strand
AGACCACAGAAAAGATTACAAACCTCGACAGTGCTAGTTACAGGGACATTATCCATAAAGCATGTAATCCTATCCAAACCTTCCGACAACAGTTTCACAGTATGCCAGAATTTTTTTAGGATATTTTCTATTTTCATCCCGTGATCCCATGTAATACATAGTCTTGGCATTTCTTATCACTTCCAACCATGCATTTCTCGATTTTTTTAATGTTTGTTCCAAATTTCAGTGCTGTGCATCCTTTTTGCCTTAGACCAAAAGCATATCACACATTCTCATCATTTTAATTAAACTAGGGCCAATCCAGGGCAAATGTTTGATTTTGACTCAAAAGGTGCATGCAAATCACAAATTCCATTTGATTCAAAATGGAAAAGGCTCCCTGCTACATCCTTACTGTATATGGAATTAAGCAGTCTGCCAAATTCATGGCTGCACATCACTTTAAAAAGTGTCTGCGTTTTTGAAATTAAAAAAATGAATTCATACATTAAATGTAAGTTGTGCATGCATTGTTTTTAAGATCCACAGCGAATACTACAGTATAAAACTCAGATCTTTTCACTTGAGGCAAGCGCCGTTTAAATTTATCAACTCTCAACAAGCAAAGACTTCAGCGTGGATGCTGACTGAGATTTGCATTAAACGTCTACTGAAACAAAATTTCCTAGCCTGTGAATGATCTTAAAATGACTTCCTCTTGTAATGGCTTTCCATTAAAAGCATTTCCAAGTGCAGCTGCAGAAATGGCACCCGTGGAAGGTATGAATGTGCACCTTGCGCTGGAAAAGCATGGTCCTGCGGGGGTGAAACGGCTTCTGTCCCATGAAAATTTGCTATTTATATCTGGATGAAGCTGGAACCATTGACAATGCACTTGCGGAGCACCAAAGCTGTGTCTCAGAAACAGTCTGGTGGAGGAGGCACAGAGTCTGCAGTCCCGACTTCTTCCTTCTCTGCCTGGTTTGCTCACAGCGAACGCTGCAGACCAGGGGTCAAGTTCGGGTGCTGAACCAGGCCGAGTACAGCCTTGAACTTTGGCTGCAGCTGTCTCTGGTGAGGATACTCACTCCAAGGTTAGTCTTGGATGCCAATTTCATTGTAAAACCCACCTTAGAGCTGCAAAATACTTCAGCTCAGTATTTTTCCAATACGCCAGGCACAGAGAAACTTCTCATCAGCTGTTGCCTGATGCTCAGTTCTTCCACCACCAGGTATCACTGGTTGGGTTGCAGCCTCTGCCAGGCCGATGGCCATGCGATAGGGCTCATCCTCTCTCTTTTGCTTTCTCACGGAAGCTCCAGAGCTGTGCTGGTGGCTGCCCGCTTCTGCTGTCCTTCCCACGCTGCGTGTGTAAGTTAGCAAAGGGGCACGTGGGTTATGTCCTCCAGTGCAGAATGCCCGAAAGGGTGAAGGATGGGGACGACGTGGTGCGGCGTTAGATTGGTTGGTCTGTGGTATCTGGAAACACCCAGAAGTCACTGCGTTGCTATCTGCTGGAACACTGCCTCTCCACCCTGGGAATGCAGATCTTCTTGCTCTGAGAGAGGTCATCATTATCATGAAGTTGTTCCTTCTTCCTGTTTCCCATTACTGACAGGACACAAGTTTTGAACCGCTTCTTTTTTTTATCAATAGAGAGTTCCTCGATGTGACTCTTTTCTTCATGCCTGCCGGTTCAGCCAGGCAATCTCCTCGTCATGGGAGCAGTCTGCGTCCTCTCCCGGCTTGGAGCTTGTCCAGAAGACAAGAGCACGTTGGCTGAGCTGGCTTGAGATGTCTGCGGCTGCATCACATCGCCATGCGATTTCTCATGCTCACAAAGCAGCCTGTTGACTTCCGAGTTTGAAAAGTAGCTGCTGAGCTGCAGAGCCCATAATGGTGTGAACTCTGATTACGCTTAGGACCTCATGCCCCCTGAGCTCGCACCTGAACTGTGCGGGCGATTGCATTTTTGTTGTACTGGCTGAATGGGCGTCTCCGTTCATGTTCCGCTAAGCCACAAAGCTTGCTCGCGTACTCGTTCCTCGGCTCTGATCGCCGCTGCTTTCCTAATTATCTCCCTGCCTCGCTTCCTTTCCTCAGGGCCCCTCGGGAAGTTTTGCAATTTTGTACTTTCAAATAATTTTGGGTGAGTCTCAGTAACACCTTTGTGAAGGAAAGGGCAATTCCTGAAGCTGCTGCTCTTACGACAAGTGTGGCAACTGTCCCCGTTTCATGACGGTGATCCACGTGGGTGCCCACTCTCTTGTTCAGACAGAACACCTCCTGACAGTTAACTAAGAGCACAGCCTTTCTCATGTCGATCCTGGTGGCTTATGTGGCTCTCAAAAGCAGCCCAAGCTCTTGTAGGCATCGCTTATGTGAGCAAATACATTGCTGCTCACCGCTTATCATATCCCGCTATGAAAACGTGGATGGAAGCTGTGGAGCAGTCCGGGTTCTGGTGCATTTTTAACTCTCCAATCCTGACATCTGGATAACACCAGTAGTACCTACCTTCTGTGCCATACCTCCCATTGCTATCGTCCATGAAGCTGCCATCGAAGGTGAGCCCAGGGTGCGCGTTCCAGTCCAGGACCTCCATGTTATTCAGTCCTGGATCCTGGGATACCATCTTATATTCCCTGCTTTTGAACCTCCTGATGAAAACCAATTTTTTTATTAAAAACAATTTTTTAATTGCTTCTCCCATTGGAAGGCAAAACCTTACTGCTCTGACGTGAGATATCCAATTTCGAGGCAGTTTAAATTTAAAGGCTAACTGAAGCCCATTTCTCTTTCTCTAAGACGTTGCCTTTTGTTTAGAGTGCTCTTCCTCCCCTCTGATACACTGCTAGGGACGAATCACATCCTTCTGTCTAAGTTTCGTTGGAATAAACGAGCCAAGCCCTGGTGGTCTCCACGCACGGAAGACCTCCCAGTGCCTTGCTCATCCTCATGGCCTCTCCCCACCTGTCCCACCTGCGTTCCTCCCAGCTGACCAGAGTCTCTCCAGCTGTAGGTACATCCTTTATATCCCGAAGAGGAATTTTTGATGGCCTCTCTCATATTCCAGGGGGGATTTGTTTCCATAAACTGCCACCCCATCGGTTTTCCCTCCTACCAGGCTGCGGTAGGAGAGAGGGAAGCACGCAACACGCAGGTGTTAACACATCGTTCTGCAGGATGCTATCAGCACCCCGGGGATTTCTCTGTGGTGAAAAGCAAAGAATAAACATTTGGCGTTCTTAGCCGTTCTCATTTCATTTCCTCCCTCGCTGGCTGCTGTATTATGTGACATCTTATCGCTAGATGCTGAGGAGCCTCACTTCCCCGTGCAGGCAGTGCCACTGCTGTCACATTTATTGACTGCTGGCATGGATAATGCTTGTGAAGCATCTCAGCATGTAGGTCAGGCAGCTTCATACCAAAAGGCTCTGCCTGAGCTGCCTGCAGCGCGCTTCGGGTCTGGCTGTCGCATAAGGCCACACTCTGCCACCGAAGGGATGTTCCTCTTCTCCCGGACACAGGAGCCACGGAAAGCCCGGGGGTAGCATCGCTCCCCCAGAGATCAGGGCTGTGGTCGCGCTTGTGAAGGACACAGATAGCACGTACAGCGCAAGGCCTGGGCTCAAACATTCAGGAGAACCATTAACGAACCCAGTATTTGCCTGTTTCTTCACCGTGAAACCCGCAGGATTAAGCACTGCATCTCTTGCACGTAGTCAGGTCCTTTGGAGTTTTGTGGCACCAACCTGGATCTGACTGGAACAGAGCTGCACGTTTAATTTCTTCCGTCCGAATGAGTCTTTTTGGACTGGGGGTTCATCGGGCTGGAGACAGTTCAATGTGTTTATAAGCATCCAGCCCAACACCACTGGGAGAGGCATCGGCTGCAGCCGAGGAGAAGGTTCAGCAGGCAAAGGGGGCTGGGTACGGGTCCCCCCCGCCGAGCACACCCCAGTGGGGTGCTGCTGAGCACTGGTGCTTCGGCCGTCGTGGGTAGACTCCCAGGAAACAAAGAAATGCCCCAGAAAAGTGATCAGGAGGGCACCCGCGGTGGTACTGACCGCTGGCATAGTCCTCTCTCTGGTGGGTTTTCGGGCTCTCAGCGCCGTCGTTTTCCTTTACTGCATGTTTTCGTTAGGATCCAAGTGTTTTTTCAGCTGAACTGTATTTGAGTTATTTATTGGTAGTGTATTTTCACATGAAAAAATCTACAGGGCTGTAATTTGGATGTAATGCTCCCCAAAAGCCATTCAGGCAAAATTTCTTTTTAACTGTGGCTAATTACGTACACTTGGTTGCTCAATACCAAAAATAAGAGCATCCAATGTAATGTTTATTATTTCTCTCACAAAGGGGAAAAATCATAAATTCTTTCTAATGGGATATTTAATAATAAAAAAGAACATAATCATTAGTATCAAAAGATGTATGGCTTCCATGGGGTTTACTTACCAGCGTTTTGTCTGATTACATCTCTGTTACACTCACAGCATTAATTATTGGAGACTAATTAGGCAAAATTGCAACGTAAACCCTAATGAAAACCGGTCTCACAAAACCCTAACTCTCCTTGCTGCATCCTTTCAGCTAGGTAAACTTTTTTGCAGCAAAGAGCCGATCTTGCTCGTTCATTTATTTGTCCTTCCGAGTCTTCTCCAAGCGCTTGGGAGCGTAACGCTTCCCACCGACGGGCGGTTTTACGGTACTGATCGCGCATTTGGCTTCGCTAAGATTAAGCAGGACTATCGACGGTGCAAGTTATTTTCCAGCTTTGCAAGTAGCTGTGCACGGCTCTCCTCTCTCTTTTGTGAATTCTCGTAAATGCTTTGATTCCCTTTGCCTCGTCCTGGCCTTTCCGGCTCTTCCAGGCGGCTGCGCGGCATCCCCGGTGAGCCCCCCGCGTGGCCGGTAGCCCGCCTGCAACGTGACCTCCTTTCCAGCTGGGCTGGAAATGCTTACAGCATCTTTACTCCAGCAGCTGATGTGCTTGCTCAGCTAAACAAGGTCACAAATTTCTTCCTCCCCAAGGGGCAACTGTCCTGGGATACAACCTTTCACAGGATATCTGAAATACAGTGAATTTCTGCTCACTTGCGCAGTTTTTTAGAAGTACAGAAGCATGAAGGAGAGATTAGCCACCTCCATGCTGAACTTCAGCTCAGTATGCCCTGCTAACTCCCTTGCTCTGTGGTGGGGCTAAAAAAAAAGGGAAAGAAAACGGGTAACTGCGTTGCTTCCTTTTCGGATAATAGATCTGTTTAATTAATTTGCAATATCTCTCATTTGAGCTTGGCAGTGATAGGAACTTACATCTCAAAGGATCTCAAGGCTTCTCACAAACACTATGCAGAGATCAGTGCAGACAACACAGGCGCACGGACGGGCGCTGAACAGAACGAAACGTTCTCTTATCTGCAGCGGTTTCTCTTATTTGCCCGAGATAAACGGAAGGAACAACCTCCACCTGAAGACCACCGTCACAGCGCTGTATAGGCTATTGCTGCAACCAGCCCCTAGGAAAATGCGGTGGTGCCACATGCCAAGCTGCCGTTTCCCAGGAGAGCTGCTCTGCAGGGATGTTCCTCCCCGCAGCAGGACGGGTTGGAGAAGGGGGCAGAGACGGGGGGTGTGTGGCAGGGCATGGGGGCTGCTCAGGAAAGCTCTTCACGCTGCGAGGCTGAGAACCAGAGGTGTCCCCTGGCAGTGGTAGGTTGGCCACTACAGATGTGACCTGAGTACGTCTTGCCCTGTATTTGGTGGGCCTTGGGAGGAGCCCATCGCCTTCCTCTCTGCAGCGGCCTCAAACCTACTTGAAGAGTTTTTGCACGTCTTCCTTCACCCATCTCTTCCCTAGACTAAACAAGCCCAACTCTTTCGATCTCCCTTCTTAGGTCATTTTTTTTCGGCCTCTGATCATTCTTGCTGCTCTCCCTGGACTGTCTCCAGTTGGTCTCCAGCTTCCTCCAAACGCTGTGCCCAGACCAGAGACAGTTTTCCAGCTGAGACCTTCCCACCGCTGCCTGGAGCAGAGGATTACTTCATGTGTCTTACACATGACACTCCTGTTTATACATCCTGGTATGATGTTTGCTTTTTTTGCAACAGGATGACATTGTGTACTCAGCCCAGACACAACCCAGATTGCTTTCCTTGGAAGCAGTCCCTTGTATAATGTTTTCCTAAATAAAAATAATCATTACTTGAAGCTGTGTCCTTTCTAGATTCCCAGTGAGGCACATCTGAAGTTTTCTTTTTCTTTTTTTTTTCTTTTTTTTTTCAGTGCTTAACATTTTTCCCCATCATCTATGATCATTAATATTGCACAGAGACGATCTTCGGCACAGTACGCTTCAGATTCCTCACCATCAGAGTGATGGCCTCTTTTTCATATTTATTTCACTGGTCTTTTCGTATCAGTTCCATCTCATCTGGCTAAAAATAAATGTGGAAACTGGGATTTCTGTGCCTATCTCAGGCTGACACAGCTGCCAAGCAGATGTAGCTGCTTTTCAGTTTTCCTGTTTGTAAAATGGGTGCAGCTAAATCTGTCTGCAGCATAATTATTAGCATGAATGACAGCCTATGCTGTAAAGGATGTGGCACCTATGGCTCCTTAGGCATTTTCACACGCTGTTCCTTGATGCGCAGGCTCAGAATTTTGCAGGTTGGAGGCCAAGAACATTGCATTTACTTTTTACAGGAAATAAGCTACAGGAGTGCAAAGAACGACCCCTTTTTAAGTTTGCTAGAGATCCAGCCTTGTATGTTGCTTATTTTTTCCCATTTTTTTCAGGAAGTGACATTCATTAGCATCTCAATTTACTTATTATTTGGATAATGCTAATGCATTTTGAAAGCCTTTCTAAATTTCCAGGTTTTAGACAGAAATAAATCATTCTGTATCAAAAGAAGGCCTTGTTCCAGGCAAGAATGCAATTTCAGTGCTAATAAATCTTTCCAATACTTTTTTTTAAGTTCAAGCCCATTTTAATCAGTAGAGTCGTGGCTGCTTGGAAACGGCCTTTTCACCAGCAGCAGGTAATGCCAACGGCCTGCTGCCTGCAGTTGTGTTTAACTCCACAAATTGAGATCCTGAACTGCCCTCTCTCTCCCCTGTGTGCAGTCTGCAGTATTTCATATAGCGGAGGAGACGGGCGGTGTTTTCTTTATGCATGCAATAAAAAATACTCAATGGAAATATGCGGGTTTGTGCCCAAACCCAGGAGAAAGGTGTACCTGGCCCAACTTTGCTCGTAGACACTGTTGAAGCGCATTAGAGCACAGTCACCAAGGTACCTGCTTAATCCCTTAGGCAACCAGGATAGGAAGCATTTCACCTCGTTTTCGATATCTACAAATGTGGTAGGCATCTGGGCTTGAGTTCTAATCAGCAGAGGAGAAATAAGTACTTCTGAGGCACATTTTATCTGCCATGGTTTGATGTCTACTTTAGGATGAGATGAGCTGGGATGCTGTAGGCTGCTAAATCCCATCCCTGAAGTCTGCTGGCAGCTCAGGTTTTAGCAGAAAAGTTCTCAAAGTTCATAAAAGTGGGGGTTTTTTTTCTGTGCATGTGCAAAGACGTAACGCCTTTTTGGTTTTTGCTATGTTTTTGCTATACAGGTAGTGAGGAAAGCTGTAGCATCCCCAGCTCAGTAAAGCCTTGGTTGACATGAGATCCCAACTAGCGTCTGTGTTCTCCTTGAAATCCTTAGCAGAAGACAGAATAAGGACGGCACCAACAGTAGTAATAACAACAGCTATACATCATGGATGGTAGGGACTGAGGGCAACCGATAATTACTGCACAGCTTTATTGGTAGTTAATTAAAAATAGATCCAAAGATGTCATGTAACCATTACTTTTGTTTGTAACCACGATTTAACTTTATTGGACTCTCTGTACCTCTGGTCACACAGTCAAACAATTTATTCTTCCCTAGCACCGCTCTGTCCCTGTAGGCCAATTAGGCAGAGATACCACCTTATGAAAGAAACACATGATGAAGCCACATGTCTTTGCTGCAATCAAGGCAAGTCATCACTTCTGCTGTTTATTTCTGATCTTCCCCACGGATTTCCTGGGAGGGTTTTGCCCTGTGAATTATATTTTGAACCTTTTAATTTATGCAGAGAAGATGATTCTGTGAAAGATAATATTGTGCAATTATCTACAGTTATTACTATAATAGTGAAATGGTGATCTTAATAATTATACTACTAAAGCTAGCATTTCATTAGAGGAGGGCAACTCTGGCTGTAACGATGCACTTTGATACACTGTTTCTGTGATTTGTTAATTGCACTCTCAGAATCAAGTACTGATTCAGTGACCATAAACTCTGCTTCCTATAGCATCATTAGGTCATAAACTCCCTAATAGCAGAAAGTTTTAATTATGGAGCACATTCTCTCTACAATAAATATTTCTCAGCGTGACTTGCAGCGTGCAAGCACCAGGAGTCCAAGGGAATTGCAAGCGGGGGTTTGCGGGGGCTGGCAAGGGTGAGCTTCTGCGGTCGGACAGGAGCAGCCCCCATCTCCCCACCGGGTATAGCTGCGCTAATGCATCAAAGCCTCCAGCCTCGGCCGCTGCCGCCGGGCTCCGTTATAACAGGGGCATGAAATTGCACTGTAATGCATCCAGACTCTATTACAGCAAATAAAGAAAATCGTCAGAGAGAGGCTTGGAGGTGGTGGTACCGGCCGCTTCTGTCAAAATAAAAATTCTGCATGCTTATTCTTAAATCGTTCTGTTTAGAAAGTAGGGAGGAGGCTGCAGTTGGTGACAAAGGTTTTGGGTGTCTGTGAAATGAGTGTCATTCTCAGGAGGAGCACTGTGTGCTCCTCCTCTCGGCGGGTGGGAAAGGGGGTCCCTGCCCGGTGGGCGGGGGGCTCTGCTCCCCTCCGCTTCCCGAGGAACCGGCCAGGGCACCCAGGTCCTCCTCCAGCCACGTCCTCGGGTTTCCCTCCGGCAGGAACGGAGTTGTTTTGGAGACGAGCTCCTCCCTTGCCCGAGTTCGGTCCGGCAGGGAGAAGCCGGAGGCAGGAGGCTGGCACTGACCCGTGGCCCCCAGCCCAGCCGTGCCAGGCAGCCAGCAGGCGTGCGCCCGGGGGGTCTGCCGGGGGCGTTTTAGTATAGCCTGCATATAGAGCAGTATGGAAAGCGAGCTCTCTGGAGGATCTCACAACTCCCCTCCCTATGTATGGGAATTCGAAAAAAAAAATAAAAAAAAATTAAAAAAATTAGAAAATTGTGGGTTTGTCCTCAGGGAACCTGAGGTCTCTCAGGAGGTTCTGTGGGCAAACTGACGGAAATGAGCACTAACGAGACCAACATGACCTGTCCGGGCAAGGGGTGGCAAATGGGCGGGGGTGGGCTGGTGCCGTGTGCCCGCCGGTTGCCCACCCGTGCCGCTTGGTTCTGCATCGCCGCCGCCACGTGCCCGCCGGGTGCCGGTCTGCACCGCAGACCTGCCAGCCCCGTGGGAAATGCCGGTCACTCCTTTACCCGGAGCAGCGCTGCCATCTCCTAATAGCAGTCCTGCAGCCGGTGTTATTTTACACAATCCACCTGCTGCCCTGTATCAATAGTCCCAAGGTTCCCGTCTCTTCTCTTCTCCTCGTGGAATTCATTAAATGAAAAGAAGGGAAGGAAAAGGCATTCTCTGCCGGCTGGTATGAGTTGCTTTTCTGTTTTCAGCACTGAAAAGGCTGTTTACAGGGGTGTGTTTTAAAAAATAGTTGGGAACGGTAATTAAGTGGAGAATGGGATAAACAGAAGAACAGCAGAAGTTTTACTCAAGCCATCCATTCACTAGAGCTCCTTGTTCCCCCTTGGTGAGTTACATCATCATCTCCACTGCATTTTTCATCATTACCTAAGAAGATTAACGGCTTTTGGATGCCAGCATGATTTTAAAAGTCCAGTCTCTCCTTGGTGTGTATTCATATTGTGTAATTCCCTATTAAGTTTCACTCCAGCTTCCAGGGGAGAAGAGGTCTCTTATAGGAGCGCAAGCATGAGTGAGATTTACTGCCAGATAGCCTTGTCAGATGTGTGGCAGAACTCCGGTTGAACCTAATGGGATTTGCATACCAGCAATTGCTGAAATAATCTGGCCCCCAAAGCTGTTAAGATCATACATATTAAGCGTACATAAAATAATAAGGAAAAAAGACGAATTACCGGGGGGATGGGGTAAAATCGTTGCCTTTGGAGGAGTGACCCTGACCGGCCGCAGCTGGGGATGTGCCGCAGCCCGCATCCCGCCGTGCTCGGGGCCGGGGATCTGCCAGACCTCCCCGGCCTGCCAGGGCTGCGGGGACGACGGGGCTACAACCGGGACGTCACCCACCGGAGCAGGCGCTGGTCCGGCTCGTCTCCGGCAGGTACCTACCGGGAAGATTATCGGCAGCAAGTGACTTTGTGGGTGTCTTGACAATTTAGTGCGGAGATGTTGCTCCAAAACATACTTTAAGCGCGAACAAGACTTGGTTTTTCCTACGTAGGAGGAGAGAAGCGCGGTGGTCCTCGATGGTTTGTGCAACAGCTCTGTGCTCATTGCAGGGCAGCTCCCATCACTGCACCGGTGTCCCTGGGATCGCTGGCGCCCAGGAGGCCTTCCAGCGAATTTTCTGGAACACACCCTGGTATTGCTAAAAACTCCCTTTTGTTTTGAGAGTTTTTATATTACCATGGCACGAAACTTCCGTAAATCCAGATAAGACTAAAATCTAATTGTTCTTAATAGCCACACGCGGACTCCGGCAGGAGAACAGGGGAGCTGCCGTCTGTGACGGCAGCAGCCCTTCGAAATCCCCGCCGGCAATTACACAGGTTTGCAGATATCGGTGGTGATCTACCGAAGACAGCAGTTTGTTACCTGGGGAGGTGTCCCAGCGGCAGGGCTGTTCTTCATTTTCTAACATTTATCTGGCCTCCGGGCTGGACTCTAGGAGCCCCTGAAGCCCACCGCGGCTGGTGGGTGCCCCGAGCAGGCTGCGCACCACTGCCTGCATCGCCCCGGTGCCGCCGGCCTCGCAGCAGGAGTCGTCCTCCCCAGGGCAGCCGAGGAGGGAGCAAACCCCTGGAGCCATCGAACAATTCCTATTCTTAGAACCAGTAATCGTGCCCTTGAGTTTTAGAGCTGAGCTCCCCGCTGCTGTGGAGGAAACCCCATCTGCAAGTCTATTCCCTAACTCCTTAAACTCTGGCTAGCAAAGATCATCTCAGTATTGCATGTTCCCAAGACAAAAAATTGCACATAACGTGGTTTTGAAAACTCCTGGAGCACACAAGAGAAATAAATAGACCCACAGACTGTTTTTACAGAATCAGCACGTATTTTCCACTCATACCCAGGCAATAAAACATAAACTAAACCTATTGCATTTGACTCGATGCATTTGAGTCTCTCAGAGATAAAGAACAAGTCTTGGGGTATAAAAGGGCAGAGAGCCTTCAGAGGACAGTGCTGTTTAAAAGCAACTCAGCAAAGGGACTAAATCTTAACCCGCTAGATTTGTTATTCCTTGTGTTACGGATACTACACACGTATTATGTACAGATATGCGTATTGTGTAGTTGTGTGTGTGTATACACACAGGGAGAGGATCCGCTATGGTTAAGGTGATTATTTTAACATTGTCATCCTACACGCCTAGCTGATATGTATATTTTGAGATGAATGTTGATATTATTGGTTTCCTCTTATGACCTCTGAGCCGTTTGCTTTTGATAACAAAATGTAGAGCAATCCACAAGGAATTATTTGAGTGATTTTCCTAAGACCATCCTGTTCTTTCTGTGGCAAGATAGAAATGAGGATTTATATATACCGTCAGCAATGTATAATCCGCCTTCTCTAACCTGTCTGGCAACTCCTATCGGAGCGTGCTGCGAAAAGGGAGAAGTGTGTGGAGTCAGCAGTAACTGTGAATGTGCAATATGTAAAACTAAACCAATAAAAAGGAAAGGAAAGAGGTTTAAAACTTGATGATGTGGCTCCAGGAGAACAGTTCACAACAAGGGGACCCCCTCGCCCCCCCCCCCACACCTTTCCCATGCACGCCGAGGATGGAGGCGAGACCCACGCAATCGGGAGGCTGTGGGAGCCCCGTGCCCGGGTCGGTTTGCCGGTGGGGAGGCCAGTTGCTGTGGAAGGACGTGCTACGGCGCAGGTGCACTCCCTCAGCCTCCCAGGCAGGCTGCAGGTTGCCCATCGGCAGTGGTCTCTGGCCGAGCCCCTTGCACGCGTGGGGGCTGCCGGGGGGGGGACCCTTCGGTGCCCTGAGCCGGACCTGCTCCGGGGGGACCCGAGCGCAGCCCGGCTCTGCGCGTGGGACCGTCCCTCGCCCCGGCTCGGACCCCGGTGGGCACGGGCCCCCCCGGGCACGGACCCCCCGAACCCGCGCGTCCGTATCCCTTCGCCGGGCGCGGAGCAGCCCTGGGAGCCGGGGGCCGCCGCCTGCCCGCGCGCGGCTGCCGATGGGTGCTGCGGGCCCGTCGGCGCTGCGCTAGGTATATTGCTGTTGCGCACACAGGCAGATTGTCCACCAGATGGTACAGCCTACTCTTTGAGAAATATTTGAAAGGGCAACAAAATACAGCAGAAGCCATTTGACAGTCCACATGGTTAGCGCAGAATTAGCCAAAATGACTCCGCTGGAAGCGCAGCCAGTGCTGAGCAAAGCTGGAGATGCAGCTGAGGGGAGGCACCCAAACCTTCCGAGAATTCGGTACAAGTGTCGTGCTCTTCTCTCATCCCCGGTCCTCCTTCCTAGCTAGCATTGCTCTTCTGCAGCACCTTGGGCGTTTGGGATGCCTTTAAGTGAAAGCACTGGTGAGACTTGCTCCCAAGCTGCACTGAGTGCATCTGGACCACGCAAGCCTGCCGGGTACCGAAAAATCCCCCGGACTTTTGCTGCAGTCTCTACCAAGGTCGGTGGAGCTGGAAGAGGGAAAGGAAACTGCAGCCGCAGAGGGATTCCTCCCCCGGGCTCCGCTCCCTCCCGTCCTCCAAAAGCAACTTACTCATCACGCGATTTATGTAAGAGGAGCCCTCTCATTTCTCAACCCGCCTGCGTTTCTTCACCCTCCCTGGCCCCCCATGCTGAGTCTGGAGATCTCTAACCCAGTGCTCGGCATATGGCACAACCCTGGGAAATTTGTTGGGGTGGGAGACTGGGATTTCTGTGAGTGAAAAGCTGGCAGTCCTTGCTGGGACCTGGAAAGCTGGTTTTTTTCAAATACTGCCTGTTCCCACATTTGCCCGCCGAGCTGCAGTAAAAGGGGGTGCACGGGGCTGAGCAGGGGCTGCTCTGGGGGGGGCTGTGGGGCTGCGAGGCCACCCCAACATGGTGAAGATGGGGGAGCTGGGACAGGGCAGGAGCCTGCAAAGACCCCAAGCAGAGGGCTGAGCCTGGAGCAGGGGATGCGGGGAGCAAGGGGATGCTGGGAACCAGTGGGAAACACAGGGGTACCAGCAATCCCAAGCTCTGCTAACACATTCCCCCCACACTAGAAGAGGTTTTATAGTGGACAACATGTGACAGCAGCAGAATAGTAAACTTTCCAGCTTCGCCTGAAATTCTTCCATTTTTAGTTCCCAGTAGGATTTTGTTCTGGGGCGGGGAGAGGTGGGGAAAGAGTGGAGGGATGGAATTACGCATCTTAGCCCAAAGAAACATGCCCCCATCAGAGTGGTTTTCACCAGGGAATCCTGGGGTGTGACACAAAGCATCCCAAGCCCTTTCCCTCCCTGCTTCACCAGCACGTGCAATGGAAGAGAACGCCCGGTGCCGTGGCGGGCGAAGAGGAGCTCGCCGCTCAGGCAAAGCCTCCCCCAGCCTCCTGCCATTCCTCCGGACCAAGGAGGAGCAAACGGGGCTGTGACCCATCCCGGCAGTGTCACCGCCGTCCCTCCGCACCGCCAGATCCTCGGTGGCATTCCCTGGGGACAGCGGGGCCAGTGGCAAATCCCGTGTCCGTAGGAGCGAGGAGACGGCAGGGGAGGACACGTGCCCACCTCTCCGGCGCGGGCACAGCGATGCGGTCCGGTGTTGGTACAGAGATGTCCTCGTACGAAATAAAGAGCCAAGAAAGGAGCTACCGAGTGTCCCACTTGGATCCCGGCGAGAGTTACTGCACTGCCACTGATTTAGGCAATTAAAGGCGCAGTCTCTGCTGCTCAAAAGCTGACATCTTCAGGTGGCTCATAACAAAAATTAATACCGCTGCTAACTGTGCCACCTAGTCATGCTGCAAAGTAAATTAATTACTGCAACAGAACTAATAATAACAGTTTGGGCAGAATAGGAGCAATATTATGGTTTGCCATCAGAGACTGCGCTGAGACTTTTGCCTCTCTGCTGCCCATGAGTGCAACCCGGCAATTGCTGACTGTAACATTTCTATTGTATAGTTTATGCTAAATATGCATATCTTAATTGCATTAGTCAAAATAATTAGCTAATATATTTTTGCATAATGACGAGGTAAGCAAATATCACCATAGCTCAGTGCTTCTTGCATGAGTAAATTTGGAAAATTAATAGACTCCCAATTTCCTAATTATCTGTCTTTTATTCCAAACTCAAACAATGAAATGCTATTGCACACTCCTGGGCATCTTGTAATTTAGTTTGCACCTTGAAAATTTTAAAGCACCTGTTTTTCTTTTTTCCTTCCCCCCCCCCCCGCCCCCGCCTTTGAAAAGGAAATGTGAACAATCCTTCCTCCCTTTCACTGTCTTAGGGAATGAGGGTGCTGCACTCAAAGTGGAGGATCACAAAGTTCGTGAGCTTCCTAATTTCCAGACAGAGCTGGGGGTAGGAGTTAGAATAAAAGCAACTTAGACTTAAAAATATGTATTGAATTGGAAAAATATTAAAAGTTAGTTCTTTAGATGGGGAGAATGGGCAGTAATAGCTATTAGGCATTTAACACCTCTGGAGGTGGATTGTTTCTGTGTGTGTGTTTTCAGAAGTGCTAGTCTGGAGTGTTCCTAAACCACGGAAAAACCCCACCACGTCCTGACATTGCGATAAAAAAGGGGTATTTCACCAATAAGGATTTTTGCGCATCTCCAGTTTGCCCATTTTCATTTGTCTTCCGACGACGCAGGACTCGGCTGTTCTCCTCCTTCTCCCGGCTAAAAAGACAGCGGCCGAGATGGTGGGTGCTCCCAGCACCCAGCCCGAGCTTCGGCCCTTGGGAGACGGATCCCGGCTCACTCCCATCCTACGGGAAGGTGCCCGGGCACCGCGTCTGGCGAAGGCGGATGGAAGGTCCTATCCCGGCGCTGACAGGCGTTTGCACAAAAGCAATTAGCACATAGCACTAACCAGCTGGGTTTCCGAGGGGTAGTCAGGCTTGCTGGGGCTTACGGGAAAGCAATTCGAAACGTGATGAAGAGAGCTCTCTGCTGATGACACTTGTCTCCACCAGACCCTCCCCGGCTGGTCCCTGTGCCGATGTAACCGTGCTGTGCTTTCCAGCGCCAACAAAAGCCGGAGCCGCTCTTTCCTAGAGCCCCGCAGAGTCGCAGAGTGCCATTTTGGTACTCAGACCCACCGCTCCAGCTGCAGCGGCTCAAAAACTATACCAACTTCTATATTAACATGCAAATTGCGGCATTATGGGACGGGTCTGGATGTAAAGCTTGTAAATTAATAAACACGGATCGTTAAAAGAAAAAGCCTGCTGGAATGGCTAAGCGTTCCCTCTCTTTAACCTGTAGACGGCATGTAAGTGGAGAACTGGGAGCATCTCTGAGTACAAATGAAGAGCACACATCTGCAAACCTGATTTTCCTGGAACTTTTTCCTCACTTGGTCTGGAAGCCGCGGGCTGCAGACACAAAGAAGGCATGCTCCGCTCTCAGCAGGGACTCCTCCGCAGCCGCAAGAGCTGCACAGAGTCAAAAGGCAGGTTATTCCCTCCCTCCCCAGAAAGAATGAGAATTTTTTTTCCACACTTTTTTAGCAACGGAATTTTTTTCCACTAAACCATTCATTCTTCGCCGAGGTCCCCTGTGTGGCTTTGTGCACCTTGCCACCCTGCAGCGCGCTGCACCTGGCGTTTGTTTGGTTATCAAATACAAGATTGCATTTTCCTTCGACTGCCCCTGTTTGTGGTCATCCATGGGTCGCTTTTGCCTGGATGTTAGAGGTTGGAAATCCGGGTGGGAATGGAAGTGGCAAAGGAAGGACGGAGGGGCCGAGAGCCCCGTCGTGCCGTCGAGGTGCCAACCACCGCGTTGCTCGCAGGCGGCTGCAGGTCCCGGCCAGCCTCGGGAGACGGCAAAGACCATCTGCGGATGTTAGTGGTGTGGTCAGGGAATTCCGGGATAAGGTGTCAAAGCGCCTGTGGCCGTCACAGAATTGGGCACATCTGGCTCAGCTTGACACAGTGGGCATCCAGTTAAGGCTTTGAGGGGCAGAAGAGCCCTTTTTGGGGTCCCGTGGCTGCCACGGTCAGTGCTGGGCACACCGGGTGCCAGGAGCACCCACCCATGCACCGCGTTTGGCTTCTGGTGTCTGTTACCATCGCCATTCGTCCTGGCAGTCTGTGAGCACTTGTTTCCATTTATAGGCACTTGCCATCCTCGTTCTTTCTTAGTGGAGAAAGGTTTTTTTCTAAAGCATCAGATCTGGGAAGTTTGGAAGGAGTCACAGCCACCCGTTTAGCAGGATGATACTTGTATGCTGTTAGTATTGCGTGCTATTTTGTTACAGATTGCTTTAAGCTAATCATTACAGGCCTTGTTGCCCACGTCTTCATACATCATACTTTTTAGAATACTCTGAGAAGAACAGGGATATTGTGAAACAGCCTTTAAAATTGAAAAAATGTTCATCTAAAGGGAAGGAGGTTTTTTGTCTTCACATTCAAAAGAATCCATGGCCTTTTCCCAAAAAGCTGAATCATGAATTTGAGAGGGAGAACCGTAACTCCGGTAAGGCAACCGCCTCTCCAGTGTGTCCTTTCGTGCAGCACTTTGCAATGGCGTGGCTTGAAAAGTAAAGTCCGGGGAAACCCTGCGAGCAGCATAACTTGTGCAGAGGGAAAAGGCATTCCCGTATTTAGAATCCCCACGGCTAAAGGAGACGTGGCTGAGTCAGTGGGCACCGGCACCGCGAGGGGATGCTCACAGGATGGGTCCCATCGGGTAAGCTGGCACCCAGGGGTGTGGGTTGTCACGTACAGAGCCCGAGGGGCTGCTCCGTGCATTGGGAAATGCCCCTACGTTTTCCGAAGTGTGGTCGCATCCAGGCAATTTGAGCAAAATTGCTGGAAAGGTGCAGCTCGACCCCAGAGCAGGAATCCCTTACGCTTCTGCAGGGGGGGTGGTGGCCCCTGGTCGGGGCACCCCGCAAATGAGTTTTCCACGGTTGCATGAGGAAGCCGGTGCCATTCTTATCGTTTTATGCAAATGTTATAATTTCCTCGCTGCACACACAGAGGCAGCGATCATGGCGGGTTTAACCTGTGTTTAGTATATCACTGTCAGTAACTGTCTCGTGAAACTTCTGCAATATAAATGAACCAGCTGGTATTAGAAAAAGTGTGAAGATCTTTTTTTTTTCTCCTTTGGGTGGGGGAAGGGAAGGGGAGTGGGTGTGTTGCAAGGTTTGTCACATAAAGCTGAGAGCTTTGGTGGTTGTGAATATGGTTTCAGTAGAGTTCGGGCTATTATTATTTTTTTTTTGCTCTACCATGTTTCAGGAAATCTGCTGATCTTGTCGCACCTATTTGGTCGGCAGCTGTTATTAAGCCTTGTGGCACATTTGCATTTCGTAAACCCTCACTGCTGGGAATCCCGGCGGGGAGTGGGAGCCACACCACCGAGCCTGGCCCCTTCCACCCCTCCCCAAGCCCCAAGCCCCCTCCTCACGCTCAGGGCGGGCAGATGGGGAGCAGCGCCTCGGCAGAGGCTGGGGAAAGCAGTGAAGGCTTTTGGGGGAGCACAGACGCAGGCGGGAGAGCCTCCCTCTCCCCCTTTTTGTCTTGCACATCCAGTGTGAAAGCCAACCCTCCGCACCGGCTGTCTCTGCCGTCAGACCAGACGCACCCCAGAGCAGCAGACCGGAGCTCTGCACCCCGGTCCCGAGGCACCCCACGCGTCCTCGCGAGGGGACGCAGACCAGAGGGAAAAAGTGCAGACACCCTCAGTATAAACTTCCCCGCGCACCTTTATAATGTCGCTTTTGGTTCATTTCCTAATCTGGGAAAATGTGAAATACCCACATGGGTTTGCTTATGGGATCAAAACAGTTTGAGCGGAATTTTTCTAATATCCATGTAGGATGTAGGTCTCGCGTGCTGCGACGGATGTGAGCCCCACGCTGCTCTGGCTGCCTCCCCGAAGCAGCGAGGGAAGAGGCAGAGCGGCAGGGAGAGCCGGGGCCGCGGGGGTCCGTGGGACCAGCCCCGCAGGGACGTGCAGACCCCCAGCTCTGTTCGCTGCCCCTGCACCCTGCCTCTGGCGTTCACCCCCAGGTTGCGTTTGTGGCTAAACCGAGGCGTGCCTTTGCTTTGAGACGGCTCCTTACCAAAGGAACATGGCCTCTCCATGGTTCAGATTTACCCTTCCTTCTCGGTGAGATGGAGGCATATCGAATCCTCTTAAAAACATCAGTCATTCGCTTATTTTTCTGTTGACGTGGTCAGCAGAAAAATTAAAAGCCTGAGGAATAGCTCTGCAACTGCAACGGTGCATTGACATGAGGGTTTCCTACAGCAGGTCATTGTCGCTCCTTGATGTTAGGCGGCTCCTTTGAGACGCTCCTGCCATCTTCTCCTTCACTGGCTTGGACTTCTCGGAAGTTTTTCCAGGGAAGCGTCCGCTGGGGGAGATCGGATGTGACATTTGCAGCCTTTTGTTTGCAATCTCGGCCAGATTGGAAGCAATCAAAAGTCATTTCCATCTGACGCTCGTCCTCCAGCCTGCCGGGAGCGAGCCGGGGGTCGCGCAAGAGCTCTTGCTTGCGAACGGGTCGAGCAGCGCGCTCTGCCTCTCAGTCCAGGTGGGCAGAGGAGAAGAAGCAATCTCGTACCTCGACGTGGTCCTTCGGAGGGCAGGGCTGACTTAGGGCATCCCCCGGCAGTGGGGATGAAGGGGTTAGAGCCGGCGCGGCTTTGCCCTCGAAGCAGCGGTGTAATCTAGGTTGCGAGGGACAGCCGGAGGTCCCCTCGTTCGTCTCCTGCTCTAACATCTACACCGTAGCTCAGGCTGGATGGGGCGGCTTCACCGGGTGCGAGGTGGGACACAGCCATGCAGAGCTCCCGGCGTCCCACCGCCCCTCGGCATGAGGCTGCGGCAGCGCAGGGTGCCGAGCGTCATCTCCAGGCTCTGCCTACGAGCTGCAGGACCCGATGGCTTTGGGTGCCACTGCATTCGCCAATCTGGTTTGTACCAGAGACCCCCCGGCGCCCAGCCACCCCCTCGGCTCTGCCAAGAGGAGCACATTTCTCCCACCGCCGTGGCGAGTCCCAGCAGCCCTGTCCCTGATTTAGAGCCAGCTGCTATGTTTTCTCAGAGTTGAAAATTGTACTGTCAGCAATATCACAAAAGTGATTTCTTTATCAAAGGTCATTACCAATTATTTTGTAAAGAACTGACGCTTCAGTAATTACCTGATTTTATCTTTTTTTTATGTAGGTCATTTATATTTCATTATTGTCATGTTATGGCCTATCTGCTTGCAAAGAGGCATATATTAAAACCAGCAACTTCGCCTTAGTGTCAGAATTATTGCCCTATATTTCATTTGCCATTTTATCTACTGTTCTGGAGAAGATCATAGCTTGTTAGTTAAAGTGTTATATAAACTAACACACAGACACACACATATGCATGCTCCTCTCCCAACGGTTTCACTCTATATTGCCACCCTCTTCCCTACAGAGAGAGCAGTAAAGAATTTCCTGCCTGTTTATTTTTAAATGCAGAGGACTATTGCCGGTACCTGGCTGTTTTTACATCACATCCCCATGAGAGGAACCCCACTACCGCCTGCAAGGGAATGCTGGAACTGGCAGTTTTGTCTTTCCCTACGGGACAGTGATGCCAGAGGGTCACCGAGGCAGGGTGAGACGCAGGGACCGGAGAAGCCAAACCACCGGGCAGGAGCCAGTGCCGTCCCCGGCTGCCCAGCCTCCCGGGCCTGCCTGCTGCTCAGCGCAAACCTCCTCGGCTTTCCTTTTTTTGCAGGCGAGCACCCGTGGGTGCCGCGGGGAGGCACAGCTTCCCAGAGGGGCGAGCATGCTACCTCACCGACGAAATGCCGTGCGGGTGTTAACGTCCCCCCCAGCCTTCCACCCTCATGGTAAAAATGGTCTGGCAAAGTGTTGCCCGTGATAGTAGTTTAATAAATGTTTCAGGCTGAGGCTGGGTAGGGAGCGTGCGGGAAAGGGAAGGAGAGGAGATATGTTGCTGCTGCCTGGCTGCTCCGGCGCAGGGCGCCGGTACTCTGTCACCAGGTTTTGGTGGCACGTCCCCATCGACCCCGCTGCTCCCGGCCGGAGACCCTGCCTGCACGGACCTGATGGAAGCGATTCAAGCGGATGGGATATTTATTATCAGTGCTGAGTGATTCATCTGAAGCAAATAACTGATGTGATGAATTCAGTCTTGTTTAACTCAGAGGATAACCACAGGTAGATCCTGGCTCCCCTGAATTTGCCTTCTCTTTTTTTGGGGGTTGCTCAGATGCATGTTGCTGGTGCTGTACACAGACTGCCAGGAGCTCTGCAGAAGCCCTGTCACCCATGCTGCAGTTGGAATTAGGGGGGCATTTGTGCGTGAAATGTTACCTCCATGCCCTGGATATGTACTTTGCTTGGGAGGCATCCACGGACATCTCTGGAAAATGACCCACCTCAGGCACACGGCAGGGCGTCCCTCCAGAAATACCTGTCCACCGGCTCCACTGGGAGCTAAGGAGATCTGACCTTTAAGTGTTGGATCACCAACGATCAGAGGCAAACCCTGTTTCACGTGCAGAAGTGGATCTGCGGTAGGTACGCTATGATTTAATGGGGAATTTCTAAGTCCTATCTTCCCCTGTCCTGGTGTGGCCGTGGGGTGACCGGTTGGTGTAGAGGCTGGTAGGAAAATACGGTGGGAAGAGAGCTGTCGTGTGGGTCTCATGTAGCTGCTTTAACCTGGTTAGGAAGAAAAAACAGCTTCCAAAGAAAGCTTGTCCCAGGGTAACTTTTCTAATGGAGAAACTCTCCTTCACATATACACGGGATATCGACAAGATTTCTTTCCAGGACTTGATGCGTGCGTGTGCCCGTGCCTGCGCATGCACTTTACAGTGTAAGCATTTCTGTTTTCTGATAAAGCATCCCAATGGGTGCACAGACAAGTAGGAAAATAGCTCCACACAGAGATGAATTTATAGTCCCAGCTGGGAACTATCAGCTAAAAACAACACCGACAAACCCAAAAAAGCCCCACCAAAACCCCAAATCTAGGAGAAGACAGTAATATTGAATACAATCTGTTCTTTCCACGCTGTTTGGTTTATTATTAACCACCACTACTTCTTATTTCTTGTTGCGTCTTGCTGATTAGCAATTCCTTGAAGAATTTTCTGGGGTTGTAAGTTGCTTGTAAAATATGTATTTGTTAGGGGGAAAGAAAACTAGGCCAGGTCCAAGACTTGGGAGCCATGCAAGCGTCAGTTGAAGACATCCAAGCCCCATTCAGCAGCCTGGTCTCCCCGTGCAAACCCTGCCGGCTCCCAGTTGCGGCTGGTTTTGCTCGTCGTGAATGCAGCGGCGCCCGCCTTGTTCTGCAGCAGCCTCTGAGCGGGCACACACCAGCCAGGAGGAGAAGGACCCGCTGTCGGTGACTTGGTCGGCTAGAACAGATGAGAACTGGTTCAGTCACGGGCGACCCGTGGTACCGCAGGGCTCTTTGGGCTCTTCCCCTCCTTCCCACGGGAACTCAGCTACCGTGCAGAAATGGAGTGAGACATGGGAGAGGGAGCAGGGACGCGGTCACGTACCCGGGTGATCGGGGACCCTGTGAGAGGCCAGGGCTCTCGCCTTTGATCCGGCAGCCAAGGATGTAGTGTTATAGCGGCTCAGGACAGTTATTGCAGAACCCTATTAAAAGTATTAAATTCATCCTTATTAAATCCTAGAGGGCTTAGAGACTATTCTGCTGTTTATCATATGGTTTTACAGTTTATCATGACTGTCTCCTCCACGTATGTAGGAATGACTAAGAAAGGGAAAATAATTTTGCAAACTCCGGGTGGGTGTTGCTCCCCGACACTGCACGTGAGGCTCACCCAATGGGGTTCGTATGGATTTTTGACAGCCAGGAGAAACGCTAAATTCTGCGTTTGCTGGTGGAAGTTGCGCAGCACGGTGTTGTTCGTGGCTGCTGTGTGCCAGAGCCGACGGTGGCGAGTGCTTGGCCGGAGCGTGGCTGGGCAGTGATGCTCCCCTCCCTGCCCGGGTGCCGACCGGGCGGAGGGAGAGGAGGGGAGTGCTGGAGAGAGGGTAGTTATTCCAGTTAATGACAAATCAAAGCAAAACTCTGCTAGTAAGCTAATTCTGTAATGGGGCTGTCTTGTATTATCATTTATGTTTCCCCATTGCCATAAGAGTATTTTAATAATCTACGTAGCATTTAATTATAATTCAGTTACCTGACATAAGTAATTTCAGTGCCCTTTAATATAACAAATCTCTGGAGTGAAATATCTGAGTAATAAGACCTGACAGGTGGTTGTTATTATTCTGCAAACCTGACTGTCTTCAGCTGCCCCCCGTGCTTGTAAGGGGAGAGCCAGGGCTGCCGGCCCGGCTGGGGATGGGGTCCTGCTCCAGGGCTCCCGGTGACCCTCCGAAGCACGAGCGTGCCCCAGGACAGCCAGGTTGGGGGGCTCGGGTGCCCTGGCATCGCTGGCGAGGACCAGCCGCATCCCGGGGAGGGCAGGGAGCGGTCCAGGCTCCGCCATCCAGGGGTGGAGGTGTTGCTGTGCTCTGGTCGCTGCGCCTGGCTGCAGGGCGCGAGCATAGGCTGTAGGGCAAAGAGACCACGGAGTTAATCAGTAGCAATTCTGATTTGTTTTCTGAAGTATGGGAGCACCCCAAAGAGGAGCATGCCTGAGACCAGCACCTCCATGCATAGAGCCATCAAGGAGCTGTCAGGGAGTGATGTTCCCGCGTGACCTCACCCTTCCTCCGTCTGGATGCAAGGCAGGAACATTTAGGAGAGCTGGAAAATATATGTAATGGCTGCCTTTTGCCAGATGTGTGAATAAAACCAGATGTGACAGATAAGCTAAGAACAACTGCATGTCAGCTCACCCAAGGGCTGGGGAAAGCAGCCCCTGCTCGGCTGCGGAGAGGCAGGGTTAGCTCCGACATTGCTTCCTGACCTGCTTAGAAAAATAGCTGCAGAGAGGTTGCAGGGGGTTTATAAATCAGCAGTACTGATCGCAGCATGTGGGATGTTCTGTTAAAAAAATAAAATGTAGAAATAAATGGTGACCTGACATATGCCAAAAGAAGTTACGGCAGCACGGCTGCAGATGATAGATGCTGCGAGTGTGAACAGAAGATGTGAGACATGAGACCATCTCCGGGAAAGGTGGCAACAGCTCCGGCGTCAGATGAGACAGGGGAGAGACCCGCGGAAAGTGGGAGAAGGGGAAAAGGCGATGCGAGCGCGTGAGGCCCGCGGCGCGGGAGCAGGGTCCGGAGGGGTCCGTCCCTCCAGCCCGGGAGCTGCGAGCGGGGCGGCGGGGGGCAGGCAGGGTCCTGGGGGAGCGGGCTGGGTGGCTGCGGGAGGGAGTGGACGCTGCTCCCGGGGCACTGCGGGGAGGTTCATTTTATGCATAGGTAACTCTGCCAGACACGTCTCTTGCTCTACTTAGCATTTAGCCTCCCCTGCCACCGTCGCATGTGCGGTCGCAGATGTTAGCATTTATCTTTCATCTCCTTTTTTAAACTGGCAGGTAAGGCTCTGTCTAACCGGCGGGGGGTGTGGGACACCCTCGCCGCACCCCGGGTCCAGCTGCACCCCGTGCCCACGGTCCTGCCCCTCCTTGGTCCCGCGTGGGGGTCCCGAAGGCTCCCTGCGGAAGGGCCGCAGGGCTCGGCTCCATCCGGGGAGCAGTGCTGCAGAGCGGGTAGTGCTTCTGCCTGCTCCTTATTTTATTTTTCCTCCTTTTGCTCCCTAAGAATCTTATCTGGGAAAAGTTCATTTAAATAGGCGTATCCTGCTAATGGTGTACGTTAACTCTTGAGAGGTGCTGCTCCGAGGAAGCGTTTGGCGTGATGTGCGTACTTAGGGTGTGACTGTCATGTCTTTTGATCGGCTTTGTATTTACTTCAGGAGAGTCGCTCCTCATGTACTCCATGGCAAGTGAGAGGCAAATCAAGTCCCTAATCTACCCCCGCAAGCTCCTGTGAGCAGGAGGGCCGGCAGCCCCGCACGGCAGCCCCGCAGCAGGCGAGGTGGCCGGAGCGGGCAGGGACCAGTGTGGCTGCGAGAGCATCCCCAGCCCGGCCAGCCGCACCGGGGCTTGGAGGGGTCAACGAAGGCAAGTTGCCTTCACAACTGCTGTCCTGAGAAACTGTTTAAATAACAGAAAAACTGCATTCTCCATTTTGGGACAAGAGCCTCCCGCCTCCTACTGCTCAATTAGTAAGCCAATAATTCCCATTTTTCCATTTCCTGGATGCAGCCGTGGTTTTGGAGGGGATTGTGCAGCTCATGAATGCAAGAGCACTTGTCCTGCTGGACAGCTAATGAGAGACTAACAATACTTGTAACGATGCTTTTCGACTCCCTGTCCCTCACCTGATACCATGCCTGTGTGTGACTACTGACACAGTCCATAAATGAGGTTAAATATGGGAGCCCAAGTATAAAAAGCACCAATCTGCAGTTGCACAGATAGCAAAGCTGGGGCTTACATCCCAGTCAAGAGCTTAACATCCCAGCTGAGAACTTAAGTAGGACATAAGTGGACTTGTGGAAATGTTTCTCATCCTCGGGTGCAAGGATGAATTCCAGCTCCAGTGAGCAATGCTCTTTTAGCCAACTTTTAAGTCTTGCTCTTGTGCTATGCCTACCTAGTGACAAGGTTTGAAAGGTTAGAAAGGAGAATTTATTTAAATACATTTGATTAAATGAACTGATGACAACTAGTCTATTCATGTTGCCTGTTGGTGTCTATTGCAAAAACATCTTAGACTACTTGTTTTCCTTATACCTTCCTGATGTCTGATGGGAGATGCTCTCGAACTAATTTAGAGCTTCTTTTTGACCTAGCTGGAGTTTGCTCAGTTTTGCAGAGGCATTAATCACGAGAAGTCCGTGATTTTTATTCTTGGCTTAAAAACACACTGCAAGAATTGTGTGCAAGCACCTAAGGCCCTTCCCACCAGCAAAGGTGAGGTAATAAACGATAACGTAGGCAGGGATGGAGAGGCAGGGATCTGGGGAGATCATCTGGCCATACGCAGAGCGAGAAGGGTGCTGGCATTTTGGGCAGCACCTGGAGCCCAGTCCCTGGCTCCAGCCCGTGGCGGATGCCGTCGGTGAGGATGCAGAAGCAGTGGTGGTGGTGGAGGTGGGACTGGTAGGACAGGGTAAAGCACATTCTGCTATTTTCATTGTAAACCCCACAACCGCTGCAAAAAATGCCTTCAGAAACTGCATACAAAATCTATGTGCAAAGAACAGTGCGCCAGCCACAAAGCCAGGCATTTCAGAGCTGGAAAATATCAGATTTAGGATTGTGCATGTAACTCCCATTCCTCCCTCTCCTGTGTTTCCGCTATGACAGACTGCAGTCTCCTATTTTTGGACACAATTCAAAACGTCTTCCCTTAAAAAGGCCATTTTATGCTGTGGATGAATGCAAAGTAGAAGACTCGCTATCCAAGGGTGGAAGGTGTGAGCACCCGCTGCGTTCTGCATGGGACCTGCCTCGTGTACTGCACCCGAGAGGCGAACGTGGGCCAGGACCGAGGTGGAACCCAGCCCACACGTCTGACATCGCATACGATTTATTACATGTCGGTATATGTGTTTGTAGTATGTGTATATATGTATGTATATATATGCATATAAGTATGTATATATGGATTTAATCTGTGTATATATATATGCACACACATATGCATTAGATGTGATAGGATTTACACAAGGCACACATAAAATGAAAAGACACGTGTAGATAGCTACACACGCACACACCCACTTAAGTTCAAGCAGGACTGTAATTATATCATCTTGAAAACTTTTTAAACAAAAAAGTAATTTCCTTACAAATGGAACCCTTGTTAGATAACTTCATGAAGGAATTTACACACTTTAATTAAAGAAGCAGCTCTGCCTTGTCCTCCATGTACGACGAAATAAGGCAAATAGTTTTAAAATATTACACTCAATTATACTTATAAATCTTGCACAGGTAATGAACATATTCTTTAGATTGCAGAAAGAGCTGGACACTTATCTTACTCTTTAAGATAAAATACCACATCCATATAATGCATTGCTAAGCTTTCCTTTTACCATACACGTTGCCCAGAATCCCATTTTCTATTAAATAATAATCATTGTAATTAATAGACTAGTTATTTTATCTCCCTAATCTGGTTACAGTAATTTATCAAAGGTATGTAAATGAATGCAAAAAAAAAGGCGGTTCATTATTATTTTCTAAAGGGTACATGTCTCTTGCTGAAGCATGTAAAATGTAATTCTCTTGAACTTAATAAGATACTTGACGTCGTGTAATTCTCGGAAAGAAAATCCATTCAATACTTTACTTTTTTATGTCACACTCAATTTGTTTTACTTACAATTCCCTGGCAGTTAAGGCTCGCTAATGGGCTGTTTTCCACACGCGCTCCTCATGACCATCAAAGATGCCACCGATGGAGGGGTGGGGTATCATTCCTCCCCCGCGTCGCGCAGCCCACGCCTCCCTCCCGCCCGCCCTGGGGACGGAGGGGCTGGGACACCGGGCGCTGCCCTGGGGTCCTGCAGCTCCTCGCCTCCCCGCCGGCGCAGGCAGACGGCATCTCCGCCGGCTCCGGCGCATCGCTGCCGGTGAACCGGGGCTGCTGCCGGGGAAGCCACGCAGCCCCGGGCTCCCTCGCCACCCCACGGCCGGCACGTGCCGCCGGCGGCGGCGGCGGCGGAGGTTTGACGGGAGGCAGCTGGTGGGCCAGAAGGCAGGGCGAGAGGGGCAGGTTGTGGTCTTGGTCTGCTGAACGCGACGCCAGAGCGCAGACCCTGCACCCGCGGGTCGCCAGTTACTCCTGCGGCGTCACCGCTCCGATCCCACCAGCCGTATGCGACACGAGCGATGACCGGCGCGGCTTTTGCCTGAGTAAGGACCGCAGCCCTGGGTGAACGCCGCGCGCCTCCGATTTCCAAGCCATTGATTCAAAACCGGTTAGAAGGAGGGAAGGAAAACGCTCAAAGGGTGTAACGTAGCTACTAATAGAGGCAGTGTGGGCACCCAGATGAAAGGGATCTGATTAATGATAGCACCTGAGATAAGTGGCACTTTAACCAACTTTAACTGTTGATGTATGATGACATAATGTCCCCTCCAATTAATGACAAGGATATAAAACACCTGTATTTAGCAGAGCAGATGTTGCTTTTATGGTTAAATGCACACAGAAATTGACTTTTAAAGGACCAACGTTAACTTCTCCATTATTTGTTTCTCTATTTGTTGCACTGTGTTATGAGCAAGAGTGAAATGTAACCCCACATGCGAGGAAGGAAGAATACTTGCTCTTCAACAGTAATTTATAGGTCATGCCAGTTTATGGAACATAGGGTTATCTTTGCTCTTACGTCTCTCTAGAGGCATCTCTCCTAAAGGATCTCAAAGCAACTTCAAACAGAAGAGGAGTTTCTGAGGTACGTACAGGAATGACGTTACCCACATCTTAGCCAGAACAAAAGCATTATGCAGCCTTTACATCGTATTTTCTTCTCATTCTTTGTCCACAAAGGGATAACTGCCTTTGAATCCAGCTAATATCTCTACTGCAGCTCCAGTGACAGTTATTTATGCTTTGACCCTAAGGAAGCCAACTTGTACTGTTAGCCATTCACATTCTCACATCTATGTTATGCAATTCAGTTGCTATTTTCCGAGGAAAAAACATTTTGTTAAGAAAATTCCCATTAAGGGCAAAAAAAAGGATAAGGGGCAATTTATGTCTGGGGTGATCAAAGGATCCTACCTTTCTCCTTCGGCTTCGCAAAGCGTTTTGGAGTGTTTCCTTCACATTAACTACAGAAAACAGGGAGAAGATGTTGCCTTTCTCCATGGCTTTTCGTCTTGGAAGGTGTCACAACTACCTGCTGTCCCCCCAGGCGCTGGGTGAGGAGCACCTGGCTGGGAGCAGACAGCCTGGGTCGGGCTGTGGGCTGCAGCGGCTCAGCAGGGACAGAACACAGAAATTATCATTCCCCTCAGCTCCTGCGCTAATGAGCAGCTCACACTTCCCAGGACTGCCTTCCCTGTGTCTCCTGAGGTTTAAAATACAGTAGCTGCATATGGGCTCTACAGAGGGTTTATTTATAGACCGTAAGTGTTTCCAACTCTTCCAAGCTGATTGCAAGTCTTACAATATTAGGCACTGTTCTTAAAGTCCCAGCTTCTATACTCCTGGTATTTCATCTGAATCTAAGATTTCAGTGGGTAAATGAGAAGTGGCTGAGCCTCACGGGAACAGAGGAATACTACAAAACATCTCCTAGAAGTAAAAAGCCTGTGAACAACCCTTCCCTCCTTCCCTTCCTCACAGACGAGAGAGAGACAACCACTGACCAAAGAAGTCACCCCTGGTTTTTATGTCAGCCGCGAGCTGTGGATGTGGTTTTAAACGCCTGTAATTGGCAATGCCAGGCCCTACATCTCCTTCAGCCATCGCCGGGAAGGATCACCAGAAATACCCGCTCAGCGAGGCTGAGACCCCCAGGCACGGGCTGCTCTCACATAGGAGAGACGTTAGCATGTTACTTATTACGAGCTATATCTGAAATTTTAACAGAGCACTTTGTCGTCTTCTGGCTGGTTGTTTTTTCAGAATCAAACACTTCTCACTACCAAGATTGCAACAATGACCTGTCTCTTCCAGTATACTAATATTATGGTTTTATATACTGGGCCTCTTGCAGCTGCTAAAACCTTGTGCCTGTCTATATGTCAGGTGTCCTTGAGAGAGTTAAAAATTACCGAAGAAATATTGTCCCAAGATAGCAGAAGAGCATCCGTGCAGTTCAGCGTGCATCTCATCCTCAGGCCACTTAACCACTCATTTCACTCCTCAAGGAGCTCCTCTTCCCCAGCTGCGAACGGGGCAAAAATTCACCAGAGAAACCCGAGAAGAAGCTGAAGGAAAGCAGACTAGGGCTATATCGTACGTGTCTCAGGAATTACTCTGTGTGAGGAATCAGGGCTGAAGTCAACAGAGTGACTTGTATTTTTCCGTTTACCATACATATTTATTTCACATCCATCACCCTAAACCTGCTTCGATTCTGACACCAAGTTCTTCAAATAGTATTTTCAGGTGTTAAAATATGGCTCAGTAAGTGATTATAGCTCAAATATGATGAATGACCTTTCCTCCTAGAAAAAAAAAAAAAAAAGACCTAAAGCTTGATATCCACACTATGGTAACAGCACTTGCAAGGACTGTCTTGATGTGTATTGGACTTCTGTAGCTGATCTCCAGTCCAAAACCTGCCTTTTGGTGCCTGTAGGTAACGCCTCTGAGGGCAGTTTCTTTTCATATGCAGTCAGTCATGGAAGTAGGATCTCGGATTGCAAGTTTGAGACTAGGCACCATCTCTTTCTTCAACCGTGGCAGCTGGTATGAAGATAATGATAGTAAACTAATGCTTTGTTGGCTTGCTGCATGTAGAAACAGCTGGTTTTATTTCATCTAAAATATCAGGACTACGTGGGATGTTTTGTTTGCATGTGACCTCTTTACTTTTGTTTGGCCCATTTTTTATACATCTCTTGACAGGATCTGGGGACAGACTTGAAGTTAAAGAAGAAAAGGAGGTAACGTGGCATTTCAGGGGTGACTTGCCACGTGTGAGAAACAGCCTGGGATCATGGCCAGCAACAATACAGGGAAAAGGAGGGTTTTTTTGTTATGAAGGACATCAAGTCTGAACACAGTGCTTACACACTCAAAACATTTCTGTAAATATTTATTGGCCAAATAAACTCTTTGGAATTGCTTGCATTTCCTTGGGGAACTCTAAGGACTACTCCTGCGTGCCATCTTCCCCAGATTTTTCCCCATTAGTGAATCACTGCACATAACACCTAATATCCTGGTGTTACCTGGCATTGGGTTTGCCCCTTTATTCTTGTTCTCTATCTAAAAATTAAACAGAAAAAGTGAAATTTCTTTTCCTTCACTTCTCCTCCTTGCAAGCAATAGGTAATTATTCATTTTGCTTTTCCCAGCTTTTTGCTGCACTAAGTCACTTGCAGAGCCCAGAGCTCCTCTGCAGGAGCTGGGTGGCTGCGTTTGGCCCTTTGGGGGCAGACACCTACTATCTGCTGTCACAAGGCATCTTGTAGAGGCTATGAGAAGGCATGAAAGCGAAGAAACATTCAAGCTCACATACAGGGAACGCAAAATCATGTCCAATTATCACAGCTTTCCTAAAGATCCTAAAATATTGCTTCCATAAGTCAGTCTGAGACAGAGAATTACATTCATTTCATCCTCCTGAGATTAGAGAAGAAGTTCAAGTTTCTGTTCTAGATAAATAAGATTTCCTTAAAGCAGTTTAACAGCTGCAACAAAAAAAAAAAAAAAGAAAAAGTGAAGACATCCATTTTCTGCAATCAGTCGCACAGTGGCAGGTGCAAGTCAAGGGGCATGGCCTTTAGCAGGACCCAAGGGTTGGCCAGAGCATTGCCAATTAATCATCCAGTAAAATGCACTTGACAGCTTGGAGAAGTCTCCAATTCTTTTTCTCATGATTGCATTGCTAATTTGGTCTTTAAACTTACTAAGAACAGGCAAGACTTAAAGAAAAGCTGTCAAGTTTTCCAACATAATTTTTTTAAGGGGAAGATTTTCTAAGTTGGTTCAGTCAGTCATAGCTCGTGAGTGGCTAATATAGCTCAGTAAGAAAGCATTTGAAAAAGTATTTCACCAGTGATGGGTATTCTCCATGGTGTTAATCTGCATGGGCTAATGCACATTTTCTTTCAGGCATGACGTAAACCCCTCTTTTCTTTCATCCACCTGTTTTTTTTAAGGCAATACTGGTGAGAGATGATGCCTGGAGGCACAATTTAGGTGCCAAAACCCATGTGGAAAAGGCACACAGGCATGCCTTGATGTTTCAGAGATGTGCTCAGATGTTCAGAGCTACTTCACTGGATCCAAAACAGAATTAGGGTCCTCAAAATACCGCTGACTTTTGCAGGAGTATCTCTATTTATAAGCCATGACTCTGGTGTCCCTCATTTGTCCGGGACCACATAAGCCGATTGGCAATGACTGCGGTGGGCAGACCCATACTGGTGTGCCTGAAGAGGCCCTGATCCTTATAGAACCCCGTCCCATCCTGTCGTGGACAAAGAGGGGTTAACATTCACTGCAAGTAAAGGGGAGACCTATCCAGAGCGTCCAGCGCATTTACACATCAAGCATTTTGATTCAGCTCCTGAAGAAATCCGTGGCAGGAGTCTCCTCGCCATGAGATGAACTCCAGGGCATCGGAGTTAGCTACAGACTAAATGGAGGTGCAGGGCATCTTGTGTCCCTTTAAAACTCATGAAAAAAACGAGAGGCAGTAGTCATTAGTGTATTAGAGGTGTTGTCATTATACTAGAGGTGAAGAGGGTGACTGAGAAAGTACAGTTTAAGGGTAAAATCGGGATGAAATTACAATACCAGAGTAAAAGAGGGGACTAGCGTTACGGCGGTGGGCTCTGTGGGGTGGTACCCACCTCTCCTGCTGACAGAGGTTCAGCTCATGCTCAGCACGTGGTGGCCTGGGCTGCCTCTCAGTTTGTATAGCTAAAGAAGGTATAAAGGAGGCATAAAGTTGTCCCCAGCTCCACCGCACCGGCTGCACAGTAGCTGATGCATCTGGATCTTGCACATGGCTGCTTAGAAATTCTGGTCCTTAACGACGAGAGGACACTGAAACACAGCGTGTGCGTGCCCGTGTGTGTGTGCGCGCGCGCATATGTGTGTACGTATTTGTGCACGCGTGTGAGTGCATGTGTGAGTATATTGGTGCCCATGTGCATGCAGTACTCCCACACCTACACGTACCCAAAGCACTGCACTATCTTGTGGGAAAAATGTGTAAAGGGAAGTCATGACCTTGTGCTCACAGCACTTAGAGAAAAGCACCAGAGTAGCTTTATACTGTGTTTTCCTATTTTCTCAAAATAGTCAACTTGTTTGTTTGATGCCAGCATCTCATAGACCGAAACAGCTCACTCGGGGATTTGGGCATGAGTTGGCACGTGTTACTTCTAGTTTATGTAAGGTCTTACTGCAGTTTCTATTTTTAACCATGTTAATAAAAAGGATTGTTCATCATTATACCAGCTTAGCAGACACAAATCACATGCCTAGGCAAATCTTAAGGGGAAGTAAGGTGATTCATTCCATTAATCCTCTGCTGCACAAAGTCACAGTAAATCCTGGTTCTAATAAGTGGGTTGAAGGCTAAGACCTTAGGGTTCCGCTGTCTAGCGTTTGGCTCTACTTGCTTTTGGGCTGTCAGATTTCCATTTCCAATATACGCTATTTTTTCCTCTGGTAAAAAAAAAAAAGAAAAACAAACCCAGAAACTGACCCCTTTATCAACACATAAGATAGATCTTAAATGAGCAATAGTAATAGACAAACATTAATAACTTGCAGTCTAAATAAGCATTGAAAAGTTTGAAAGCTGTTTTTTTTTTTTTTTTTTTTAAATATAAAAATAAACATGAAAAATGTTTTGTCCTAGAAACAGAGCCAGCAGTGTATTATCTCGGCAGACTGCAGCTGGACAGCAAATGACATGAGATTGTATTTTGGTTCCTCTACTTCAAGTGAAACATGATGAAGCCAAGTACATGCAGAAGCTGTATTGGCAGAGAGAGGAGAGGAAATGCAAGTGTACGTGAAGTTAACGGGGTTACTCCGGTGCAGAGCGGGGGATCAGACGCTTCCCTGTAAACAGGCAGGCAATGGAATTTGCTTGGACACATCTACTGTCAAAGACTGAGAAATTTTTAATTTGAGTGAATTAAGAAAGATATATTCTGTTTTCCATAGGCACCCACTCTCAATCTTGATATGTTTCTGGGGCTCTCTTTCCCCCCAAAAGATGAGCTCTTCAGCAAAAAAAGGCAGATGTAGTGGGTTATAAGCAGAATAAAAGTTCTTGGAATATTCAGAGTATGTCAAACCCATGGGGACCTGGTAATACTTACTTTGGCATCAATGCAGGTCAGTGATTAGATAACTTGAGTGTTGCCTCAAAGGCTGTACTTATTTATGATATCCAAGCTGTCCACTCACCTCTCAGCTTCACAGCAAAGCTGTTGTCTCCTTGACATCCCTCATCGGGACTTATCTCCACGTGGAAGGCCCAGTAGCGCTGGATGATACGCAAAGACCGTATCATTACAACTATGACTTCCTTCCAGTTGTGGATGCTGTTATATCAACACACAGATACAGGGAAAGAGGAATAAAGTGTGCTGGTTGTAGGCGCCTTTATGCTAGTGAGAAAGGAACCTCATCTGTGCTTGGGCTTGGACCAGGTTCTTGTGTACCCAACGCAAGAAAATTCAAAACCGACATGCAGATGATTTGAAACGATTTTGGAAATATCTGCAAGACATCAAATGGTCTAACAGCCCTTTGTCGTAAGTGATCGAGAGCCATTTAAGGGCCAAAGGGCAAGTGGGAGATACCCAAGCCAGGACCATGTTGGCCACGTCCTGCGAAGAGCCAGGACTAGAGCTGGAGCAGGGGGCTCTGCTGACCACGCCAAGCCGGTTTCAAGACCCAAGCTTGTGTCTCCGCACAGCCCTGCGCTGCCCACGGGGATGTGCAACGGCCCGCTCGGGTTCCCTTCCCTGCGGTGGGCATGCCCAGAGCGTGGCTGGAATAAAAATGCCTTGTGGTAATGATGGTGACGAAGGTGTTACAAGCAGACTGATGAGTAAACGCTGGGGGTAGTTTACAGGCTACGCTGTGCACGAGAGGTTGGAGCAGGCAAGGACCTTCCTGTAGCTGTTCTGTCACTCCTCTGTAAAACCAACAGTGGGAGAGAAGAGGGAAAGCAAGAGTCACATTTTTATTTAAAGAACTCTTACTAATTCCCGCTCTCATTCCCTACTCAAATTAAAAAAAAAAAAACCAACAAAACTCACCAAGACTTAGATCCCTCAAACTGCTGTCTGTTACAGTAACATTAAGTATCTTACATTCACAATTAATCCAATAAGGCACAGAAATTCAGAGTTAAGTCTGACACCCTGTCCTGCAATCATACTGTTGTAATAATAAAAAGGTACAATTATGTAAGCTGAGACCTGAATGTCAGTTTGGATTTTCTCTGATTTTTTTTTTCTTCCTTGCTTTTTTATTTCAGAGGCATAAACATGAACAGAGCTGTTTAGCTGCAGTGTGACCTTGCCCCTCTACCCCTCTGCAGCCGCCAGTTTTGGGGGAATAATGACAGTCCCTCAAAGCTCCCGTGGCCTTTACCCCCCCCCCAGCACACATCCACCTGGCAGGGTTGTTGGGCCACTGCCTTTAGCTGACACAAGGGGAGTTTCTGGGAAAAGCCTGCTATAATAAACACAAGGGCTGTGCAGCATTAGTGCTGGCACGAGGTGGAGAGCTTCCCATTTCTGACCTGCCCGCCAGGACCCTGCCCCTCCACGACTCTCCGTGGTTTCCAGAGTCAGGATTAAATTAGGATTACATTTCTCAACCTCTAAAAAAAAAAACTAGGAAAGGATGAAATGTGGGATTAACAGCTCTGGGCAACAATCTAGGAAAATCTGTTGGTCGCTCAAAGATCTTGAACTGGTAATGCAGAGATTTTGTGAAATTAGGAGTTTTAAGTGCTTCTTGTAGCAGTCTGCGCTAGGCATATGGCTAAACCAATCCTAATCTCTCAGATACCCAAGTCCATGTGAAGAGCTGGAAGGTGCTGCAAGATTCTCCTTTTTTCCCATAGAAATACATTTTTGAATGTGAAAATATTCTATAAATATCCCATAGTAAAATGATAAATTATATATATATAAAAAATAAATTCTATTATATAATAAATTATAATACCTTTGCCGAAATGGCAAAGCGCGGTACTGCGGTTCAGGAGTATCGAGCCCTTACTGTCCATCCCTCGTAGATACCACGTCCAAAGCTGCAGAAACAGGCGTTATGCCCTTGCTGCTTCACAAGCCTCGGGTTCATTTCCACCTCACTGTGGATGTTGTATTTCCCCTTGTGGTGGCTGCACACATGCTTGTGAGCAGTCAGGGTCTCGTGATGAGGAACAGGACGGTCCCATTTGGTCAAAAGTGAAGTTTTTTGGGGTAAAATTAGCTCTCAGCTGTTGAGTTCCTGCCACTGCATGGCCAAGGATGGTGGCTCAATCAGCAGAAAATCAGAAGGCAGAGGCAAAGTTTGATGGGAGCTTTGGCTGCATTTCTGAGAAGGATCCAGCTGAGTGCTGGATGTCTTGAATTACCTTCCCTTGCTTCTGTCCTAATGAATTTTTCCCCATGGAACCATTTGCAAAGAATCTGGGTGCATCTTGTGACATTTTCCAGAAGCAAGACCTAAGCAATCCTTTTCTCACAGTTCCCTCGGAAACGGGCCCAGAGATGGAAAGTTTGGCCAGTTCAGACAGCGGCACCTGAGCTCCGTGGCTGCAGGCTTTCACTGGGAAAGAAGGGAGATGACAACGGTGAACCCCATCCCGCTGCTCGAGGAAGGCTGGACCTGAGTTTGTTCCAGACCCACCAAATCCCATTTGATGGGACAAGAGTTGCACAATGACAGGTAAAGCACAGTGATCTCCAGGACCAAAAGCTTTTCCATAAATTAACACTGTCCTCTCCAGGGTGTGGATGCCTAAGGGAGTTGTTAGTAAATGCCATGGATTCTTGTGTTGTGGGTTACCCTGAGTCACAGACAAAAATGCGATGAGATATTAGTTCCATTTCTAATAATGTCTCACAGACATGTTGCACCTTCTTTAAGACTGAGTCAGGAAGCACCTCGCTGCTGCAAAGATTATGATAACACTCCAACCTGTTTTAAAATTGAGGAAAAGTGTCATTATCAAAATGTCATTCCAGCATGCATGCTGGCTGCTTTTATGTCTGTATGCTGCCTTTGCTACCAGGGAAAAAAAAAAAAAAAAAGCTTTATGCATAAGCATAGTCTTTCCAACCTGTTTCCACCCACCATTTCAAGCTAGTGCAGCCTAGGGCAGGTCCGTGGTCTCTAAAGGTGGATATGGGCCCACTGACACCCGTGAAAGCCAGCTAGTCCTCAGCAGTGGGTAGCATGGATCTCTGACCTGAGTCCATCCCCGGTCCACGACGGATGGAGCTGCGGCTGGTTAAAGGGTTCACACATGCCTCCACGGAGGCAACGCGCTGATGGACAGGCTCCCTCGTTACAGACAACTCTTCTGAAGACCCGGGTGCTTTTACAGCATCACACATTTGGCTGATCAACTCTCATCTAAGCATGTAAACCCTCATCTGCCTCATTACCTCTGGAAGGGAAGGTAACATACTGCATGATTCAATGCAATGATAATGCAATAATAATAAATAGTAAAATTACACTCCTGTTGTCTTACTACCAAGGTTCAACAAAAAGGGAAATTTTACCGATATTACTTGGCTGGGAAATGAAGCAGAAGGTATTAATAGCAGAATAGTTTTTGTGTTAATTCGGAAGTGACTGGCCCTATACGATAATGTAGCAGGAACACACCCAAGGCAAATAAAGCTGCAGGCAAAGGTATCGTTGTCTTTTGAGCATCTAAACTCCTACGGCAGCGAGGAGGCTCGGTGGCGAGCACGGATCCGTACCTGCGCTGGGAACCCAGATGGATGACATAAAAGCCATGCATCTTTATTAGCAGCCGTTGTGCAGCATCTGGAAACGGAGCGGGAAGGACTGAGCAATTATTTTGCGGTACCTGTCCCAGGGACAGGTGTATTGTGCCAGGATGTTTCTATGGCTGGTTCAAGGCGCCCTGAGATGGATGAAAATCGTTATACTTCTGTGTAGTCAGCAGGCTGACACTGATGCCACATGATCTGGCTGATATTTTCTCCCCGGGGGAATATAGACCAGAAACTTGGTGAAAAAACAAGGGCACTGCTTTACAAATCTGTTACTTAAAGATTTGGGGGAGGGGGTGGTGGCAGGTTTTTATATTTGATGACAATTTTCAAGACTTTCTATACCAGGTCATGCTGGAAAGTTAATAGGAATTAGTAAAAGGTGTGAATTTATAATGAGTTAGTTAAATTAAGCCATTGTAGGAACATGCGCATTTGGAATGAAAGTGACCTTAATCTAAAATAGCTTGATTTTCTGCGACGTGAGGTGAGTTAAACTGAATTAAGGCCATTCTAATTCTAAGTAGGCATGTGGTCAGACATTCACTCTAGGAAACACTGTGGTTTGAGACGTTACCACTTAGTAAAAACACATTCCCACACCGATTTGTTTCCTTGCCCCTTTACCTCCCGGGTGGAATAGGCAAAGGGGGATGCAGCCAGCCCTGGTGCCTCAGCTGCTTTTGATCAAGTGCCCTTATTCCTAAGGGTGCGATATTAATATTATTTACCTCAGAAGGGTTCTGTAAGGGGTTCTGCCACCCTACAGAGAGACTGCAGGATCTGACAGCCCGGAGGATTTCTTTTGCTGGGCTAGGAAATATGTCTCTGTTTTGAAATCGAGGTAGGAAGGAAAAGGCAAATTACCTCACTTTAAAAGTTCAATGGTCACTCTCAAATGTGTCTGACAGAGCAGCTCATGCTGTGGGCTGGATATGGGAATCAGAAAGAAGCGGAGGGGAGTGTGAAGGGGAATACACGTCAACACCGAAGCCAAGAAAGAAACGAGATTGCTTTAGACGACAAACTCTGTCTGGCCAGGACGGCTCTCCCAGGATCCCTGCAGACTACCCAGCCATGGGGGAATAATGCAGACTTTGCAGTGAAGAGGTAATTCAAAACATGAAATTCGGTGCAGAGTTTGATTTGTAGCTTTTGCTTCGATTTCATGCAACAACTGCTTAGCGCACTGAGATTTTGCACTGATGTTCCCACTTCCAGGAGGGTGCTAGCGACTTTATTAGCTTGTTTTTTTAAATAAATTGTATATATGCACACATATGTGTGTGCGTATATATATATAGATATATAGTCCTGCTCTGGCTATGCATATATGGGTGTATCTGCCTGTTTTTCTCTTCTGTTTTTAAACATTAAATACAAAATGATCTAATATGTATTCATATTCACGAACATTAATTACTAACAGCGATTACTATTTACGTATTGATTTTCAAATACTGAGTTATTCCTAAATAACTGCTGATGCTATTCATCAATTTCAACCAAACTAGAATAATTCTTCCAGTGATTACCGTATGCTTCCAGGTGCCAAGAGGACAGACGACTGCACAAGGCAGGAGGATCCTATAACTGGCGGGGCGGCCGCGTCCGTGCCACCCGCCTGTCTTTCCGCCGGTACAGCTCTTGCCTTTGCCCTTGCTTAGCGCAGAGACGATGGTCCAGCCTGGGCAGCGGTGCGGAGGAGACCCCCAGCCTGCAGCCCGAGAGCAGGTCCGTCACCCCGGGGTGAGAGGCTCCTGCAAGCGACGGTCTCCTGCCTCGGGTGTCCTGGATGCTTGTCGTCCCTAAACTAGCATTTCCTGGGAGACAAAGCTGGGAAAAAACACTGAAACGTCTTGGCTTCGTGTATTTTTTCTAGTTGCGTGATTGTTGCTTTAGCTGCTAAAAGAACTCACTAAAACACCAACTATTTTGCTGCAAGAGGCAGCCGACGAGAAGAGGTTTGTGTGCCCGACGGTGGTTTCGTCTCCCCCCGACGCGGTGCCATGCCAGCTCGCCGTCCGGCAGCGCCGCGTCCCTGGCTGGTGGCTGGCACGCTTTGGGAATAGCAGGGTGTCTGCCTCCACGTTTCGCTTTCGGTTCTTAATGAAAACATATTGCTGTAGTCATCCAGTTACTGCAGTGTGAGCAGACGGAAGGCTAATAAGGACATTATTGGGGAAAACATATATGAGCCAGGAAGACACGTTCCTTTCCCAACATATAAACATACCAGGATGATAAAGATGTCTGTCATTCCCCGATAACTACAGGCTGTGCATCAAACGCAGTGGCGTGGACAGTAATACCATTCCCATGACTAATGCCACAGGAATATCTAATAGAATCAGGTCCCAAAATACCTCTTTTTTACCTGCCTTTTTTTTTTTTTTTTTTGCCTCATATTTCTATTCTGTCATTCCGATATTCATTTTTCCTAATATAATTTTAAAACTTCCTGATATGATTATATTATTCATTGTATCCTATTAGTGAAAACAAAATTACTCAAACGAACCTATTAGGACATGACAGAAAACTGCTGACATGATGGAAAGTTTCTAGGGTGCTCCTGTTTGGAGTCATGTAGCCATTCTTCTTTATTACTCCCGACGCTGCCTATCACCCGGTAGCGGAGCAGGGATGCTCCGGGGGCTCAGCTGTGGGTCGGGGCCGGGCTCTGCTGAGGGAGGTGGGTGCTGCGTAGCAGCTCCTCGGCACTTGGGGTGATGGATTGCGTGGGGCAGGACACCCAGTCCTAGAGGGAGCCCTGCCTCAAATTACCTCCGTTTCAGGTAAATAAACAAAAAAAGCAAGGCAAGTTGGAAAGCGCTCCTGGGTGTCCTGCGGGTTAAGAGCGAGCCAGCCCTATGGCTACCCCTGGTCTGCAGAAACCCCCCCCTCCTCGGGAGGAGAAAGCCCCACAGTTCCTTCGCCAAAAGTCCTCCAGAAGAGCTATTCAAACCTCATCCTTCCTCGGGGCAGACCTCAGCTCCCTCGCCAGAGCCAGGCTCCCGACTGGTTTCCAGCAGGATCCTCCTGCCTCCCCAAAGCCCGAGCTCTCCCTGCTCCCCCCGTGTCCCATGGGATCGTCACACGGCTCTCGGGGGTCCCCGCTCCCCCGGGGGCAGGGGGCCGGGAGCCGGGCAGGGGGAGGCAGGAGGGTTCCCACCCATGGGGTTGCCTCCAGCACCCGAACCCCGCAATACGTATTTGCCGTTACTGACCCGCACGTATAGATGCCGTTTAGCTTCTGCGAGCGCGCCTTAGCACGGCTACGGCATTTATTCTTCACTGAATTATGACAGCCTAAGGGAATAAGAGGAATTTACCTAAGCACCGGGAGTTTAGGGTCCCGTTTTCCCCCTGGGTTCAAGGATTTAAAGCAAAAGTTGATTCAAATGAGCGTAAATTGAAACGTTAGCTAGCCAACGCTTGCGGGAGGGAGGTAAATATTGTGATACCCATTGCCGAGACAGGCTGAAGGTGACAAAGAAGGTGAGCGCGGCAACACAACAAACTTCTGGAAAGAGCTGATCGCCCTGAAAATCACCTGAGACAAAAAAAGCATAAGCTGCAAATGCTTGTGACCCCTTCATTTCCAGTGATAATGGAGCCAGCCTTTCTCCCTCTTCTTGCCCTCTCCTTTTTTAGTATTTCAAAGCCTGAAATCTGTATTTTATACTGTAGCTAAAAGGAAATGCACCCTGATTACAATATTACAGAAAGGAGTATCATTTATAGAAAATAGCAGCCATTGTGCTTTCCTTGAAAGTTGCCTTAAAAGATTTAATTTATATTTTTGATGATGAGTGAAATTTTTTACTTTAAAAAAATTAATCAGCTGTCAGTGCTGCAAATTTTAATTCTCTATTCACTAATGTTTAATAATGCCATTATATAATAATACATTAAGCAGCAAAATAAGACAGCCCACTTCATTTTGCTTTGGTCTGCCTTGAGGACTGGCACTTGAATCCTACAGATGAAAGGCTAATACTTTTATCCCTTAAACTACTCAGTCAGCCCCTGAAACTAAAGGACTTAAAGGAGAATAATTGGCTCTTTAAAGAAGAAGAACAGAACAATGTGCTCTCTGCCTCTCCAGTTCCGTTTTGCATCTGTCTCCATATTCGTTTCTTTGTATAAATAAATTAAATAATGTTACCTAAAGAATTAGATCACAAAAATATTCTCTCTTTACACTTTGTTCAAAATTAATTTCCAGATGGCCGTTCTCTTGTGTTCTAGCCGAGGAGAAGGAGAAGATCTTGGCCCGTGTGAACCACAGCCGAGGGCGGAGGGGGGAACTGTCACTTCATCTTTGTATGTATTAATTGTAAAGACATCGCAAGCTGATGTCCACAAAAAACCATGTGGGGACAGGGTAGCATTTGCTTTCAAATATTCTAAACTTGCAGTGCTCACAGAGAGAGGGGAAGCATGACAAAATAGAGGCAAAAATATACAGCCAATTTTTATTCATGTCCTGAAATCTGTAAAGGACGCTTTCGCCTGGGAGAGAGCACTTGTGCTCTCCATTTTGTTTCAGCAAGGGCAGTCTCAGGCTCCTGAATGTTGGCTGTAACTAGCGTACACTCGCCAAACCTTGATCAAGGCTCAATGCCAAGAGGATTTCATCTAGTTGAAGCAAGAATTCAATGTTCACTTGAGCTGAAAACATCCCTGTGCTGTGGCCAGCACAAGGTTATGAGCACTTATGTCCTACTAAAGCCCTATTTTGAGACCATAAATGTGACTTAAATGTTTTGCAGGCTGAATAACGATCCTCGCCACAAAGGTGAGTTTCAGCCCAGGTCTTTAGGCATGTTATATCTGGGTTTTTTAGACTTCTTTTTTAAGCCGCCGCATGTACTCGTTCTGCGTTTGCTCTATTTACAAGGCTAGCTTTTCTCCCCTTGGAGTTTTTCCCATCACTTCTGTGTCCACAGGCGTTGCAGTTCCCTCCTTACTCACCTGATGCACCTAGCAAGCACCGTTGGCTTTGCCAGTGAAGCTTGCAAGATCCTTTTTTCCACAGCTATTTGCAAATCCATCATGTAGATCTTGCATGCTTGGATTGTAACTTGGCCATCAGAGCTTGTAAAATCTTTCAGCCAACAAACATGCACACATGTGCAGTAACCTTGATTTAGGATTTTAATCTTAGGGATGTTTATGTAAGCAAAGACACATTGCACATTGGTTGCCAGTGAACTTTAAACATATGTGAAAGTATAAGGGCATGTGTAACTCCAAGTGTGTGAGTAGGCTGCTGAAACTAATCTCATTATGGAGTTCCCACCCGAGCTCCGTGATAGCAGCACCGAGTGGATTATATCCATCTTCACAAGTCATAACTGATTAAGGGGCAGACGGGGAGATGTTCTAGCAGTCCATCTCTGACTGCAGCGAAGGAGTCGAGAACGGGAAGCCGTCACTGCTCAGGTGCAGACAGACAGGGAGGAAAATGTGAATCTCTCTGCTCAGCACTCACAGCCCAGAGTTTGTCCTTGTGTTAATTAAATGGGAGGATTGCTTCTTTTAGGGCACAGCTGAAAATACGCTGCATTTCTTTCTTAACAGGGTACTCACCTGGGAAATTGGAGTCTCGGGTGCAAACCCCATCCCTGCCTCGGGAGGCAGGAATACAATTCCCAATACTTAGGAAAAAATTGTAAAAACACAGATGCAATGTCTGCAGAGCACAGCTTTGCACAGATACTCGAACAAAGCCTAAGGAGCTCAGTTAGGTAACAGAAGCTACGTGGCTGCACGGTCCGTAGCTGGTCGGCTTCGGCTGCACGGCAAAGCCTTAGGTGCATGGACGGCTTTACCTAGTGATGTAGGGAGAGCCTTAGCCTCCTCTGCTAAAGCTGTCCCACTTTGCGTAGACCAGTTAATTGCCTGGGTTGAACACAGAGTGACCCCACCACTTCAGACTTGCAGGCTGGGAAAAACTGCAGCTCATCGGGGGTCCCACAAACACTTCTGCGTTTCCTGCAGCTCGGGGCAGGAGAGCCTGAAGGACAGCAAACGTCGCCGAGTCTCCTGCGGGCTAGCGGGCAGGCGCTGCCCCGGGGGCTCCACTCCCCCGGTGGAAGAGGGATCTGAGGCTGCCACAGTACAGACTCCTGGGGTATGTTTGTGGCTTTTCAGCATCGTGCGTGTTCAGTACACATTTGCTCAACTGGGCTGCCTAAGGGGCAGAACATCTGCTTCGGGGATCCCATCAAGGTGGAGGCACGATCCAAGACCCACCAAGGCTTTGGTAGCTCTCCAACAGATGAAATTTAATTGCCACGGAATTACCAGGGAAAACTTAGCACTAGGAAGGCTCCGGTGCTCCTAAGGCCAGGCTGCAGCTGAACAGGAGTGTGCGATGCTGAACGGCTGGGGCTGGGCAAGTCCAGCTCCAAGTCATGCCTAAGTCACTCTTGTCAACCAGCTTGTAACGCAAATTATTTTGCAAGCCCAGAGCTGGTGCAGCTGACAGAATCACTGCCATACACCTTCAGTTACAGGAGACAGCAAGCCGGCCGATGGGGCTGCCAGATTTCCTTTAGAAGTGACCGCTGAAATTCTCCACGAACGTTATGCTCTGCACCATATTTGCTACCCAGAGGCAATCAGACGTGTAAACTGGTGTGGCTCTGGCTGAAGTCAATGTGTGAAAAGGATTTACACCATCAGAAAGGCTGTTTCTGTCACCCAAAGAAGGTAATTAAACGGTGCAGAATTTCAAACCAGCCTTAACCGCTTTTTTCTGCTTTTCCTCCCACTCACATCAGTTTAGCAATCAACTAATTATAGGCATTTTTTTTCCGTGACTCTCCTTAAGCTTAGAAATGACCGGGGCCCCAGAGAGAAGGGAGCACAGCTCTCTTTTGACACCAAGAGGTCTTGGGGTTTTCGTGTGTCTGGTTTTGTTTCTTAGCTGGATGTGAAATGTAGCTGCTCTTTCTGGCAAAAACTTTCCAAACAGGATGCTCGGATAATCCGAAAAGGATGCTTCCCCCCGCTTCCCCTCACGAACAAGGAGAAACAGAAAACAGGCTGAGGAATCTTAATGGCTCCCAAATGTCTTGACACCAAAAGCCCTTCACACCTGGGGAGCGGACATCAAACGTCTCCGCCGGGCTGGTGGGCACCCGCGTCCGAGGGGCTGCACCCGATGCACGTCCTCCAGGAGAGCTGCAGCGCCTGCAGAGCCGGGATGCACTTCAGTGCAGTTTCACAACATCTGTTACAGATTTAACCAAGTAAAACCTGTTTGTACAATAGAATATTGAGCCTACGTTCGCTTATTATTCACAAGGAATCCATAAATATTCATAGTAATTTTCTGCCACTCCTTTGGGGATTTCTTTCCCTTTAGTTTCCCCCATTTCCTTCAAGCATCCAGGACTGTTGCGTTCCCTCTCCCTCCCTTTGGGCTTTTTGCGCCGCTCAGGTGCTTTTAACAGCCTCTGCAGGTACCGTGCGGAGGAGCGGGCTCCACGCTCAGCCGAGCAGACGTGGTGCTGAGGCTGGAGCCAGCGCTGCGCGAGGCGCTGAGCTGCTGCGCTGCTCACGAAGAGGCAGGTATCCCCCTCCGGCAGCCCCGCAAAGGGGGCACCGGGTCCACCTGCAGAGACCTCGGCCACGGGAGCCTCCTCCCCAGGCAGAACCAAGTGATGGATGAGCACGCGTTGCTGAAATGCCGTGGTGGAGCTGCCGGGGGTGGTGATAAATCGGGCACTGACTCCAGAGACCAAGTCTTCCCAAAGTGTCTGGTGCCGGGTGTCAGCTCGGGGATCCCCACCATCCCCCCGTGAACTCGTCAGACGTTCAGCCTGTCCAAACCGTAGGTGAGACCATCGCGTTAGATACCTGTGTCCTTCCTGCTTCTGTGCCACGGGTAAGTGACCGCCGGGTGTCCCTGACAGCACGCTGAAATAGGAGTAAGCACACACAAATACAAGCAACGTAGCAACGAAATAATCAGGGAAAGTGACACATCCCTAGGGAAAAAAATTGGGACTGCGAGAGCCTCACCAAGTACGGACAGAGTCAGGGCGCATAACGTCACCTCCACCTCCTGGGAGGTGGGGGGGCTGGCCGTGGGACGGTGGCACCTTCGGTACCCACCGCCTGCCGCTCCCCAAACGTGGTGGTGGAGATGGCGGTGGTTTCCCGGGGCAGCGGTGGTCCAGGCTGGGACCTGGGATGTGGCGTGGCATCCTTAGCTGCAGCAGGGCCAGGACCTTTCTGCTCTTTGGCAAATACCGTTATCGGCACGTCAGGCTGTGCCCTTCGGTGCAGACGGGCAGATGCCGTCCGACGTCCACCGGAGCTCCTCACACTCCTAACAGACAGGGATGCGCAGGTGGCTCCCGCTGAAGAAATGGAAGTTGCCCGAGTGTAAAAGCAGACAGGAGCACGGCACTTTTCTGAAAGGCATGCATCTTTAAATTCAGCCTGTAGTGAACGCAAGGATCTTTTTGATATTAAAAAGAAGTAGAAATTCAACTCTGAAACCCAGATTTCTAGAGGTCTAAATCTGAATTCCCTCTGCTCAAATGCTTCTATAATATTACTTGATTTCTCCAAAGCAATCTGACGGCATGTGAAAGTCATTCTTATTTTTACCCTTCTTACCCATATGAAAAAGGAAACACAGTCCATTTGCTGTAAGCCCCTAAGCATCTGCTGATTTGTCAGTTTTATTTAGTTAAAATGCATTCACTTTTGCTGCATAGGGGACCATTTAGACAAGCTAGCTGGAGAAAATTAGTTCTAGTTTACCAACATTAACTACCCTGATTGTACATTAATTAAGATATGCTTTGCGACATCTGATATGTCCTCATATAAATATTTTGGGAGTCAGGCAGTTTTGACAATTTGAAATTAGTATGGAAAGGGTAAAAATAGTGTTTGGTGGAAAAATATTACTATACCTTGAGAATGTAGGTGCTGTGGGTATTTTGTGTATGAGTGGATGTTAATGTTCTTTCATTATTTTTAGTTTTGGCTCCTTAATGAAAAATTGAGTCCAATTACACTTACTGTGTGAAGTAACCCTACAGTCTCTGAGAGAGGCAGAACATGACATTATAACCCACCTTGCTTTTCCAAATCTTTCCCGAACAGACAGAGCTGCTACTAATTTGCAAGTTCGCTAATCTGGGAATATTTCCTGTGAAAGTGTCTTGGCAAAAGGCTTAAATCAGGGCACAGCTGCTGTTCAGGAGCATGGACCAGCCAGCCGATGTGATCCAGCATCTCCCAACCACCCAGAGGTGACTGCAGCGAGAGAGGGCGCATGAGAAGGTCTATGCCCAGGAAAACCTGGTCCATATCACATTGGGGTATAGGGATAGTAAATTTATTTATAAATATTGTCCAATCTTTCCAAACTCGCCTCTTCCTTAGTTGCACAGCCCTCCCTCACTCTAGCTGCAAGCTGAGAGCCATATTTTCGGGATGCTCGACAATTGCTTGTTCATCAAAATAGCCATAATCTTGGATGTGAAATTCCTCCTCCTTATGGTGTCTGGAAAACATAGGTGCGCTGAGAGCAGCATGGCTTGAAAGTTTTTAAGAGTTAATATCTGTCCCTGCAGCTGTCCTCGCGTGGGGACCTCCATCAGAAGATGCTTTTTGTGATGAAATGTGGACAAGAATGGCACAGGGAAAAGGGAGCCATTCTGTGAAGCTACAGTGCTATGCGGAGAACTTTTGTAGCGATTAAAGGTGTACTAATATTTTTTATAATCCTCTTTCTTACTGTCTGAAATGAAGCAAGAAGTGCCTCTACGTATTTGTACATTGAAACACAGAGGTGTAACCACACCGGCTTCTGCCAAAATACTCTTATTTGAGAAATTAGATGGTATTAACTGTTTGGAGCCTCACATAACATTTGATTCACTGTTTTTCTAATATTAAGGAATTAAAGGGTGATTTTCCCATAGCAAATATTTACCCTGACCATCCTTTTCAAAGCTTCTTTTCGCAATGAGGGAGAACGCTGTGCAACCGGCTCAGAAAGTGTCAGCATCATCGGTAATAATTTAGGGGACCTAAAATTACCAGGGGAGCTCTGGTCTCAAGATCAGCTCCCATAGATCTTTCTCCCGTCGTTTCAGCCCTTTTCTTCAACATCACCTGACTGTGAACAAAGGGCTTCAAGGGTCTGGTGAGCCATGAGTTATTTGCAAGCAATATAAAAGTAGTGATAAACCTTTAAAAACAGCTGTACAGCATTTACCACATAAAACAATATAAAGATATAAAACATGTAGGTTTGGGTTTTTTTTTCTTTACATGCATGCTTTTTAAAGCAGAAAAAGCCTGCCTAGGTAGCTGGCCTTTAAGCCTTCAATTAATTGAACAAAGATTTTAAAATTGTTCAATTGGTTTCATTAGGAAGTGTATAATAGAATAATAAAGTAAAACAAATGATATAAAGCAGACCCACTAATTAGCTCTACATGATTGATACAGCTTTGGACTAGGCATTTGATCTCAAACAAAATGCAGTTCCTTGTTAAGAGGATTTTTAATTGATGTGCAGAGAGGTATTAGATGATGTTGGAAAATAATTACTCAAAAGCTACTCATGCATTTGGCTGAACATAACAAATGAAGTTTGGGCTCTGGATCTGGCGGAGTGGACACATGCTAATTAATAATGAGAGGAACAAGCATCTTCCAGTAGTTTTTAACCCAGTGTTTACTAGGAGATTGCTTCGCAATTATGCACCATAATGAGGTTGTCATCTAAACAAAATCAACATTACTCAGATGTCATTGGAGATTGCTAAATGTTGCAGCCCATATATATGTTCAATTCTTTTTACAGATGGTAATATGTTATTAATCAGCAAAAGCTGTTGCTGGCTCTCCAGATGCCATGGGCGTTCTGGTACGAGGGGACATTGACACTCCTCTCCTCATTTCAGACTGCAAAACATCATGTCGCCGGAGCGGCGGAAATTCTAAAATTTGTTCTAAAATTCCTAAGCAAGAAGGATTAGCATATTCCTCCTCTTCAAAAACCCGACAAGTGGAAGTCTGAGCCGCCTTTCACGTGAAAGCATCGGCCGGGTGCTGCTTGTCCAGCCACCGCCGCTCCGCTCGTCGGCGTGCCCTCGTCAACAGCCCTCCGCTGCTGCAAGGCCCTTTTCAACAGCCTCTGCGGGCGCCAGAGAAGAGAAGAGGGCCAGCCAGCGCTGAGTTTATCCTAGCTGTCTGTACGCAGTCACTGCAGGTTAGATTTGAAGTCTATTGGCAAGGGTAGCGGGAGCTAGAAAGGCTGCGCGCCATGCGGTGCCTATCCCCTGAGCAGGCTGCAGTCTCCAGGGCTACCGAGCTGGCACTGCCACCGGCGCTGAAACCATAGCAGTTTAAAAAGAAAATAATAAACCTCGTAAGAGCCAGTTGCTTAGGATTCAAGCAGTCTATTTTTTTCCCTGTGCCACTCTTTGCTCTAATATCTCACCGCCTTTGCAGACTAAGGATAGAGTGAGGCGTCCTGACGATGAATTTCTCCTCCCGCAGAGTGGCGCGGGGCTGGCGGTTGGCTGTTCCTGCATCGAGCGGTTCTTGCCATGTGTTGGTGGGAAGGCCGCTGCGAGCGGGTGGGTCTTTCATCTCGTGCCGATGTTGATGAGTGCCTGATTCAGATTCCTGCAGGTGATGAGGCTGTTTTGACTCTCACCCAGTTCTCCTCACGCAAGGGTTGTGGGACTCGATGGCTCAGGGGTGACGTGAGGTTCGGGGCTTGGCGTTTAACCGTTGTCTTGCCATGTGGGTTTCTTTCATCATCTGGCTATTTAAGCAAAGGGGTTTGGTTGAAATTACGATGTCTTCCTTTACCTTTCTGCTGAGCCTAGCAGCAGAGGTGTTGATCTTGACTGGGGCTTTTGCAGGATACCAGACTGGCTACGACATCCTCTTATTCTATGGAATATTTGATGGTAAAGATAGTATAACCAAATAGGCAGGATCTGCTTGTCTTTTCATGTCTTTCGTTCCTCAGTTATGTAAACTCTTTGCCGCCTTCTCCCTTTGGAAAGACAACGGTATTGATGTATGTGCTTGTGGAGCACCCCAAGGTCTCTGGAAGAACAGCTCAAGGTGAGACATTCTTCTTCAGGAGGTGGCATGCCTGCTCAGCTGTCTGTGCTGGGCTGGGCTGCTGTTGAAATGCTGGAAACAGTTTAAAAAAAAAAATCACAACATTTTCAAAAGTTCAGCGTACCTCTGAATGCCCATTGTTCATCTCTTCCGTGGAAAAAAAAGCTAGATTTTAGGAGTTGGGTTTTTTTTATTAATTTATAGAAAACCCTCTAAAATACATTACATATTTGCAGACAGAGTGATTTTTTGTTAAAGTCAGTAGCCTCTTTCCAAATAGCTTTTTCTGTTGATTTTTTTTTTTTTTTTTTTCAAGAACATTTTCAGGTTGTGTTTTTATCTTAGAGTACTTCCAAAAAGAATCAATTAACTTATTTTTTTAAATCATTGTTATGTCTTTATTTTTTGGAGACCAATTCATTTCAGATACAAGCTTTCTACTTATACAAAGGTAGCACACAGTAAATGGCACGATGGGCTAGTGGTATTTATTGTCGGGTAGACCTCAGCCCTGTACAGTTAGGAAATAAGAAGAAGGGGATTTGTGCCCATCGTTCAGTGGCTACCACAGAGGGGACCCCCTGAATTCATCAGCTTATGGCAACTCTCTTCATTGATGAAAATGACTTCAGAATGACATAATAGGTCTCCACTATTTCTCATTTCCACATGCATTTCAGGGATACCATCTTACCAATAATGTATTAATTCTCAAGCATTCTCTGTCCCTTCAGAGGACTCCCCCAAGATGCTGGGTTGATGCCTACCCATAATAAGACACAATGACTAGAGGTTTGGAGGTTCAGTTGTGTAGATACTGTCTTCAGTTTTTAAAATCCACGTGGTTAGGGTCTTCTTTGTCTAAATAATGCTGCCTAACATTTGTCCTGTGTCTCGAAAACACACTCCATCCTCCTTAAGATGAAATGGGACACTTGGAGAAACTGAAAAATAAATCAGCAGTATCTGATTTGAACTTCCGTCAGTAGGAGTGTGTGGAAATATTTTCTTTCTCAGTTCTTCATTAGGAATGTCAACAACATTAAAAAAAGAAAAAAGATTACTATTTCGGCTGAGACTTACTCCTTCATTTTTATTGCTGTTTATGTAACTTGGTGGCCTATTGCCATATCCAATGAGAAAAACTCCTCAAACGTCTCCTAAGAGAATGCTAACGCTATGTTACATGCACCGGACCTGACCTGGTGAGGGTTAGAAGCACCATGAGAAGGTGGTGTGCCAAACGCATGTCTAGTTTACCGTGATGTTAAAGTAGTTGTAGCTTTGCTAAATGCCATGAAGTAGCCGTGGATTTACATCAAGACCGAGACCTGGATTTTGATGCAAGGTGCAGGCATAAAAAAACAGTCCGTTTCTGCAAGAAGTTGGCGCTTCTTTTTTTGTTATGCAGTACAGTGTCACTTGATGGTCACGAGCACAATGCCCTGACAACGACTTCTCTTCCGTGGCTGCATCAGCAGCGACTGCAGCAGCTGTAGCAGCAATATGTACTTTTATCCCTGGAAACTCTGAGAGTTGAATCCTCTGGGTCCTGCTGGTCCTTATAAAACAAAGCAAGTCTTAAAACTTTGCTAGCACTCTTTACCTTTATAAACAAAACTCAATTTATCTTTTAATAACTTAGCTTTGATTTAAAAGTATTGAATGAGCAATGAACAAAACCAGACATTTCCAAAAATCACTTTGGGTTTGGATGCCTCATTTCTAGTTGTCCAGTGTGAAACACCTTGAGCAGACTGGACTTCCACTCTTGGCAAACAGTCTTTAAAAATCTCTTATACTGGCACCTGAGTTTGGCCGCACAGGTGCCAGGGCACCCCAGCTCCTGGGCCAGTTTTGGAAAAGGTGCATGTGGGGCGTCATTTAGACATAAAGAGGATTTTTCCTGGGGCCAATTTTTATTTTCATTGTACATTCAATTAGCGATTGTCAGGCAGCACGCTAAATGAAATTTCTTCCTTGCTATTTTTTAATTGCTTTCCAGTTTCTACATTTGCCCCCACACAAACACATGCATGTACGCATTTATGCGTGTGTGCCTAAATAAACGAGCCCTGTCAGAAAAATCAAAAAACCCTAATCCAATGGTGCAACAGTCTGGCTGGCTGCGCTGGGAAACTTAAGCTGCGTTATAACCAGGAGCCTGTTGTTCACAGGACCGATTATTTAAGACAACTGTTGTTCCTGTGTGCAGTCCTGTATGCGCTGGGCAAATTATATTACTAATTTACTAGCTGGCCAAATGTCACTCTTTTGTAATGCACCGCATTCCCTGTAGCTCCAGACAAGCCGCTCCGCAGCATCCCTCTTTGGGAGACAACTTCTCAATTGATTTCGAGAGCGATGCCAAAAGTCTCACTTTTCTACTTCAAATAAATTACTCTGACACTTCACAGCCATGGCTTTATATTTTTACTTAAATGTGTGTTTTGTGGGTGAGAGTGCGGCGTGGTTTGAACAGTTGTCAGAAGTTTTATTTTTGGAAAAAGACAGATAGTATTTTGTGAGATAATTAAGAGTTTGTGAAGTTTCCTCGAGAAATGAAAGAGGCCCAAACCATCATCTTCTGTTCATATATGCATTTTACACTCAATTCCTCATTTGCCACCTCCTCCTCCACTAGTTTATAAATCTGTTAATTAATGGTGTTTATTCTCCTCTCAGCCTTGCCTGAGAAATGGTTTTATGATTATATTATTAGGAAGTGATGATAACGTATGTGGGAAAAGGTATTTTTTTGTATGTGGGCTTACCGATCGCTATGGAAACAAGCAAATATTTGCAGACCTCAACTACTGATTAATACCTACTGGTTATTTTGGCTTTATAAAGTTACTGTCTGGATGTGAAGAGTTTCTTGTGTGCTGTTCTCTCTGACAATTTATTTACATGTGTAATAGTCTCATCAGAAATGACTCCGGTAATTTAAGGCTCCATCACATTGTAGCAGTTTCTGAAACAGCCATTTTATCAGCGTGTGATTGAAACACAAGCACTTGGCATTATTTTTAAACCCTTTGGTTCACATTTCAGTGACAAGAGTTTTATTACAGAAATATTTCTCCCTGAAAGGAGGGATGCAGATACATGCACTGACTAATAGTGTGTTATTAAAGTAGTATTGACAAGGCTGCGGCTGCCAGAACTGCTTGAACAGAGAAACTCAAGCAGAGCACTACGGGAGGACATTGCCAGCAATGTGAGCCGTGGTCCTCCTTGCCCTCCTTGCTACAACACGTAGTATAATGAGCAACCTCAACCAGACCTGGGTTCAGACACAGCGATAATTAGCGTCGAGGATGCACTGAAGCACACAGATCACTTTGACTTCGAGTGACGAAGGGGGATGATGGGAGAGAGAAGGAACGGGTTTGTCTCGATGTGTGAAGCTCTTTACACAAGTGTTACAGAACTTCATAGAAGAAGAAATGGTCTTCTGCGTGAGCTGTTGGGCTTCTCTATTGGAAGAAAAACGTTATGACCTTGGTTTGCAGGTCATAAACCCATCATGGAGTTCTCTCAGATAGCTAGAAAGTATTAAAAAAACCCCACAACTTTGGTTAGTAAATTCATTACTCTCCACACATTTTGGTCTTTCTAGAGAATCCTAAAGTCTGAGTTTTAGAAAATCCTAAATTCTGGAGTCTTCCAAAAGAAAAAGAAAATAAATAAATAGATTTGGGTACGGGTCAGAATGATTTTGATTCCCAGTGTACTTTTGAAAATGGGATTTGAGTTCTTTAACCATACAGGTATTAAAAAAACTGCAGAAGATGGACAAAATGTAGAACCGAGTGTCCCTCTTACTGAACTATTAACTTCGCCAATACAGAATTACTAATCTACTTTATATTCTTGCTTGTCATAGCTCCACACTGACTCATGTTTTCATGAAATCTTTTTCTTTGGTTCTGTATAAATTTATGGCTCATCAAAAGAGCCAAGTGGGCAGCACCAGAAACTCAGCCCTGCTGCATTTATGTGAAGAAGAGATGTAGCACAGCGGAGACCACCATCACACACAACGCAGCCACCTCACCAGCATCCAGCCCAACTCCTTGGAGATGTCCATTAGCTCAAGGGTACCAACATCTCTCCCTTTGATCCCCATACCAAAATATCCACATGTGCTGAGCCACTAGACACATACCACGGTCCTCCCAGACCCAAAGAGATGAGGCTCTCCTGGCATGGATGAAGGATGTCAGCAGCTGGGTGGGAGAACAGAAGCTCCATGCGTTGTCTGATAGCAACGGGCTGGCGTGCAACCACTTCCACCAATGCCCACTGACGTTCTCTGTGGGTTCTTGCTGGGTCACTTCCCTCACGGCTGGAAATCAGGATTAATCAGCAGCTTCTGTGCATGAGCAACCTCATTATACCTTTGATATGAAAGCTGCCTTCAGATTTACTGCAGCCTGGCCATGGCTCAAGAGCCAGAGGTTGTCCACCCATGAACTATTTCTTCAAGGCAGTTGGGGCTGGGAGATAGACGGGCTGCGGCGGAGGGCAGCGAGGCAGAAGGAAATGCAAAAGGTAGTAAGTGAAGCCATGGTGATCTGCAGGGCCTTGGGGCATCTCTCTGAACATCTGCAGTCACCTCGGGCAAAATCCTGTCCCTACTGAAGTAAATGGAAAATTTGCCGCTGACCTCGAAACGGCCAGAATTTCATCCGGGTGCTGCCAGGCTGTGTCGCACAGTGTCGCGGGGTGTGCAGGCTGCCACGAGACAGGGCTTTGTCCCACCACGGGTGCCTTGCTGGGGCTTCTCCACCCGGGGCAGCTTGCGGAGGTTAGCAGGGGCTGGGGGGTGTGAGCACGAATGAAAAGGGGGCAGAAACGCCGGAGAGAAGAAGGGCCAGAGGTCTGTGGTTTTCCCTGCTCTGCTGTTTGATGGTGAAATTTTTCTCTGGGGAAAACTTTATTTTTAATCCAGTTGGGTTTCACAAGTGAATGCTTTAATGGTTGTGCCCAAGGTCCTTAGTCAGTCTTAATCTGTGTTACAAAATCAGCAAACGTGGCAGTTTACCAGAGGTCTGTCTGAGGGAGACTCACAGCTGAGATTACAGAGAAGCAGTGCATCGGCGCTGGACTGGGACCGGCCACGTGGGCTGGTAGCCCTCAAAATGCTGCCAGCCTGCTACTGGGGTAGCAACCCAGCGACTCAGGTGTCATTCAGCAAGGTCAAATGTATGGAGCACGTACGTGCCAGGGCATGGGTTTGATTCCTTTTAAGTCCCAGCTCCTCTCTCTTTGCAGATTTTGTGAACAGCTTACGCAGTCACTGAGGTGGTGGCCTGAGAGCAAGTCCTTGAGAAGGTCTAGGGCTTATCTCACTCGATTAGTATTTTCATTTTGCTGTGAATATAGTGATGCTTTGCCTCTTCACCTCTTTCTGTGGATCTTGAACTGTTTTCTAAGTAATAAATTTGGTCTTCAAATAGCTGTGTGAAGAAGTAGATACCGTCCCCTCGGTCCAGAGGAGAAAACCACAACAAAGGAAGGATAAAGCCTAAACCGTGTTGTTGCTACACAGGATGTTGGATATGTCTGCAGCTGAACTGCAGGTTCAGAAACCAAAGTATGTGGTTGAGCATATAAATCTAAATCATGTTTGTAAGTATGGAATGCGTAACTTTAATCATATAGATATTTATTACGTAAATAGTACTGTAATAATGTATCTGATGATTTATCCCTTCAAGCTGACAAATTACCCCTACACGACTTGCCTGAAGACACTCGTGAAGTCCATCTGCCAGGGAAGAGCGCAGCCTGGGTCTCCAGAGTCCCGGTCCCGTGGATTGACTGTAAGACTATCTTCTTCCAGTCAATAGCTTCATCAATCATCGTTTAAGTCAGCTGGATGGTTGGCTTTCTAAGGCCATCCCCGATGATTTATTCCTACCCTTCTCTCTTCAAAAGCTTGCAGCCTATGACTCGTCAGACGTCTGCAGAGATGTGCTCTTTGCCCACCGGTACTCTCCCCATCGCTCGCGCTGTGAGCAGCCTGAAGCTTGCACGCCGATGGCAAGACCCCTCCTGGAGCGACCTGCCCTCACCTGTGTCCGTACCAGTTTCTCCCCAGATGACGACGGTGAGCAGAGCTCCCCCGGCCGCAGCCCGGCTGCTCCAGTTTCGGGCGATAAGGGAGGAACGCAGAGGCTGATCTCACCTGGGTTCGGGGCTCAGCCGTTCCCTCAGGGCTGAAGAGGTCTCCGCTCCCAACTCCAGCGGCGTGCAAGCCCCCGCAGCGCACACGTGCATGTGGATGCTGCGGTAAAGGAGGGCGTGCCGCAAGCTCCTCAAATGGATTTTTGGGAATATTGGTGCCAATTCTGTATTTCTATCCTCAGTCCCACCGCTTTATCCCTTTTCCCTCTGCTTTGTCTGCTGTCAGTCTGGTATTCCGCTTGTCAAATACGTGCTTCTCATGTATCATCTTCTGCTACACCAACTCTCATAATTCATCTTTATTCTCCAGTTTTCTGTCTCCTTTCCTGTCCTTTCTACTCAGGATTGCTTTTTATGTGGTAATTTTATTTATTTCCACACTTGGGTTTTCTTTTATTTACTAGTCCTCTGTTAAAAATCACTTGTGTTAATTTTTCCCACACTAGTGCTTTTAAAGTATGACATCTCTGTGCATGCCCTTGTAAAAAAAGTAGTACAAGGCTGAAGTCAAAGTATTAATGGTAGGATTTTCTCGGCATTGATCTCATTCTGCTCCTTCTGAAATCAATGAGACTGGGTTAAGCTAATGCTGAGCAATTCTTGGGAAAAAAGTGCCCCTGACTGCTGCAGTAATACAACACAGTTTGCTTAGCATGTTATTAACAGTCCCAGCACCTGAAGACAACTGATGATAAAAGCATAAGAGATTTTAATAGCACCGAGGTAGAGCTTCAACATGTGACCTCAGGAGACCTTGGAGAGAGAAGGAAAATTCAAATAACACAATATAGTCCTGCCTGGAATCCTGCAAGTGTGTGGATAAGATACTGAAATTTTTGGCAACACCAAAATCCCCGCCAAAACACTTGACTGCACTGTCAACTGGGTGCAAGTTCCCACCTGCTCTTCGCAGTGCAGGATCAATTGGAAAGAGCTGGCCAGGGATTTTCTCCCAATAGAAGCTGGTCCTCTTCCCTTTTACCTCCTCCAGCAGACCTACTGCATCCCAAAGAAGAGAAAAATTCTTTACGTAGGAGCTACCTAACTTGTAGCTTGCTTTTTTTGAGACTTCTCGTGGGAAATAATGTACGTTTGTAGCAAGGAGGAACCTGGAGGTTTATTCCAGGGATGTTCAGTAGCTGTGGCAGCCAGTATCCTGGAAAACCCACCTATTCCCAAATGCCTTTCTGGGCTCCCCGCATGGTCAGGACAAGCTCTGGTGAGGAAGGAAGCCTTTCCCTGGATTAGTCCACTGTTAAGTCTTCACGATTATTATTTTGAGTGCCAAACGCAGCCCTGAAGGAGGATCAGTTACACCTTCTGCTTCCCCGCTTGCCTCTGCCGCGTGAATCTGTGTACATGCATCACAATATTGATAATAGCATCAGCTTGGTATTTTACTTAGCAATGGTCTGGTTCCCTTAATGAAGCAGTCTCCAGCTTCTTCATTTCCTCTTCTTAGTAACCACATTATTGACTTGTAATTTGTCACAATGATATAGCTTGGTTACTAAATGGAAAATGTTTAAATCAAGCAGCAATTAATGCATTGTAAAGCACTTCAGGTAATTGTGTAATAAGCAGCACATTACCTAGAGTAGTAACACATTTTACAGCTAAACCAGCAGGAAAAATAATGTTTTTTGCCAGGTTATTTTAGGGTGTGAAACATGCTGTTGTGGAAAGGCAGTGTGAATCCATATTATGCAGAAATCAATGGATACCCATCTTTTCAGACTACAGTAGGAGCTGTGTGACAAGGGCACAGCATTTTTCCTAATCAAGCAGGTTATGTGAAAGCTAAGAGTCAAGCTGAGCTTGCTATATCCAGCTGTACTTTGTTTGCTACTTAATGGAGCAGGTCATAGTTATAACACCCCAAAGAAATCAGCTCGTCTCAGCCTGAGGAGCACAGAGAAAGTGTTGGAACTCCAGCGGCTCTGCATTAAATCACTCCTATAGGTCATCTGCAGAGAGAGGACTCGGGGAAATAATAAACCAGCGTCGTTCTGCTGCTGGTGCTTAAGGCTCATCCCCAGGGGAGGCAGTCTCTGGGTTTAGGTTGGGAAAAGCAATATGGCTAAAGAAACAGTTATTTATGTATTATACAGCCCTTGGCAAACCATCAGACACCGGGCTTGCAGCTCCCCCTCCTCTGGACAGAAGGAAGAGGAGTTTGTAAAGCAGGTTGGCGTGGATAAAGGATGATGTATGTATGGCTTCTGCTGTTAGAGGACCCGGGGGTCCTTAGCACCGGTGGGGCTCTGCAGAGCTACGCACGCCGGCCATGGAGATGACCTTCCCATTGCAGGGCAATGTTGGGCTGTGCTAATCCCGGTTTTCCAGGAGCTGGTCGTGACAGGGAGTAAAGTGTCCGCAATGAGGTCCCCAAAGCTTCAGCCCCGTGTTCTTGCTGGCTTCCAAGCGTTCCTTAAGATTGGAGATGGACCCAACTTCACCTGACAGCAAAGATGGTGGGAGGAGAGATAGTCCTTAACTCCTTCCTAGCAGTAAATACCATTGTGGGGAGGTAAAGCACAAGCTGATCCTTTGGCTTTCAAGGAAAATCTTTCCTTTTTTTTTTTTTTTTTAAAAAAAAAAAAGGATTTCAAAGAAATGCTCCTGCAATGTGTCCTATTTGGCCTTCCCGAAGAATCATTCCAGTTCTGGGACTTTAAGAGGAAAGAATAACACGTACATCATGTTCGCTCCTTTTCACGGTGCTCCTGGGGAGCAGCTGACCAAAGAAAGTGCTAACCATCATGTTTTCACCTTTAACTTTGAAACATGCTGATCACATTTTCTCCTTCAGCCTTTTTCTCTCAGCTGCTTGTGTATATAGTTTATTCAATTCATGGCAGTGTACAATAAAAATCAATAAAAAGCATTTATTATAAAGTACCAGAGATTAAAATAACTGACTTGGCTGTGCTATTAAAACATGGGTCGCTCAAAGCAGGGATGCACACTTCACGCAAAATATGATTTATGCTCTGCAGAGGGGAAAAAGTCCAGTAAGCAGAAAAGGAAGTTTTATTGTCTTGCCAATGAATCACTGTCCTGCTTTAAAAAAAGTTAATAGACATGAAAACATTATTTAATAAAACTAATGTAGCGTTTTATTATAAATATAACTGCTGTAAATAACGACTGTTTTCCCTGCTAGCAATAGTACCTTCAAAATTTTAATCAGGTCAGCAAAGTACCTGCCTCAGTTTCCAAGATTTACATAAAATTAATTTCATTTTGCTCATCAGTTTTACGTATTCACACATTTCCAAGAGCATCAAAAGCTTTTGTTTGCAAGCTGGAGTGACTCTGGGGCTACGAGTGCAGCGGAGGGGACCTATGCCACAAATACCGTCTGGTGTCAGGAGCAATTAATCTGTGTCTTATTTACCCAGGCAGGATCGCAGCTCCGCTGGAGCCCTCCTGCCCACAAACCTCACCGCACCAGCTCCTCTCCCCCTCCTGCGAGCGCACCCTCAACTTCATTTGAGCCCCGCTAACGTATCCCTGCATACGTGACGCACCTTACGCCAACCAACGACTTCTTTTGGTTGAAGAAGGCTAATCTGAAACGACAACATTTCTTGGGAGGAGGTCGCGAACCACAGGCGGGTTGCCCACCGCTGGTTTTACAGAGGGAACTCACACGCTCCCACTTTATGAAGCGCAGCCCTATTTCCCGGCACAGGCAGGCAGAGTTTCGTGCCCTTGTCCACATTTAAGTCACGTCCATCCACGGTGAAAAGGTCTGGTCTCCAAAGCCGCCCCCCACCGCCCGCAGAAGCCGGGAGGAGCCGGGGGGTCCCGGGAGGACCTCCGGGCGCTACCCGTCCCGCGCGGTGAGCGGGTGTACGTCCACGCTGCGGCCCCGCTGCTGCCCTTGACGACTTTTGCCAGGCTAACAAGCCGGCGAGGACGGAGTCCTGACGTCCCGCACCTCCTGTTGGTAGCGGATTAGCAGCTATCCACGTTAAAAGGCCGGGCAGCCCATCGCACAGATGCCTTCTGTGCATGCTGCAGTACGGCGATGCGGAGTTGTGAAAAGCTGAAGTCCTGGCAGAAGCAGCAAGACGTCTCTGCTGCATTATTAGCTGCTCGATGGAGAATTTCACAGGCAGGTTTGAAGTTTACTCAGCTTAGTAAAAAGAAGAGGAGAAACAGCTACTGTAGTTTGTTGCAACAGGCAAACTGAAATTCATTTAATTTGTTACTTGCCGTTTTCTCCTATAAACTCAAATACTTATTAACACTGTAAATATGCCTTTTTACTGGCTCGCTGACAGCTCACATGCTTTCTGTGCTGTCTCCTTAAACATTTATGAGCATTCATGAATATGCAAATTCACAATCTAATGTCTGCAAAATGGTTGCAAGTACAAATGCTGTGTTAATATTTCATACAATGATGGGAGCAAATCAACAATCATAAATTTTGAACAAATATGTTGCTTCATTAATAACTAATGAGGCAGTGCATGGAGCTCTAGGTTTGGCATTTAATAGTAAAAGTGGTGTTTAAAAAGAGCTTATCAGGCACTACTTTCATTTGAAAGAGGGTTAGCAGCCTCTGTGGCTTACAGGAGGGTTCCAGGATGAGAAATGCTGGAGACGCACTCACAGAAACAGAAACAAGAGTTACAGCTGCACCTCCAGGAGCGACTCCTCTTCCCCAAGTATTTGCTGGCTTTGGAAGACCAAGAGAATTGCCAAACTGCACAGCACTCACCTCGCAGCCTCAGTGGTCTGCCTGTCTTCGTGAAACACCCTTCATATCCTGGGCTTTGTTTAAAGACTCCCACGTGAGATTTCGGCAAACTATTGGCGGAGGACCTCATTTTCCCCAGCCTAAGCTCTGGTGAGGCACCTTTCCCTGAGGAACTCGCGCACGCTGCTTTGGCCAGCCTGGCTGGCCACGTGTCGGCAGTGGATCGTGCAGGACAGGACCACCAGGAGACCCGCTCCCCACCTGAGGCTGTGGCAGCTCCCACGTGCAGAACACAAGTTGCTGGCCTTGATGACTCTTGGAAAGTCACCGAGCGTGGCATATGTGGCTCCCACCCACGTGCGAAGGGCACAACAGGCTACACAAGTTTGTTCTGCCGTACGCCGAGGGGAGCGCTGGAGGCACCTTCCTCAGCCTCCACCTTCTGGCAGCCCAGAAGAGAAACTAGTGATCTGCAAGGGGAAAAATAACCAGCGTTTCAGACGCCACATGCGAATGGTGATATTAAGAATACCATTAGTGTCTAAAGGTGTCAGTCCCGTCCTGGGCAAGGTTTCTTTGCCTGTGCCGACTGGACCCCGTCCCCGAGCTGTGCACGCTCGCAGCAAGGGCACCGAGCGGCAGCTCCTCGTCCTGCCACTTGGGAATACCGCAAGGGTCTGCAAGCTGTGGGGTGGAAGTACCTGCGGTATGTTCCCTGGAGATCGCAGGATACTTGACGTAATACTAGGTTGCCAAAGCACCAAAATGACCACAGCAGTCCTGTGGTTTGCTTGGGCAAGACCTGGCCCATTGGGAGATGGGGCCTGAGAGAAGAAGGTGTCTGCACCAAGCCGGTTTGCCATCACCCACGTCCTTCCTCTGAAACGCCCCGCTCACGATGTCAATAAGCATCAAAGTGTCTGATAGCACTGCAGCACATGTAAAGTCAGTTTAACTGGACGCCAGTCCCTGGTGGAAGGGGAGGAAATCACTAAGAATGCCTCCCAAGTCACCCTGCACTTGAGTATCTCCTTCCAGCATCATTTGCTTCATACAGAGCTACTTTGACTGATTTCATTAAAGCCTGTCTTTACTGTTTCCCTACACAGAACCTACTCTACTCCTCCAATGAGGTGAGCAAAATGGCATTTTTGAGTTTTCCTGGTAGCACCGTTTTCTGTCGCTCTGATGGAAGGTGGACCCCTGTGCTTCTTCCACGGAGCACAATGTCTACCAAAACTCCTCCTTAATTTGACTCGATTCGCGGGGGCCAGCAACGGCAGCTTCCTCAGAGCGGCTGCGCGAGCGGGAGAACATACCCGTGATTCATCTGTTCATTTTTTTCTCTCCTCTTTCCTCCCGGTTTTGCTTCTGAAGTTTGGAGAGCTGGGGCCGCTGGGCGAGCGCTGGAGATCAGATGCATTCCTGCAGGGCCGGGGAGCGGCGCGGGCGCTGCTTGCAGATGCAAACTCGCCTCCCGAAACAGCCACCTTGTTTCTTTTCATGTCCGTGTCCTTTCTCCAAAAGATTGTGTAAACCATTTGACAGCAAAGCAAGACGGGGCAGTAAATGTCAAGGGAAATGGATGGGGGTCAGGAAGATCACTTTTTTGGAACCTGTTGATTTGTTTTAGGTTGACCAAAGCACAAACAGCTCCGCCGTTTATCTTGGGGAGGGGAGGGCTGCGGAGCCGAGCGGCAAGAACTTGTTAAAAGTCTCCAGATCCTGTCAAAATGCCTCCGTTTTATGGCTTTCAGTCGAAGGTTGAAGTTTTTGATGAGGTGCATGAACAGTGACCTCATAAATTGCTCTATAAAGTGTAAACATGATTTCTAAAAATTCTTTTTGAAACCCAACTTTAATAATAAGCCAAACTTGTTGGAACTGCCTTAAATATTTATGTGCGTGGCATGCTCTTTGCACAGCTTGTAATTATAGAATATTATTTCTCTTTTTGTACATTTTTAGGCTGTGCAGCCACTAGCTTTTGACACTTTAATTTAAGCATAGTTAAAAAAAAAAGAAAGGATAATTTCTTTCTTCCACCTTAGTATAAAGATAAACCAGTGAAATCATTCCTGCATTTGCTGGTACCATTTCAGGTTTTAGCTATGTTGATAATTTACTTTTGATGCTAATTAATTACAAGTAATCATAAAAACAAATTAAAAGCACTATACTTGCAGCAGGTTTTTTTATGCTTATGAAATAATGCATCTTTATGCATCTGTTTACTTGCTATGTAAAAAAATGTAATCTATATTCATAGAAAAACAACTTTAGTACTCAGCACTGGTGCTGTAAACCATTACCACTCACAGGTTTTTAGCTTTCTTTCCTCTTTCTAGAAAGAGGGCAGTCCAGTGTAAAACCCCAAAGTCCATCAGTTTTGAAGTGTGTGTTGAAGGTAAAAGCCTGAGATTTAGTGATCAACTGTATTTATAGACGGGTTTGGCACTACGGATTTCAAAGGAAGTGCCATTTATTTATAGGTAAAAATCCATCCAGAATGACTTGAAATCAATTAACAGTTTAAAAGTAGCTCATGCTTAAAATAGATTATTATACGTTAACGCTCCAGACTAGGCTTGGCAGGGCAGGGATACCCAGGTCCAGGGCTCTGCTTGCAGCAGAAGGTGGGGCCAGACTCCCCTCCCCACCTGGGTTTTTCTGTGCCATGAACTGGTTTTTAGCTGCGGAGCGGTAAGGCTTGCATTTGTGCGCAGGATTTTCTACTTGGTTTTGCCTCTTGCTTACTTTGCACGTGCGCAGATAATCCCGCTTGCACTCTGGCAGTCCCTCGCCCCGCTGGTCCCTGTCAGAGGCGCGTTGGGCTCCTTGCACAGGAGCAAAATGGTCTCAGAGGTGGGTGAGAGCACAGAGCCGGTCCCCTTCGGCACCTACGGCCTGCAGGAGGCATCCCCCACAGAAAAGTATTTAGGGTTCAGGATCGGTCACGCATGGAGTTGGTGCTGCTCCGTAATGGGAAACGTGACCCAGTATTGCCTCATGGTGCTGCTTCGTTCGTCAAAACATTCTGTTTGCCATGAAATCATCCCTTTCCTTAAGGTTTTATAAGGGAATGGCCCCATTGTTCATCTGGGCTTCTGTCTGGAATAGCTGCGGGGACGGCTTTGAGGTGCTGCTGTTTGTACGTGTCAGGAATGCGGAGACGTGGATGTCATCTGTGTCCTGATGGAACTGGCTCCGCAATGGCTCCTAATCTTCTCACGCAGTCTTCTGTATGTGTTAAATAGTTTATGGGAGGAGATAGAGACTCACAGATAACCCGCAGGTTTTGGGTCGATGCAGCTGGTCATTAAGGCCTTCTGGGATCTCAAAGGGAGGACGGATCAGAGCCAGTTCGGAAAACTTCCTCCCACCCTCGCCAAGTCTCAGAGCTGAGTCACCAACAACTCATTATCAAGACTTTGTGTATTGACCTAACTTCTGGAAGGAGGTCTTGAATTCCTTGGCAACTTCCAATATTAAGAAACAGAAGCTTTTATGGGATTAGATGTGAAAATTAATAAAACAATGCTATACAGTCATCTCTGCAGTACGCAACTCGGTATTAAATGAAATATTTTTGTTATACTTCCCCATATTTTTTTTAGTTTTCAACTTGGTGCAAAATTTTGGTGTTCAAAGTTTTGTAAAGAAAAGCATGGAAAGGTCTGGAGGGGGTATCCTGCGCTACGGCATCTGGAAAATCTGTTGTCTTCACCAAACCCAGCCAAACTAGAGCAGCTTCCCAGCAGAAAGCAAGCTCTCATTCCACACCAGGACTGGTGACAGGCATCGCACCTGGGGCTCTGGTCTCCTGGTGGCTATGGAGCTGGGAGGTACCCACCCCAGGCTACCTTGTGCCCTTGTCAGAGCTCAAATGCTCGGCGTGGACAGAAGATCATCCACCAGCTTGAATGGTGGCAAAGGTTCCAAGCTGCTGGAGCTGCTGGACTTCATCCTCGGGCATTTGGACGTGGTCACGGCAGCTATGGGGCTGTTGGCCATCACCTTCTGGGACTGGGAGGAGCAGCAAAGCTGGGCTGTGCCGGAGGCAGTCCTGGTCCGGGTCTGCAGAGCTCAGGCCACGGGCTCACAGCAGGTACTCGGAAAGGATGGGATAAAATACAGTGAGAGAGCTTTGCTGGCCATCAGGACTATGATGGCCATGGTGAGCAGGACACGAGAAAGAGATGGTCCGGGAGGCTGCGGCATCCATGGCACTGGGAGCGCTTGGGAAGAGCCAGTGTCTGTCGGGAGTCACAGCAGTGCTGGTCTTGGGTCTTGGAGGCTCCTCTTAGGAATGAATATCTGGAGGTTTATCTCCTTTGACAATTAACATTTTTGGTTTGGGCGTCTTCTCTGGCATTGATTTCACAAAGGGGCTGAACACTTGGATCTCTCTCATTTTGGTGGTGTCTGGTGTTTTTTTAGCAAGACGGGTAATCAGACTGCTAGCAGAGATTAGGATATAAACGTCTCCCATGGAAGCTTACCGTATCTGCTGATGGAGAGCAAAAGAAGCATTTAAAAAAAAATTCCAGTAGCACTTCAAATTAGATGTTCCAAACAAAATACCTTAACCTCACATATGTTAGAGGTGTTTAAAGATTTTTATTACATATTAAACAAATGTAGAGGGCAGTGTATATAACACATGGAGTACCCATATTTGCTACATGGTTGTTGGACCACTATATACAGTCTTTGCTTTTAATAATCACCTGCTGTATAATAAATATCCAACTGCTGTCTTAAAAAAAAAAAATCTAGAAAGGTGCATTTACATGCATGCTTATTGTATGTTAATTATTAGCACCAAGTATGCCAGAGAGGTTTAACTATGCGATAGATATAGATCTAACTAAATACCATAGGTGTTAAAGCTCAAGCAACACGTTTTTGTTAATCAAATGATACTGAATTAACATACTGTACAATAATTGCCTTGTTAAATTTAAATTAAAACCTTATTGAGACACATAATCTGGAGTGTGACTCACTGTTCTAACCACATTTAGATTGTTGTCAGTACAATTAGGATTTTGAATTTACAAGTTGGTTTTTTTTTTTTTTTTAAATTTAATCAATCACTATAGCAACTGCAAAATTAAACAGGAGATGTTCCCCCTTTCAAGTCCAGTTTGTTGTACTGACTCCTCTTGCTGGTGGAAAAGCAAATTTAAAAACTTTCTGAAATGCAGCCATTTCAGAAGCTTGTCCAAGGTTCTGAGCCTGACCTCCTGAATGCCAGCTCTGGGAGATGCAAGGGGCTGTGGAATCCATCACGCACCCTCTAGGAAAACCCTTTTGTGCCAGGTGGTGAAGCAGAGCAGCTCTGAGAAATCAGGGGCAGCACACGCCGAGCCGGCATTTGTCTGCTGTACAAATCAGAGCCCTCGCCAAAGCTGCTGCTGCTGCTGGTACTTCTTAAAAAGGTGGGTGCTGCCCGTCCAACCCCTTTTTTGCTCGCTCCGTTGCTCAATGGAACAAACAATAACGCACCCTCGACTTCCCCAACACATGGCAATCTCAGAACTTCGAGCTCAGGAGAGTTTCCCTGATAACTGGGGGAAGTTTCTCTTCGAGTTCAGATTTATTTTCACGTGGCCAGGGAGAGGGTGAAGTGTCTGAAGAAGGTAATGCACTGAAGTGCCCGAGCCCCCTGGCTCTCACCTGTGCTCTGCCAGGTTTTCAGCTGTTTTCAAACTTAAGGTACAGGTAAGGTGCCACGTTCAAAAGTGCACGGGCAGAAGGGCTGCGGCTTGACGACAGCTCTGGAGGGGAGAAATTGCCTTATGAACTATTTATTAATTCTGCCTATGAACGTCGGAGAAAGGGTAAAACTAACAAAGAAAATTATTTTCCAGAAGCATTTTTCTTAAACAAACAAACAAACAAACAAATTCAGAAAAATAACAAACCTTCTTCTCTGTGCTGTAACTCCCAGCTAATTCCCTTTCAGAGGGAGCTGTAGGGTCTGGGAGAGGTATGACTGCATGTGCAGCTATCCCTATACCCCTGAAAATCTAGCCTTTAGATAACATTTTCACAGATGTTTATAATGGTTTCTCCTCTTTTCAGCAATTCTGCTTCCCTCCTTGGGTTTGTCCTTATAATGTAGCTAAGCTCTCCGTTTGGGCTGGCTATAAAATCCACTGCGTGTTGGTGCATGTGACCTTTTTCCTTGACTTTTCGCCTGGCTGTCCGTCCCACGCTGGCTTACAGCTCGTATTGGAAAAGCTGTGAGAAAGTCACTTAAAGAGAGGAAAATTCCCCTCCGTGCTGGTGCTCAAGGGCTGGGAAGACTCCCACACCAGCACTTGCTCTTTGCTCGATTGCGTTATGTATTTACTCAGTTTGTCCAAGAATGGAACATGCCAAGGGGAAAAAAAGCAAGTGAATTTTTCATCCAGAATAAAAAGTATTTGGGCTGGCTTTGAACCTTAACCAAACATTCAAGCTGGCTTATACAACGTGCAGCTTAGTTTGCTTGTGCGAACGAAGTTAAATATTATAGAATTACACGAAGTTCATTATTTTAGCAAAGTGCAGTTGGATAAAGCATTTTTAAGGCTGCAGAGAAAACACATTTCGTACATAACTGCTTTAGTAGCGATTAACGCCGGTCCTGCTTCCTGACACAATACACCAGTGCTGCTGAAGCCAGGGCAATTACCCGGAGCCTTGCCCACGCCTGAGCAGACCCCAGCACCCACACCGCCAGCACCTGGCACCATTAATAATCCCATTCATTGAACTCTTTATTTGTACCCTTACAGGTTTAGACATTGACCTCAGATTTACAGGTGTAACTTAACGAGGCACATGTTGCAGCCAGATGTCCTGCAAACAGATACCACATATATATCTTGGTACACGAATAATCCTGAAATATTCATTATGAGGCACGCTCATGAGATCTGCCTTGTTATTAGAGTACCAGTCTTGCACGTCAGCCGGAACAGATGGAAAAAACTGGAAAATGTATTTAACATTCCTGCTAGTTTCTTAAAAATAATTATCTGATTAAAAGTGCCAAATGCGATTTTCATTTTTCCTTATTCATCGTACTAGTAAAAGTGTAGTTAAATTGGCAGTGATGCAACACCACAGAATTATGACAGGAATCATAAAAGGAGCAGGCCAGCGAGTGAATTTTAACTCCAGAATACAGGATTTAAGTACCGTCCAACCTCATTAATTTACAACTGGGGCTTTGTGCAATAATCATAACATATAAATTATACATTAGGCACCTTTCAATCATAATAAATGTGTTGAAGGTATTCTGCAAGGAACAGCTAGAGAAACAAACTGTGGTGCATGGCATGGAAATGGCCCACGAGGACGTCTGCAGCGTGCGGGCTGGGGGCTCGCTGGGAGCGCACCAGGGCCTTGCTGGGAGCTTGCCAGGGTCTTGCTGGGAGCTCGCCAGGAGCTCACCAGCCCTGGGAAAGGTTGGCGTCTTCCTCAGGAAACAGACACTGTGGCGGATGGTCTGGAATGGGGAGACCCGGGTCCTCTCCTGGGCAGGGAGGTTGCATGGTGTCCTCTGCTCTGGAACACCAGCTGGCTTGTCTGCAAATGCAATGGCTGTTTAATCGGCCATGAACTTACTGAAAACTTCATTCTTTTCCTACTAGGAAAGTGTCGGTGGTGTCCATTAGTATGTCAGAAACCACTGAAGACGGGAAAGTATACACCTTAATTGCAAGAAAAAGACGTGAGAAGCCCGATTTTAAGTGCACACAGCTGAGGTGGGATTAGTCTCACTGAACATTGGGTCACTTCTGCAACTGAATCTGCTCTAATTGCCCCATGCCCTTTGCAGCCAGTGGAGTGACACCCGTCCTTTGGGGTGAGGTTTGGGTGGTCTCCATTCAGCATTTACCGTGGCATGAAGGGAGGGATCCCCAAGCGTGGTCCCAAGGACAGCAGGGAGAAGCGGATGACCACGCAGGACAGAGACCAGACAACTGGGCAAATCCCACCCTCGCTGCAAAGGTCTTTGAAAGAAGAAAGAGAATCTGCAGGTGAACATTTCAGCTCTTGCATGTGGGTGAGACATGTGGCTGAATGAGATTTGATCTTATTTTTGCAAAGCAACAGCCAAGTTGTGATTCAGGACAGTGTGTTACGCAGGCTGCCTTTTGCCTTTGACTTCAACTTACGTTTAACCCAATGAACATCATTGTCTTTCTCAATAAACACCTGTTTAGAGTTTTTTAAATGTCTGGTTCCCAAGAGTTGTGTTATAATAAGGCATGGGTTTAATTGCATTGAAAGGAGAAAAAAAAGGTATGATTTCTAAAAGGACAGAATACTTATGATATTTATGGACCCATTTAACACACTGCTTTGGTTTAAAGAGGTGGGGATTTACATGTGTTAAGTGCTCCTACAAATCTCCTTTACCCTTTCTTGGAAAAGGGCAACACAATAATAATTGTTAAATTTATGTGTTAAGACGTCTGTACTGTAGAGCTCTGCACATCAGTGAGCTAAGCACAATAGACTATCTGCCTCTACTTTTTATCCTTTAACTATCTTCACTAAAATGCCTGATTATCCCGTTACCTGTCTAACGGAGTGACTGCCAGCGGGCGCTCTGTCGTAGGGCTCTGCCTCTGCCTGTTGTACCTGGCAAGGGGTTTCGATGAAGTTCAGGAAGCTTGTATGCCTGCTGCTTAAAGTTAACAAAATTTAATTACATTGCCAGCATATAACGTTTTGGTCTGGTAGACCACCAGAGCAGGAGTGGCCACCAGGACTGACGGCGGAGCCTCCAGGGTGGGCGAGCAGCAACGGTGCTGGAGCAGCCTCGCTGGTGCCTGGCTAGCTCCCTCCGGCTGCAGCACCAGAAATGGAGGTTTTTCCTTTAACGGACTATGAGGGTCCATTCATTCTGGCCAAAGCTGCTCCAACCCCAAGAGCGGTGCTGAGCCCCTGCCGTCCCGTCAATGCCTACGGGTGACGTAGCCTCGTCGTGGCGGGACGGTGCCGTCTCCTGCACGGCAAGTTTCTGGAGGCAGATGCATAATGTTGTGCTGAAATACGGCAAGTCACTAGAGCAGATCTTCCTCTACCAGTGATAGAAATAGGCTGCACAAAATGTCAGAGATGTTAAATATGGTGCTAATTGCTGTTTGTTTATTCTTCTCCTTAAAAACCTTCAAACCAACTGAAATGAACCCTCAATGAACTTTTATCACTGATAACACAATCTCTTAATTTAGATGCCTGTAGATGAGCAGGCTGGGAAAAGGCACTCATGTTTATCTTACCCTGCACTCAGTACAGGGCCCTGGAGAAAGTGTGTTTCTAAAGGCACTGATAGTCAGTCAGTCTCCTCTGGGAGAACGGTGTGTTCCCAAATGAGGCTTGTTATGCTGATATTTATCACAGTTTGATTTTTAGAACTCCTGAATATGTTTGCTTTTCGTATTTTTCCATACTCTGCTGACCTCACTGCTATTTAGAACGATGTTTCTCTGCCGAACGCGTGCTCGGGTGGGAATATGGTATGCACATACCTGCGAATTTCATGACGCTGGAAGCAGTGCAGCGTCTGCGTGGGGACGCTGCTCCCCATGGCGCGCTGGCCCAAGGCGTGATTGACCTGGGCTCCTCGGTTGCAGCCGGGGAGGGACAGGGCAGCGGCGGCAGCGCTGTCTGCGCTCGGAGAGGGTGCACCGCTGCGAGAAGGTCTGAGCTGGGCTGCGCTGCCCAGCGCGGTGATTCACAGAACGGGTCGGCTTGGAAGGGACCTTGAAGATCATCGAGTTCCAACCTCCCTGCCATGGGCAGGGACACCTTCCACTAAATCAGGTCGCTCAAAGACCCATCCAACCGGGCCTTGAGCACTTCCAGGGATGGGGCAGCCACAACCTCTATGGGCAACCTGTTCTGCGCCTCGCCACCCTCAGCGTGAAAGATTTCTGCCTTATACGTAGTCTAAATCTACCCTCTTCCAGTTTAAAGCCATCACCCCTTGTCCTATCACTACACGCCCTTGTGATCAAAGCCAGCTTTGCTGTAGGATGAATTAATTGTGATCTGGACTCCTTACATCATGATGAGCGATCTCAAGATATTTCATTAGGGTTTCATATATATACACAAACACACATATACATATATGCATATATATGTGTGTGTTTATGTAAACATATATTAAATATTTAAATAAATTTGATCAAATTATCACCAAGCTTGACAATACTGTTTAAGCTGTTATAATGCAGAAGTGAAGCTGCACAGGGCACAAGACTGGTAAGGCGGTGCTGTTAAGGGCCCCACCTAATGCCTGTGGGATTGTTAATATCCCGTTCATTTTGAGTCACGGTACTACCAGGACCTATTATGACATGAGGATGCCCTTCCACATCTGCTGTGCTGCTCTCTGTTTCTCTCCGGTTTAGTTTGGATCATGTGGATATTACCGTGGTTTTCACGGTGCTGTGGGCACCAGAGAGAGGTATATTCCCAGTTTTGGTTTAAATCATCGAGATTAAGAATCAGAGCTCAACCCGGCTCCCCAGCTGCAGGCACAGCTTTTGGTGGCAGATACGTACATTTACTTAAGAGCAATGGATGGTAGCATTTCAGATTTGAACGCAAATGACTGTAAACTAGCTGGGAGTCAGAAAAATCGGGTAAATTATTATTAATTCCTTCACTGAGGCAGCCTCCAGGTCTCACACCAGCTGCGGACCTGTGTGTGTAACCTCAGGTTCGAGGTTCCTCTGATTCCCTCTCGAGCTTGGCAGCTGTTGATGGGAAGCTGGGAGATACCCGATTTCTGCTCCCTCCTTTGACTCAGACTGCTCCCAGATGATAGAGGCAGCCCAGTTAAGGCCATTTATTGGCACAAATATATAAAGCAAAGGAATGATGAATATTTAATCTCATGTCAGATACTAGGTTAAGTTAATATGACAAAACAATTATTATGCCTTGTCTATAACCCTTTCCAACTCTTAATAGAAATTATACGCTCAGTAAACAAAACATTGCCTGATATTTAACTTCTTCCAGTGTGTTTGTACATAGGACTAGTGTGCTTCTCCGGGAATGCCGAAAGCCTGACTCCCCACGCGTGTGCGCAGCAGGAGCTGCGGCAGGGACGGCTGCTGCCCTGCCGTGCTGCAGCCCGCACGGCCGAGCAAGCGTGAGGACCCTGCACCTTCTGCAGTTATTTTGGCACTCGCTTGCTCTGGATTTTTTCCCAAACTCAGAGCAGTATTTTTCAGCACTGAGCTCATGCAGCGATTGTTTACCTGTTGTTGAGGACAGCGAGGCACGCTTTCCAGCCTCTCCTTGCAAGCCAAGGGCTGGAAACTTCCTTTATCCAGAGATAAGAGTGGAAATTCTCATCTAATCCCAGGGCTCCAGAGGCCGCGACTCTGAGAAAATGCTTTGCCTTGCAGAGACCTGTGAGAAAACTTGAGAAAACTTAAGAAAACAGGCGATGCTGCCCTTGCTGCAGGGGAGAGAGGCACCGCAGTGGCCCTGCACGCCAGGCTGCCTCCGCTGGTGCTCAGGAGGGGTACGGTGAGAGAGGAACGGGAGGCAAAGCCCCGCTAGGATGGGTAGAGGAGGGGAAAACCTCTCTCCTGAGAGAATACGAGGTGAGGGAATATGCCTGTAAATGCGGCAGGGGTAAACGCTGTGGGACGAAAGGTATGGTTAAATTAAAAGAAAATGTTGGCGCCACAATAAATGATACTGGGTAAACTTAGCCTGAAAACTAGAAGAAATTTCCTAACTGTTATGCCGGTTGGGTCTTTGCAAATGCCTTTTCAAAACAGCAACAGGGAAAAAAGTCTATCCACTCAAAGATGACTCTCGATAAACATTACAACAGGACGTATGTTAATATAATTACTGGGGCCAGGACTTAAAGGCTCTGGGAGCATCTTCCAGGTTTCATTCAATTAATTTCTCAAAAATTGTCGCAGTGTTTTCTGTTCCCAGTTCTTGCACTGAAGACTGCTCCTATCTTCTCTACAGCAAAATTCTGACGTGCAGGGACGGGCTCCTTCGCCGGGATGAAGCGGTGCCATGAGCAGAGTCTGTCTCTGCTGCCTGCATTCATTTCACCGCCGCAAGCAGGATCCTGGCTCCGTCCCGCGCACCCTGGTGACAAAGCCCTGCACTGAGGATCCTGCAGAGATGGGGACAGCAGGAACTATTCCCCCCCTTCCCCGCAGAACCTGTTTCTGACAGAGGTGTCTGATACAGTGGCTGTTCCTGCAGCTGGTGCCGTGCAGTGCTCGCCCGCTCCGCTGCCAGCCCCAAGGAAAGGAGACGGGAGAAGGGAATTTCTCTGGCTCTCAGCCTTGAAGTGGCCCGCACAGAGCACATGTGCTGCATAGTTACAGGTACCTCACCAGACAGAGGTGGCAGGCACTGGGAATATTTATCTATGCTTCATTCTTATCAGCAAAAAGCCAGGAATAAGTTTATGGAGTTTTTTCTCCCAAGACGTGTCCTCTTTTCACACACATTCTCAGCAGACCAAGAGAACGCCTGTCCATAGCTGCTGGACCTCCAGTAGCTGCGAGGAGGTGACAAGCGTCTGGAGACCCCATCTGTGGCATCCACACTGTGCAGGTCCCATCTCCGGGGCACACACACAGCGGGTCTGGCAGAGCCTGGCCAGCCCCCGGGCTGCCTGACTAGCAAAAATGTGGCCTTGTCCCCTGCCAAAGGTCTCTTCAAAGCCACCCGCAGCCCCGTGTGGTGGACATGACCTTCCCAGCACTGCTGTCCACCCCTGGCCATCGCCGACACTTTGTGCCCTTCATTCTGCATTACACACCGGATAACTCGGGCTTCAGCAAGGGCAATCAGTTACAGCTGTTAACCATCGGGTCTGCTTGCAAAGCTCCAAAGAAAATCCCAACGTACAAATCCAACTGCAAATCCGCATGATTCACTGGCTACTGGTGCCAGATGATTTTGTTTTACCATTTATGCACAAAGCATTAGTGTATCATACACTAGTGATGTTTATCATCTCGTATTGTACACACAATATTTGGCAGCTGTTTGCCCCAAGAAATGCGCTAATCAAAGCCACAGCTCAGCAAAGCACTTACGCATGTGCTGAACTCCAAGCCTGCACCCAATTCCCTTCCTTGCCAGAGAGGGGAGCGGCACACGCTCACAAGTCAGCTTATGCCTCGTGTGGTTTTGCCGAAAAATCGCTCCTGTTGGGTCAAGGTTGGCCGCAGCGGTAGTGGTTGCTTATCAAATGAAAGCTCGAGCGGCAGACTTGGGGTGGCTTTGTCGGAGGTGATGGTGGCAGCCCCTCGCTCCCCGTGTCCCCTCCAAAATGCTCTGCCTCCTCAGGGACCCTTAGTCCCATGGCAAAGGCGCAGGGTGGGGAGATTTGGTCCTTTCCTGGCTCACCCCTGTCCCTGACGTGCCCCTGCTCTTCCTCCCCACCTGTGCTCACCTCTTGCCACCTATATATGTTAGTACATGCATGTTTATAATGCACTATATCTATGCGAATACCTATACCCATACACGCACACACACACTGTACATCTGTGTATACAAAAGACTTCTTTCTGCCCAGGCTGGCTGCTTCTGTGCTTGCTACGAGCATTCGGGTGACGAAGTGTTTCTCAAGAGGAGCGCGGGCACCGGAGCCCTACGTGCCGGCTGTGCCGGGGAGCGCCGGGCTGGAGCACGCTGCAGGGTGCTGGAAGCAGTTATGCAGAAACGCTATGCAAAACTCCAAGGAGATAAATTATTTTTTCTTTTTTTTTAATGACTGATCTCTGCTCTGAAGCTTCAGAACTTACAGTTGTTCTAAAAGAGGCTGTTGAAATACCTATATTGTCTGTGGATTTTTTTTTTAAGGCTCCTATGAACGGCTGTTACAGCACTGAGTCCATTAGCCTCTGGCTGGGCACTGCCTGTGACAGCCTCTGGTGAGGCACCTCGTCGAAACTTCAAAAGCTTCACTGCATTATATCCACCACTCCCTTCTCTCTTCTTATTGCTGTGTACAAAAATTCAAAGAGGTTCAGAGAAGTAAACCCATGTAATAGTGTCGTTAAGATTTAAAGGTGAAATCATTGCAAGGACATTGAAATTATCCTCATTATAACCATTTCCAGGCTGGTGAGCTGTGGGTGAGACCTACCTGCAAAGAGCTAATCCAGGCTGGCTGGGTATGGAGACGTGCAGGCAAGGCACTGCACAACTTTAATTTCTGTCGGTTGGCAACATTTCCCCGATGAGGAAGACCCAGCATCGATGGTGGCTTTGAAAGCCAGCCCAAGCTGTTGGGGCCGTGGTTGTGCCGTGCCGTGCCGTGCCGTGCCGTGCCGTGCCAGCTATCCTGGGGCGGTTGCCCGTGTACTGGGACACAGAGACCTGGGCAGCCGCGGAGCTGGGGCTGTCCTCGGAGTTTTGGACCCTGGCTGCAGCCTGCTCTGCGAGGTAAAACATGGCTAGCAATGAAAGCGTTTGAAACGTTTGGGAAGTAAAAATGCTGTGAATTCCATTATTGCACCCCAGCAGCAGCAAACGCCGTTAATTTACGCGGGGTGGTCAGGACGAAACCTGAGGACCGCAGGCTCTGGCCGTGCAGCAGAGGACGGGGATGGTCAGAGAGGCAGCACCCGTGGGAGCAAGGTGCGTGCGTGGAGGTTTGAGGGGCCGGGGGTGCGTCCGTGGGACCCCGTCCTCGTGCTGCCTGCGGCTGCGCGGTGCCCCCGGCCGGGCTGCTCTTCAGGTGCTCCCGCGGGATGCTCCAGGTGGGCGCATCCGCATCCCTGCGGACGCCGGGATCCCAAGCCCTCGATGGGCTTCCCAGGCGCCTTTGCAGTTTATCGATTCCCATTCCCACTCTCTCCTCTTTTCGGTTTGCCTGTTTATCTACAATCTGTCTATTTAAATTCCTTCTAAACAAGATGGGAATATCTTTATGCCTGTTTGTAAGAATATTCTGCATCCATCTGTTATTTACATCATTCATTTTCCTGAGGTGTCTCCAACAAATCCTGGCTGGATGCTCTGTATGTGTTATTAATAAAACAGCTGTAAAAATATTAACTGTACGGCCTAATTGTCAGCCCTGATTAAGAGCCAAATTTATCCCCGAACGGATGCTGAGACACAGAATGTGGCTGTTATCCAGATCTGACCCTTGCAGCTCACTCTTTGCTTTGCTCTTTGAACACTTCAGTTGCAGAGCTGCAATGAAAGCCCTCGCCCTCGCACCGTTGCGTTCCTCTTTGTTTCTGTGCGTGGAGTCACCAGTGCTCATTTTATTCTTTTAATTTGCCACTTCTACCTTGTTGTAATACAGTATTACTAGCGACGTTTAACCTCCACATCATGTCATCTGGGCTGAAATAGCAGCGCTCCAGCAGTGTGTTACTTTAAAAATTTATCAGTGTAAACTGGAAGCACCCTGTGTTTCCTCCCTCTGTGGAGGAACAAAACTTCATTTTCATAGCCTGACTCCAAAAGTTCAAATCCCTATTGAAGGGCCTCGGCTTCTCCACAGGAAAAACAGGGAGGTGCTGCATGAAAAGTAAATTTTGCTGCTCTTTTGGGGGAGCTCCACCTTCGGGGAGCACCTCGAGCGCACCCGGGCCATGGGGACCAACACCTCGGACTTCTTTGCAGTTTTTCAGTGTAAAAGGATGCTTCTCCCTGCCTCTCCTTGCCCTTCCCTGCCTCTGCGCTGGCTGAACCTGTCACAGTTTGCTGGAGAAATCTAAAAATACGTCCCGTTGTCAGAAATACCAGAGGTTTATCCTTAAAGGGCTGTGCCGCGCACCTGAGAGACAAACCAGAGAGAGAGCTTGGCAAACCAGACTCTGCAGATGCTTACGGAGAGGGAGGGAGCCCTGAAAGCCGGTGTTAACCTGGCCGTGGGGGCAGCCACTCGCCTCAGGGTCACTCCTCCCAGGATTTCCCACATCACTCCCAAAAGCAGCTGCCAGGCTGAATCTCAGTGCTGGAAAAATCAGGTTGACATAATAATTTGCAGAATTTCAGTTAAAAGTGCCTGGTGGAGTCTTAACTGCTTTGCTGCTTCAGAAATAGTCATCCACTGCCAGTTTAACGGAGCACGAAGTTCGCCGAGCTCCGTAGAAATGTGTTTGCTCTTGCCAGTGCCCAGTTTGGTGCGTGCCTCTTTGCAGAGCAGCACGTGAAAGCCACGGCAGGACAACCAGAGGCGTGAAACCGTTGCTGCGTGTCACTCAGGCTGATGGTACTTAATTCATTGGGCAGTTCTCCTAAAGCGAGAACACTGTTTTTAGAGGAAAAGATCAGGATTTAACCCAGAATACGCATTTTCATTAATTTCTTACTCTGAGTACTCTTTCAACAGGTGTCTTTTTCCTTCATCCTATGGTCAAAACTTGGGCCCTGTTTTTTGCCGATTCCTCCACCTTTTGAAGGGTGACCTATGGTAAGAGTTGAACAGCACCAGCATCTTCTCATTTTGCAGAGACATGAGGAGACTGGGGAAAAATGCGAGCGCAGTGCCAATGCGAGTGCAATACCTTGTGCTGAGCTGTTTCACAACAGAGGGGTTGTGCAAACCCCACGGAGAGTCGCCACGGGTGGCAGAGGACCCGAGGACAACACTGCTTCCTCACCAGGAAAAGAAGCATCCCCGCTGCAAAGCTGGTTCCAAATCAGACACACTTTCTAAAGCAATGTGCTCGCTAGGATTTTGTGAGAAAAGAGTCTTGTTTTTTGAGACCTATGGAGATTCAAGATATTCCGCTTTATTTGAGAGCATTAACTTTTCCTGGGTGTAATTTCAAAGACAACTGAAATTTTGCTAAATTTAGGATCGCCGAGATGAAGAGCCTTCCCTGCGTTTTACTCTGAGTTGTGCTCTCCCAGGAGCTGTAGTCTGAAGATGAGTGTTTGTGGCATTTTTTATGTTACCATGGGGATTGCTATAGTAACAATTCTCCTAACCCTTCATTTATTAATTTACTTTGTTATAAAACTAAAGGTAAACCAAATATCCAAAGAAACAATAGCTTTAAAGAGATTTCACCGTTCCCGTGATCCATGTTTAATGTTCCAGCGAAAGGGCCTTGAGTTTGTGTCTAAAGGACAACATTTGCAGATAATTTAATACAGTCAAAGGAATGAGATTCCACAAGGTTTCCTTTGAGACTGGAAAACAACAGCTGATCTATGTCATAACACATTACAGCGCGCGGCAGTTTAGCAATCCTTCTGCAGAGCATCCCTCGGCAGAAGGGAGCTCCAGCCTTCCCCTGCCCGCTGCGAAAGGCAGCCGCCGAGGGAGGCAGGGGATGGAAATCTCCAAATAATCTTTTCTGCCGCCGCAGAGCCAGGGGATGATGAGGATCGGCGTTACGGCAAGGCCGGAGCGGGGCGGGATGCCAGCCCGGGGTTACCGGCTCTCCCCATCGCTCAGCCCGGTCCCCGTCCCGGGGGTCTGGGGGAAAGGAAACGTGCGGCAGCGCTGCATTGTGGGGAAAATGCAGGCAGAGACACAAAGGAAAGCCAGAAAGTATTAAATATTTTTAAATGCCTGTTTTATTTTACAAGGTGCAAATATTACACTTTGCAGTTACGTAGTAAATACCAGATTACTAGGTAATTATGCTTAAACATTACCAAGTACCGTACCTGCAAAAATAATTGCTATATTAAGGGCAGTTATTCAGTCCCTTGATAACCCTATAGTTTAACGGTTAGAAACAAGTATATCATTTATTCTCTTCACATAAAAGCTACCGACCATTCAGGTATTGCATATGATCAATAGAGGTTTTTAATGGAAGTGCTGCTGATCTAACCTAATAACCAGAGTATCATAAAAGGCAATAAGCAGCTTAAACCAACATGTGAAGCACAGTCTATATAGCAAGAGCGGGAGCTGTTCCAGGGCCCCAAAGGGTCTTCAAATCACTTTATTTTTATGGGGCAAACGTAACCACGTCAAAAACCAAACTTGACATTTTAAAGTGGTTTAGAACTCACTGTAAAACCCTACTCCGGGCACAAGCTTTCTTTACAAGGTCTCAGCCCTGCAGCTATTGTTGTGTCTCTGTAGTTCAGCTTTCCCAGGCTTATTTTCCTTGAGTGGGTTGTTGTGTTCTTTTTTTTTTTTTAAGTAAAAATTTTATTGATGTGCCTTTTTAGAAAGAAAAAAACATTTTCCTCTTTTTATTCCATGTCGTGTATTACGTCTCGGTGAAAGATAGCTCGGCCATACTGTGGCAGCCGCTTCCTTAACACACAGAGCTGCGTTTTCATCCAAATAGGCCAAATTAAAGGCTGAAGCTGTGAATATAAAACCTGGGATTTCTAAAGCAGGTCGGGCAGTTTAGTAGCCAGCTGCCGTTGCCTTTCAGTGACATCTCCATCCTGTAGGTCCCTTTGCAAATCACTCCCCGGAGAGGCTCTGCCAGCCCCGGGTGGGAGAGGACGGTGGGGGCACGGTGCACCGAGGGGCGACCCAGCAGCGGGACCCCCCCTCGACCTGCTCTTCCCTTCCCTGCACGTGTGTGGTGCACCCAAAAGTGGTCTGAAAAAAAGATGGAAAAAAAGGAACTGGTCTACTAAAAGGTGAACTTTGCATTTCTGCCAGCACAGCAAAGGAGGCTTTCCAGCTTGATTTGTGTAATAAAGCTTTTTATGCGGCTCCAGTGAAAGCACACCGCGCCCGTGCACTAAAATGTGTATCTGTGCCAGCAACAGAAAGCAAAGCAGCCAGCGAGGCTGTGCGTATGGACTTATCAGTACATTATAAGCACTATATAAATATAGCATGGAAAACAGACAACACTTCACAGATGCCAAGGCATCTTCCTCCGTGTGCTGGCGAGGCGTTTCCTCTGCCCTTCCTCCCGGTGAGGAGCTGCTGCAGCACTCCTGTGCTGGGGTCTCTGGGACACGGTGCCTTCTCCTCCTCCTCCTCCTCCTGCGCCCTCCCGGCATGGCGGATGAACCCCGACTCCTGCTCCTGAATGGGGGAGTGCTGAGCCCTTACCAGATCTAGAAACTTTCTTTCGGAAAAACTCCTTACCAAACCGGGGATGAAGTCGCCCCTCGTGTCTGCTCGGTGACGTGAGGCTTCGTCTTCAGCCTGCAGGCCAGAAGTGCCTTCTGCTGGGGGACACCGGGGAAGGACCGCGGTGGTCGGTCAGGGCGCGCATCCAGCCGGCGTGGCGCTTAGTTATCTGTGACTTTATTTTCAACGCCCTCGTTACAGCCTTGCCCTTGTTGAATGGCCGGTGCCTGGAGGAGGGGGGTGCTTGGGGGTGAAGGGGACCTCAGCACGCATCTCTGATTTCTGGTGACCAAGCGTAGTGCTCGCATGGGCCCGGCTGTAAAGGAGCTCCTGACGATGCCAGAAGTACCCGAGTCATCCTCAGTCAGGTCCCCGCGGCAGCAGCTGCCTGCAGCACATCGCCTTGCCTGCCCCCGGCGGGTACCGGCATCCTCCGCCTGCCCAGCCTGCTCTGCTGGGGGGGACACACAGCTCCAAGGAGCTGCCCAGGCTGCTTGCTCGAGGACTGCCTGATTTTGGCACCAAACTGAAATTATTCTGGTTACGGATAACGCCCTGCTGTGTGTGCCGTGCTGCAGCCCGGGGGGTGAGGAGCCCAGTGGGTCCCACGGGGGAAGCCCAGCGCCTTAGATCCGCAAACGCCGCTGGGACGATGCTCGCGGCTTTATGGCTTCGTGGAAGGACCTGCCCACGGCCGAAGTATGTCCACGCGCTGCTGGGTCCACACCAGCGTCCTCCTGCGGGAAGACGATCTCAGGGGCTGGGAGAAGCAAGGGCCCCCGTGTGCCGGCGGGTGACAGCACCCTTCTTGGCTGTGCCGAACCAGCCCCACCGCTCGGTGCGAGTGACGCGATGAGGCTAGAGCTATGCATAAAGCGAGCGCAAGGAAATCTGTCTCTCTGCGAGGGAGAAAATGTCATTCTCTACTTAGTGCTGCTTTGCATATTCTTTTGTAAACACAAAACTGTTGTTGGCAGCAAAAATTGCTTTTCTGTGAAAGTTACAGGGTCACGGCGCAGGTGGAACAGCACGGAGGGGACAAACAAGGTTAGCTGGGCTCATCTGCAGCGTCAGGCTGGATCCTGCTCGGTCCGTACAGCACCCGGGTGTCAAACACGCGTCTGAGCCATCAGGGCTGGATTCAACCCGGGTGCTTTGCGTGGGCGCAAGACCCCGCATCTCCAAACGCCAGCTTGCTCAGTACCTCCGAGGGGATGCCGAGAGGTGCCCGCGGGAGGCAGAGGCATGGCGGGCTCAGCGCCGCTCTCAGCACCGCTCCTCTCCTGTGGCACGAGCTCTTGCACCCCACGGCGCTGCTCTGCATCCTCAGCACCCCTCTGCAAGTGGGACCGCATCCTGCCCTTCCCTTAGCCATGCTCTGGCGCGAGCGGGTGCGGAGGGGCACGGGGGTGAGTGCTCTCAGCAGCAGCGGTGTCCGAAAAGGTGGCTGGTGCTGTGCCAGAGAAGAAGTCAAGATCATGATAAAAATTGATAAAAATCGGTAAAAGTTGTCCTGGACTGCTGGAGGCAGCAGAGACTGCGCACGACGTTGCAGCGAGCGATGGGGAAGGGTGAGAGCCGGGGGCTGGCCCCTGCGGTGGGGTGGCCGCAGGAGGTGACCGAGGAGGGGCTGGCTCCGCGGGGGGCTGCCGCCCATCCGCCGCCTCCCGAAACGCTGCGTCACTGAGCAGAAGTGGCTAACAAATCTCCATATGGCAGCCAGCTTATGTTGGCGGCCTCAAATCGAGTTAGGATGAGTAAGTGGAATTACATTTCATTGTTATTTTTAATATTTGAAATTTAGCCTATATTGGAGGCACGGTATTGCTTGGTTTGTGAAGTATACATAAAATTGCAGGTAGTGACATGATCTCCATTTCAGAGGAACCCAGATAAACGTCACAAGGAGAAACACGTTTCAGAAAGGATATTTTCTTTGAGTTTTCAGCGTCTCTAATACAGATTGAAATGTTGTAAATCCAAGGTAGCAAATTCTATTAGTATCTCATTTGCAAGAGTCTTAACTGTGAAGAATGAATTGGATTATTTTGAAGGGAAGCGAAAGGTTTACATGCTATAGCACCAACTCAGGGGGAAATCCAACTGTCCCAACAGAGGCACCCCACCACAGACCCACCACTGAGCACCTCATCCTGCAATGAGAAGGATTTATCATAGAATCATAGAATGGTTTGTGGTGGAAGGCACCTTTAAAGGTCATCTAGTCCAACCCCCCTGCTGTGGGCAGGAACACCTTCAATGCGATTCATCTTCAACCTTGAAGGTTTCCAGGAATGGACATCTACCACCTCTCTGGGCGACCTGTTCCAGTGCCTCACCACCCTTGTCGTAAAACATTTCTTCCTTATATCTTGTCTGAATCTCCCGTCTTTCAGTTTAAGACCATTACCCCTTGTCCTATCGCTACAGGCCCCACTAAAAAGTCTGTCCCCGCCTTTCTTGTAAGCCCCCTGTAGTGTATCGAAAGGAGATTTAGGTGCTTCATCACCTTTGGACTGACGTCTGCTGGCAGAGTCATTCCCAGACCAAGTGCCCAGACGTTTGCAGGGTGGTTTGGGTCCACTGGTCCTGGCACCAGCTGCCCCGTGCCCAGGGTTTCTCCACGGGAGCCGTGGCCCGTGCCGGAGCGGAGCCCGGCGGTGCGGTGGTGGTCAGCGGTGAGCATGGACAACCCCGTGGGGAGAGCCCGTGTGGGACTCAAGCCGCAGCCTTATTTAAATAGGACTGAGGAATATGTATCTTATGGCGCCTTTGGAAAGTTTACTCCTTGTCTAGAGAAAGGGTTTACAGCTCTTTCAGATTATAAGACATTTTCTGCCCTACTTAGAATTGGGGCAGATTTCCAAAAATGTTTGGGTATTAAAAGATTCGGCGAAGCTCTCACCAGGTCCTTCAGAAACAGCTAAGCATTGACACCTGTGACAGTGAGCAGCCTAGTTTCCAACGACGTATCAGGTGCCTGTCTAGAAAATTTACTTTGAAAGGAGTGATCCCCATGTGTCGCAGTGCCAAGCAGAGCAGCACCCAAGCCCCAGATCCTCAGAAGGCATTTTGGCACCTCTGAAGCCAATAGCATCGGCTGAACGTGTGCGTCTGGAGTCAGCAAAGGGGAGCGAGTGCCTCCGGAGGGACGCTCGGAGCGCCCGCGGCCGTTCGGCGGCTGACCTCAGTTGCTCTGCGGGGCTTGCAGGGGCCGGAGCCGGTCCCGCGGGCATCGCCGAGCCTCCCGGGGAGGGCTTTGCAGAAATCGACCCTCCTTTGGTGAGATGCTGGGCAACCTTCCACCGGGCGAAGAGGGAGGTCCGTCGGACGTGCCCAACGCGCGATGCGCAGCAAAGCTTCCCTCGTCCCCCGGAGTAACGTCGAGCGCATTTAAGTCGTGTTGGCTTAGTCCATGCAAACAGGAGCAAGGGAAGAAAGAGCCCACGAGGAGGGTTCGTAAGGCTCAGGCGCTGGTACCAGAGCCACGCGGTCGGAGGAAGGGAAGGAAATGGAAAAGGAAAAAGCATGCACCGCAGGCTGCCGCGCCGAGGCGGTCGGGGCAGAGGTCTCCTCGGCCGCCCCCTTGCATAATGTTTTCTCAGAACTTCTGAAAAACTCCATTAGCTCTCTCTCTGCTTGAAGGTGACATTTATTTTCAATTCTCCCCACAATATGATGATGAAATTACATGAACTTTAAATCAAACTTTAGTGCGACAGGATAAATAAGCCTCACAGCTGACTGCACCGAACTGGCATCAGAACAATCGCGCCGGCGCTGCAATTTTATCATCTTAACAAATGTTTGTTTTCCATTTGCATTTGACAATGGAATTAATAAACTATTTCACCAATTTAAGTCTTATGAAAGGTGTATCCTACGGCTCGGCTCCTGACCCCACTTATCTCATTTATAGAATTTGTAGTCTTTACAGGATGGTAAAATGAGGGACTTTCATTGCATCGTTTGAAACGCCTCTGCTTCCAATTTTTGCGGTAATAGTAAGGGCGCTTAACAACAATGGTCCAGTGATCTGGTTTGTCTCTTACCTGCCCTGCAGCCACCAGGCAATTGTTAAATGCAAAAGCCACAAAAGCAGATAACAAAATAGACCATTAGTGTATAGGTTTTGGCCACAATGGTTTCAATAATAATTAATATGCAGGATAGCTAGTCGTGTCACACACCATTTCAGACCTGAATTGCATCTGTCAGTCCAAATTCTGACTACATGCGAGGCATCCAGCACCGAATCTAGTTAGACAGCTAACTGAATTAAAACAAAAATCTACAGATGCATGATAAATGCACAGGATGCTATGTCACACATGAATGACTTCTGTGCAGGCCAAATGACAGATGTATTTCCTCGACTCCAGGCCAGACTCCAGCACAAACCACTCTTCATTTATCAATAATTGGGCCTTAATTTCATTTGGCAGTGCTAGAGCAGCATGCTCAGCTTCCTCTCCAATAGACTAACACTAATTAGACTTTTTTTTGGGCATCAATCTTTTTATTTTATCCTCTAATAATCAACCATAAGCATAGCTATATCTTGCCTTTTTCGAGGGACATGGTAGGCTTTACCCATAACTCGTTATTAGCGATAATGGAATGGGAATGGGAACCGTTCTATTATTTATGTCTGAGAGAGAGAGTGGCACCGAGGTAGGAGCAGGGATCGTATTCTGCCTATTCACACTGAATCAATGTCTTGATTCGCTTGCCACCTCTTTTGAATAATAAATGTCATGTTCTATTAGTCCTTATATACCAAAAAGGGGATTTTAGTCAAGCAGAGTCTATTTATCAGGGAGATTTTGGGGGAGAGTTAAACACAGGCACAGCAATTTGGATGTAAATGTGGCACACAGTATCCAGGCACTGGGACTGTTACGGTTCAATCCTGGAGACTGCTGAGTACTTCTGGGTGGTGCTGGGCAATGCCACTTAAAAAAAAAAGTAATCTTCACAGGAATTATGGGCGCCGGGCAAGACCAGGTTTCTTAACTTCCTGGGTTAGTGATGGCAATCTGTAACATCCAAAAGAAATCGATCTTACGTAAAATTTTTCCCTATATCTTATCACATATATGTACATGTATGTGGGTATATGTATATACACGCATACACACACACACACACACATATATTTGTGGGGAAGTGAAAGAACGTACATGGGAGCATGCATATGCATAAAGGCAGAGATCGGATAACCGTATAGCTTATTTACACCTCACATTATGCCATCAAAGGATTTATCCCTGCAGAGTTGAGCTTTGCAGCTAAATTCCCTGCAGTTTCCAATGCGGTGATTGAACTGACCTTGGTTTACATAAGTTTTGATCTTATCACCCATCTTCCCTATAAGCTCAGAGACGAGCACGATCTTCCCAAAGCCTTTTTCTGCCTTCAGGTGACAGACTGAAAAGACTGTTCCCATTTGCAGAGAAGACCTCAGCTTTAGGTAAGTGTTAAGCCCTATTGATTTGCTCCAGGGATCAGTGCTGCTCGGCGCCGCTCGCGCTCCCGTCAGTGTTTTCGCACAGAGTGCTGTGTTTATTGGCACAGACTAAATCAGTGATGTGGTCCTCGGGGCTGATTGCTATGCCCAGATGATCTGTTGGAGTTTGCTGCATGATCCAATCTATGGCATAATTGAAGAGGATGAGGAACAAAATTCATCCTTGTTTCACCCCAGTAACTACGCCAAATTCAACAGAGAGCTCTCCATATGGTCCAACACAAGTTAGGTAATGTGTATATTATGCCATAATAAATGAAGTCTCATAGGTCTTAGTGGCTAGTTATTATCAAAGATCTTTCCTAGCAATTCATTGTGATTGGAACAGAATGCAGCAACTGGAAAAAATGATAAATAGTGCTGCCGTGCAGTTATGATAGTGATGGAAAAATCTGGGCTTGCAGTCTTTTGCTAAATAACAATGTGCCCACATGTGTTTGCTCTCCACTTTTGGAAAAGTCTAACCGTTCTGAATTCAAATTCATTTATTTCCAGGATGAATGCAGATGTATTTGGAGGGCCTCTTCCCAAATAAGCTGTGTAAGTCCTAGGAGACATCTTATCCCAGAGGGTAAGAAATCTGGGAGTGCTCATTAGCTCTGGTGGTGTTCCAGCAAGTGACCACAGGTGGAGCATGCCTGGGAGTCAGGCTCTCCTTTCCTTTTGCTCCGTGCCACCCAAATAAATGCAGGATTTACAGACTTCTTTGAGGTTGCAAACCTTTTTCTGGTCAGGAATGCGCTCAGTTTCACATCCTTCTTCTTTGTTGTTGCTATTCTCTCATTATTACTATAATTAAACTTTTTATGTAACAATTAAATTTTCTCTAAAAAAAGTTCAGATGGAAATATCAGATAATGGAACAATATTCCGCGGGGGTAGCAGAAGTGCCATCGAGGATGTATTTAACTACATGACTGGACAAAGCACCTGTAAAAAGTTGGTTTTCCCTCCAGCACCGTTTCAGTGACCCTTAGTGCATTAAGTAGCCATACATTATGTTGCAGTTCTGACAAATTATAGAATTATTTGTCACTGCTACCCTCTACAGCAAAGAACTTTATTGCCAGTCTGATAACTGCCTTGCTTATTTATTTATTTCACTTGATGAGAACAACAAGGAAGCTCTTTCCTCCTGGTCCAGGCACTCCTGGATGTTACACACATTTCTCTGCAAACAGAGTAGATCCAATAACCAGGTGGATACGCAGCTTTGATACTTCACGTAACCCCTTAGTGGAGTCTTCTACCCCAAAAGCACCTTTTTCCCTCTATTTTATTACATGTGGCTTTCAAAATAGGGGTTTGCTTCCCAACTGTATCTTTGCTGTCTAAAGTAACACCGGAGAACAAAACACTGTGGGTTTGTTCATATTAGCCACAAAAGGAAGAAAGACCAGGTCTTCACAGAAGTCTACCCCAACTCAATTGACTGATTACCGAATTCAATTCCTGATTATCTGAAGACGTGCACCTCCTTCTTCTGTCCATTTACTCAAGCTGCAAGCCTGCCACTTAAAAAAGATTTGTTAATAGGGTTTCAGTGCCACTGGGCCCTTAACATTTCTTTTTGCCTATAAACTAATTTTATTGTTTTACTATAGTGAGGAAAATTGCTGCATGCATCTTGGAATGAAGAGTATTACCCTATTAAAGACAAATAGCTGATTAACAAAATAAGGTTTTAAAAAAATACTACCTTGGAGTAAATAAGAAGTTGCTAAGCTTAGTATTATTACGGAGCTTTTTGCTTTCCCTCTTGCTTCTCCACGTCCAGCTTCTTGCCCTAAAACTCCGGGACACGGCTCGAGCAGGGAGGTGCGGGCTGCAGGAGCCAGCAGCGCGGCAGGGGTTTGCTCTCCACGCTGTCCCCGGGTGGGAAGATGGGCCAGAGAGCTCAAGTCCTGCTCAAACCAGGAAAGCGGAGCCGGGGGGGCTCACAGCAAAGGACCCTGCTGCGAAAAAGCAATTTTCCCACAGGCGGCCAAAGAGCAGAAGAGTTTCCAGCAGGCTCCCCAGGCTACTCCCAAGCTTCGCCTGCAGGCTGCAACCCCAGGGATGCCATTCCTGCGTGCTTAGCCTATGGAAGCTCAACGCTCGGGTCAACGGCGTCTCTCCAGAGAGGGGGGCACGCCGGGGCAGAGCCCGTGGCCCCTCGCGCGCATCGTCCCACGGCCGGCTCTGCTCCCCGCCGGGAGCATCCCCGGAGCACCCACCGCACCTCCCCTCCCACTGCCCCCACTTATCGATACCTTCCTCGTTCCCAGACTTTTCTGGTCTGTTACCATGGCAATCCCTTGCCTCAATAGGGTCCTTGTGAACTTGTTTACCATCCCAATTATAACATTTTCAAATCCAGGCTGATTATGACAGCTCCGTGTCGCCCATCTGTGCCTGATCCGATCAGCGCTTCCACAACAATGCATTGGCAGGTCACCACCGCCCTGCAGCACACGTTCCCCCACGCTCGCCGAGCCCGGCGCTTCTCGGCAGCCGGAAAGCTGCAAATTTAGACGCTTGCGGGAACTGGAGGATTCGCCGCTCGACGCCCAGCCTGCGAGGCAGACCGAGAGGGCAGAGGCACGTCCAGGGGCATTTGCCGCACTGGCACCTCCCAGATTTCCTTTAAGGAAAGTAAAACGTAAAGAGGAGCTTTCCTGTTGGGTTTGGGATCATGTCCTTGCTTGCATCCTCATGGGATTAGACAGCATGGAGGGAGCTGCCACACTCGCTGGCGATGCTTGCAGATTACTTGTCCCAGCCCCAGGCAGGCGAGGAGCCGTGGGGTGCAGGACCCCCGGACCACCCAATGCCTGAGGGTGCTTGGGGTAGAGCCTTTTTGTCTCCCGTCTGGTCCAGACGGACACATCCATGGTTGGGCAGGACCTGAGTGAGGACGGGATTTAATTCTTCTGAGACTGGCACCCGTGGGCACCAGCAACCGGGGGGATGTGCCCACCCCGGGGACACAGCTTGTGCCACCAACCATTAGGCTGCGAGGAGAATTTTGATGACGTCAAATAGGGAAGGTGCTGATATAATCTCAGTAAGTCCTGCAGGTGCAATCAAACTCCTGCTATAATAATTACAGTGCACCTACTCCTTTTCTCCACGTACAGCTCATATGAGGCAGCCTGATATTAGCAGATAGTCATTGTTGATGGTGTTCAGGTGGGTACAAGAAAATTGATTTTTTACAGAGCTTAGGTTTCAGTAATAAAAGTGTTCCCAGGCACTGCTTGGGAAATCCCGGACCGCCTCAGCCACAGTGTGGGCACGAGGGGACTGCGTCCGTCACGGAGGAGAGGGGTTTGATCCTGTGCTGCCCTGCGGAGGGCAAGATGTTGGTGCGGTTATAGCGAGGATGTATTTGGCCACAGGGTTGAATATTAAAATGGGTAGGATACAGACATTGAGAAAAAAGCAAAACCATATTCCTTTTCCTTTGCTTCTTTTTACGACTATTGCTCAAAAAAAAAAAAATGGTGTGGTTTCACATCCTTTGGAAATAAACCGCTCTTTTCTAGTAAAAATGCAATTTGACCAAGGCATTGGACATAGCATAGCCAAGGAAAGGTTCAAGGGACAGGTAGCATCTCTTACAAGTTGACAGAAACCAAACGAGCTTTGGGGCACACAAGCCCTTCTTCAGACCCTGCATATTCACAGCTAAATTTCATAAGGAAAACCTGCTAATTTAACAAAGAGGACAGGGAAAGGTATGAGAAACCAGAGGCTTTAACATACCTGCCAAAGAATAGATTGGAATGGATCTCTTAATCCTACAGGCAGGAAGGAACTGAAATCCATGGTGGAAGTTGCAGCCAAATCATTTCAGGCTAGAGATAAGCAGGTTTTGGTATAAATTTTCAACAGGGATGAAAATTTAGCCATTGGAAGCATCTAGCAAGAACTGTAACAGAAAGCCTTTCCCTTGAAGTCTTAAAATCAAGACAGATATCCTTCTGAAAGAGTTTCTCTAGCTCAGCAGCAGGACTGTGCTGGATGTAGCTATTCTGGGGCTTAGATTAAATTAAAGGATGATAATGGTCCCTTGTCTCTGAATCTATAAAAGAAAAGTACACTTTCAAAAAAATATGTGCTGGTGTCACTTGTGCCAACTGTGACTCAACTGCAACATGCGCATATTTCTCACAGTTCGGGATTTTTCCAAATAACTCGGTGTTCTCAATGGGTTCATTATGAGCCTCTGAAAGAGCATTGTTAGCATCAGTCCGGGATGGAGCCTCTGCTCCCTCCGCTTCCGTCCCCGTCCCCTTCCCGAACCCTGCCCATCCTGGGGAATGCTGCTTCCACTGGGTTTTCCCAATGAAGATAAAGCAAATCTGTCTGTCAGCATGTGTCTGATTAAGTATTTTCTTACAGTGCTCAAAAAAATAAAAAGGGATTTGGTGGCTAGCTGGAAAAGTACAATGGTGCAGATGTCCAAAAGAAGCTCCTGAGACACCGTATAAAAACAATATTTCTCTGGAAAAGAACAAACCAAACCAAACCACAACAGGAATTCGTGGTCCCCCAGTGAAAACATTCTAATCTTCCACAATTTAACTGTCCGAACACTTTCTCCATGTCTATGGATGCCGGCCTCTGAAGGCATCACTTTCCCGTGTGCAGAGAAAGCACTTGCTGTGCACTTTGGTTTTTACGTGGAAGAGCGTTGTCCTCTGCCGTTTCACAAGCACAGGTTAAGAACAGTGAAAACAGCCTCTGGTGGCTGGGGGACCAGGAGGTGGAAGGGCAGATCCCTGCTGCCTCTCCTCAGCCTGGGCGTGCAGCCCAGCTCCGTGTCTCCTCTGACGGGCTTTGCAATCGCACGGCTTGAACTGCAAAGACTTCCACAGTTTTTCCAGTGATGCATAATATTGGTCTAATTCTTAGCAACCAAATGAACTTCGCTTTCAGAATGAATGCTAAATTATGGTCTTTTTTTTTTTTTTTTTTTTTTTTGCTTTTGTCCAACAATTATCGAAAGCTGATTTCCAGCACCTAACGTAGCTTTCTGGGGAAGTATAGACGGGTTGTGAAAGTTAGCTGCGCACCAAGCGTTTGCTGCTGGGAAGGGTTTCGCTCTCCGGCTCCTGCTCCCACCCACCAGGCATCGCTGCCGCAGCTCCTCTGGCTTTCCCGGGGGATCTCAGCCCCGGGTCCATCCCTGCCTGGCCGGGCAGTGCCAGGAGCCCAGCACAGCGCGCTGTAGCTGCAGGCGGCGTGTGCCACCAGACCCGGCGAGGGGGATATTTCCCTCCCCGCTCCCCCAAGCCTGGAACGGAGCATGGATTTGTTCTTTCAGTACAAACATCACAGGAGATTATAGGCTTGAACAGGCTTCCAAAGCACCATTTCTCTCTTTTTTTTTCTCATCTCATTTTCATCCCATTTCTCTTTCTCTGATTCCAATTTCAAATTCTGGAACAGCAATCGAGAGACTCTTGCTTATGAGCGGCAGCAAAAGCTACCAGTAACTTAATGAGCGGACAGCACTGGCATGCAAACAGCCAAGTAGCAGCTTTTGAGTAGCATATCTCCATCCTCCTCCTGCCCACGGTCAGGCTGCCTCTCCTCGGGTTGGAAGGGAGAGTTCCCGTCCTCATCCGCATCTGCCTGCCCCGCATGGCTGCGCTGCGCGCTACCATGTGGCCGTGGGGACCTGGTTCTCTTTCAATCCATTTGCAACACTAGGAAAATGATGGGTTTTGGGGTGGTTGGGTGGGTTTTTTTTAGATCCATTTTCTGTTTTTGTTTGCCATTAAATCCTAACTTAATTTCAGATGTGCCTGTGGCAGACAATTTTAGTTAAACGCCGCCTTGACTGCCAGAATACTTCTACCGTACTTTGTTTTTTAATCCCACTAAGCTGAGAACATCTTTCGCTTAGTTTGGAGAGACACAGCTGAAAAAAAAAAAGAGCACAGAAGGCCCGTTTTTAAAAATGGATGTGTCTGTGCATCAGGGACGGGGCTCTGTTTCTTTTACTTGTCTCGGCAGTGGCCGACACCGCTGCGAGCCCACGGCTGCTGCTGCCAGCCGAGACGGTGCCGCGGCCGAGGGCTGGCTTCTGCAAGGGCGGAGGAGAAGGACACGGAGGAGTCTTTCATCCTAACATCCCTTTCCCCGACCTCGAGCCTGCCTGGATGTTACCCCTGCAGAAATCCTCGTGAAGGACAAATTGTGTTCACAGTCTCCTGAACCGCAGACCCCGCTTCCCAGGTGGGACGGGTTCCCGTGCCGCGTTCGGTGTTGCGGGAACACAACGTACAGCGGTGCATCACCTCTTACGGTGAGCTTTGGCTTTACCCTTCCTGGAGGAATACTCACAAATGACTTCACTTCTGGCCCAGCTAATCCTTTTTCTGCAGGTCGTCTCCTTTGCCACGAACAAGTTGCCCCCGCAGTCAGCGGCATTCCGAATCGGCTCACAGACATCACCGCTCGCTCCTTCCCACAGACAGGTCCTCCCCGCAGGGCACGTCGTCTCCCCCTTAAGATGAGGCCCCCAAGAGCACACCCTTCAGCACGGGCTGTTTCTGCTGCAGCCCTCCTCGCTCCTGCTCCCCTGGGTTTTTCCCAGCGGAGATTTTTTCGCTGCTTCCCATCCCTCTGGGAGCACCCACAGGTCCTGATGCTCCTGCCCTGGAGGGGCTCCTGGGGGGTCTCTGCACTGTTCATCGCGCTTGCTGTGTGCTGGGGTTTACACTGGGCAAAGCTTGGATGGAGGAAGGGTCAAGCCCTAAGCCTGTGCCTCAACCAGGGAGCTTGTTACTCTGAATTTCTGGCCAAACCCGGCGTGTTTCTGCAGAAGTCTGTCCTCTTCCCCTTCCCAGGCAGAGCCGGGTCCTCTCCAGTCGCTCACCTGCTGCCTGGCCAGCTGTGCCGTGGCATCTTCCAGGTGTAGCCACTGTGGGCTTTTTTAAAGTACAGTGTTCTTTATTAGTTTTGTATTTTAACAAATATTTATGTTGTTATTATTACGTAGTGAGCCGCTGTGCTATGCTAATATTAGCAGTTCCTGGCAAAAAAAAAAAAAATCACGTAAATTCCTCCAGGTCCCAAGCTCAGAGAAATGGAAGAAGACCTGGGTTCGGTGACCCTCCCGAGGGTGTATTGTACCGTAGTCCAGCCCTGCTAACAACTTGCTTCTGCCTCAGTGGGAAGAGACGCAGGACCCAAAAGCAGCTCTTGGTCTGCAGCACGACCGGGGTTTGCAGATACCGGGGTGGGCTCCACGTGGCCGGGGGGTTGCGGTGAACGCGAGCCTCAGGCATGCACGCCAAAGGGCGGGTTAAAGCTTTGTTTGTTGATCGGATGATTCATCTTCCTTGTTGGATCTTTGGTTTAGATCCAATTTCCAGGGCATTTGAAAAACAAACCAGAATCAGTTTGGTTACCTAAGTTGATTACTGTGTTTGTTATTTAAACCAGAAAACTTCTATTAATCCCCAACAGGACAAACACCTCTGCTCCTTCCAAGGGCCACAGCTGTGTCCCCCGCTCAAACCAAGCCCCTGCTCCCGCTCCCTTTGGTTGCTTTTCCCCTTCCAGTGGAGCATCTCCCCCCAGCCCACCACGTCACCCCGGAGCATCTCCATCTGACTCCACGGCTCCTTCCGACATCTGGTGAGAGCAATAAATCCCTCCCAGCTCCGCTTGCGGAGGTGGACCCGTTGCTTGCTTAAATACAGCCCATGCTATTTGATTACCTTATGCCCTATGCAAATCTTGCCAGTGCCACTACCTTTCCGGTAATCTCTTAATTCTCTCGACTCTCCGGGAAGATGCTGCTGCTGGATTTCAGGCACATTCTTCAGCGCGGGGCTTTGCACGCAAGTGTCTTGCTGCACGTTTGGCTTTAGGCCCAGGGCTGGATTTAGTCATACAGTGTTAATTTTAAATTCTTAAAAAAAAACTCTGGGTGAAGTGGGGAGAGTGGCTGGAGATTTCTGCTTTATTAGTGTCGGGGAGACAGATTCAGCTTTGTGGCGCAGCGGAGAAAAACTCAAAGAAAACTGGTTTCAGTGGAATTTCCTCTTGCTCTTGATGGGAAACGGGTCAGGAGCCGAGTTCACCCCGTGCCCGCAGACCCTCCCCGGGGCCACCCGCTCTGCCAGGTCTTCCTCGGCTGGAGGGGAAGGAGGCTTTCTGTGGCGAAGCCTACTTCTACAAAAAGGCCCCGTTTCTGCCAAATCCGGGGTTTCCAGCGAGACCGGGAAGTGCCACGAAAGAGAGCTCAGTGCGGGGCGGGGGGGGGAACTCAGGGCTGGAGGTCTGAATGTCCCCGCAGCGGCACGATCCCGAGTGCCCTCTTGCAGCAGGCAGCAGTGGCATCCACGCTGGGATATCTGCCCTGGTAAACTGGTCCTCAATTACAGGGAAAAAAAAAAAACCAAACCCCAAAAGGTGAAATGCTTGCATGCGCTCGCCATGCCGACTTATCAGTGAGTTTCTAGCGATTGCTTGGGGGCAGAGTCCTTGCAAAAGGACAGCTGGGGGGTGCGGGCAGCCTGGGGCTGCCAAGGGAAGGTCCCCCGCCTCGCCGAGCCCACACGCACCCCGGCCCACGGGCAGGGCAGGGAGCAAGCGCGCGAAGCAAGCACGCAGCTCCAAACCCGCGCCGAGCCGGAGGATTACATAAAGCATCCCATCAGGAAATAGAAACGCCACCGTATGACTCATGCAGCCAGCATCTCGCTGGAACTGTGAATTTCTTCTTTCATGAAAACGTTTGGGGACTTTTCTGGGAAGTCATAGTTTAGAGTTTGTGCTCAAGAACGGTGTGAGCAAATATTCATGGACGTTTTCCCCGCTGAAGCCTGAAGAGCAGCTAACTGTTGTCAGGATGTGTCAGTAAAGATCGCAGGACAGCACGTGAAAGCAATGCTCTATTTCATTTGATTTTTTCCACGGAAGACGGGTCAGACTGCTTGCTTGGGGCTGGTCCTGAGCTGCAGACCTGCCTCTGTCCCCTGGACCCCTCCGCGCACAGGCAGAGCTGGGCAGGCAGAGCAGAAGGGTATTGCCCTTGGTTTTCTGCAGATGCAGTGATTACGCTTCTGAAGGTGTTTTTAATTCTAATAGAGAAACTGGGATCGACCACCTCTGCTGGGTGCCCGAGCCCAAAGCCACGCCACGGCTGCAGCTACCAGCAGGTTGTTCCCAGCTCCCGTCCCCAGAGCTGTGGGACTGGCCCCTGCCCTGCTTCTGGTCCCAGGCGAAGAGCCAATCTCTTATGATGAACAATCAGCTTTTTAATGCAGAAACCTTCTGCTATGTGAGGAAATGCGACTTTGCATGGGAAGACCCTTTTTTTTTTAATTGGGGATGATTGAAAGATGGATGATCAATAACAGCAAGGACAGGCTCTTTATGAGCCTTGAAATGATTTGCAATAAACCTTGGCTCCCTGGAAATACAGATCATGTGTTCACTGGAGATAACATATGATTAAGATTGGTACTTTTTTTATACCTCATTTTCAAAGCATACACACCAGAGTGAGCAATATTCAGGTCTTCATAAAACGTGCTTCAGGAAAAAATATCAAGGGTCGCATCTCAGCTTTGGTAAATTGTTATAAATGATATGATACAAATTCCTCCATGAGAGGTTCCAAAATGTTTTAATTTGCCTTTTTATTTGTTTTTAACCCGGTAGCGTGTCTGGCAAAGCTGGTGGTGGCAGGGCTGCCACGGGCAGGGGCTGAGCCTGCCTCTGGCCTGGGTCGGTGGTGGGAGACTTCTGTCCTGCCCACAGGTCTCGCTCTTTCTCCCTCCCACTAACTCGATGCTAATTTTCAAATACTCTACATTTTGCTCGGAAATATCTCTGCTTCCAGTTCCCTGCTTTCTCGGGAGAGGGTGAATAAAGGTGATTTGCTAAAAAGGGGACTTAATATTCAACTTTCTATATCATTCACCTATTTTTGATGGTTTATTATGATTGAAGGTACAACCCCATTGAGAGATCAGTGCCTGCTGAAATTTTAAAAAGAATGGGGAAAATTGTATACGGTTATAGATTTTTTGATATGCATGTTAGTTTTAATCTGAGCAACATTATCATAATTTAACAGAGGAGATGTGAAACATTTAGATACAATAGCTGATGTAATTAAATGTAGAAGGGAGTTGCAGGGAAATGACAGGTTTCCATTTTCAGTACAAACACTCTTCCAAAAATTACGGGTGCTCAGCAACAAATATGACACCTATCTAAATTCAGGAAGTACAAAATGTTCATATTCATATTAAAAGAGAATGTGGAATCAGAAATCAGACCGAATGGTGGAAATGATGTAGTGGCGAAGACCGAGTCAGAGGAGAGGGAGGCACGGCTGACCTTGCCAGCTCTGAGCGGCACCTCTTGTACGTATTAGAGAATAAATCCTGATACCGGTTTGGCTGCGGAAGGCTAAAAGTGGTGCGGTTCTGCCTTACATCCGACTGACGCGTTGCAAAGCCATTTTGTTTTCTTGAGCAGTGGGAACCCTGTGGTTTTCCCCAGGGCTCCTGCCCGAGTCCTGAACTCTTCCTCCTCCTCCTCCTCCTCCTCCTCCTCCTCCTCCTGCTCCCTGCGGCCCCGTACAAGGGTCTGGCAGGACAGGGCTGTGGAAGGGTGCCGTGCTTTCGGGAACGGGACAGGGATGGAGGGCGCCAGCGCTGAGTCGTACTGCACGGAAAGGAGAGGACCGGGAAGCTCTGCGTGGGAGATGGGGAGGAGGCAGATTAGTGGGTGTCCACTGATTTTGTTTGCTTTATGGAAAGGCAACAATTGCCTCCATTCAGCAGATGAAGAAATGAGTCACCGAGAAGATGATGGTTTGCACGTAGCCGCGGAGGACATCTGCGTCACGTCAGGCGGTGGAGGCCTCTACCCCGGCCTCCATCCTTCCCCCTCTCCTTTGTGTCCTTCGCCAGCTCCGTCTCGCCCCCAGAAACGACGAGGCTGGGCGGTGAGACGCGTCAGGGCGAGGGGCTTTCTCCGAGGCGGGAGGCTCTGCAGCAGCAGAAGGGACTCGCTTTAATGTCAACTATTCCATTACTGAAAACTAGGGGGAAGAATTACACCGGGCTGGGAGCCGCCGATAAACAGGCAGCTGGCACAGGGAGGGAAATTTCTTTCTTCTATTACCTTGTGCTTCTGCAAGTCACAACTTTGTCAGCCAGTGCCTAGCTGTGGATTCAGAAACCCGACTGCAGACTCCCCGTCTTTTCCATGTCTGCTTGTGCCTCAGCCAGCAGCACACCACCGGGCCAGATGCTCGGCGGGGAGCGACTGGTGCGCGGCCAGGGATGCGGGGAGGGGGAGGATAGCATCCTTTACCCCGGAGGGACGGGGACGCCAGAAGTGGGAACCGCAGAGGTAGTCACCTTTCCCCGGTAATTGCTAAAGCAGGAGGGGAGCGGCGTGGGGCATTGACCGTGAACTTGGAACAGCTCAGAGATCAAAACCGAAGTGAAACAGCAGAAATCCCTTGCTCCAGCTGAGGAGCTTGCGGAAATAAAGCGTACGAAGCTGGAGAAAGGTCAGATCCACTGCTGGCGTAAATCAACACCGCAGGAAAGAGCCGGGCCAGTTCACGCGCGTGCAGGACCTGGACGGCGAAGCCCAGCCACCGAGGGGACGTTAATTAGCGTTTGCTGGTGTGATTAAAGCAAGCCAGGAGCGAGGAAAGGTGGGCTGGTTCGGGGAGTGTTCCCCGGGGGAAAGACAGGCTTACAGTTTCCCAGCTCAGGTTTCCCCGGCTGCAGAGACCGTTGCCCTTCCCATCCCCGACGGCCGACCGCAGCAGTCCTTTTGCCGCTGGATAAAATCCACCGGCTGGGAACGACTGCCAAAAACGCGGGGCTGGACGTTACACAGCCCTCACGTGCTAAACCTGGGAGCGCAACGGGGATCCCTGAGCGGGGCCAGCGCGGGGACGATGCGGGGATGGCACCGGACCCCGCCGGAGCAGAGGGGATGGAGGGTCCTGCAGAGGGACACCACGGGAAGGACAGATGCCCGCTTCCCATTTGCACAAACCCTATAGAAAACAGGCAAATTGAACTTCTTTGCATTGAACGGTATGCAAATCCAGGCTTCTCTGAATATCTTCTTCACACAGCGAGTATGCCAGAAAAGTACACAGCTGCATGGTAGTGAAATCCTCTCTGATGACTGGTTAGAAAAACAGAAGATTTGGTGCTGCTTGTAAGACTTCCTCCTCCTCTGATGCAGAGCTCGTTTGCTTGGTAGACAGTTCTCATGATCATTTCAAGCAGAAGGTAGCGATGGCGACTTGGCAAGACCCACACTGAAAATCCGTATTTGGATCATGAATCAGTACCATAATTTCTGTGTAAAGGAACATTTCAGGAGGATTTATAGCATAGCATGCTAACATCAGATCTGCTTGTCACAGATCGTGTTAAAGGCTACAGATAAAAGGTTTGCAGTTTACAGCCCTGGAAAATTAGAATGAATTCCCTGCTGTGAGCACAGAGCAGTGACTAGCAGAAATCTTTCCTGAGACACTAAGTTGGACCAAGAGCCGCAGCTGACTGATGGCAAAAACCAACTCCAGGAAAATGATGAGGTACCTGGCCACTGCATCCCCAAACCCCCGGCGAGGCAGCACCGCTCAGCTCAGCATCACCGCGCCGGGAGCGGCGGTGGCCGAGCGCTGCTGGCAGCCCCAGAGCAATCGGCGTGCCGAGACCCGGCATGGCTTCACCGCCGTGAGAGCAAGTTGGTTAACCCTGGCACAAGTTCGGGATCGTAATGAGATAGCTAAAAAATAAGCAAACGTATTTGGAGAGGACGGCTTTGCTGTACACTCCTTTCTTTGCTGAAAAGACTTTCTGCTTTTTAGTTCAGGACTTCTGACCTGTAATGAAAATCTTTTCCTAGTTAGGGTTGGGGTGGTTTTTTTCTGATTTAAAGTTAAGATCTTATAACGTACACAGACTGCTGCTGTTCCAGAAGTCTGGTATAAAACGATGCTGATGTGAACCAAACCTCCCCCAGCTCCACAGCCGGGTACAGGCTGAATTCAGGGAAGTTCAGACCAAACCCAACTTCCACAACTAACCTGCCAATGTCTAAATGGCTGAAACCCCATTTCTAAGTGCACAGAGATAATATAGCTTCATCCAGCTATACTTCAAAATCATTCAAAATTAAAGAGTTTCGCTTAAAGCTGTGATTGCATCTATGCACCCCTCAACAAAGTCAGTCACACGCCAGGCGAGCGCACAGAAAACGGGAACTCTACTTTCAACACACAATTAGGAAAGACTTGGTGGACTCATTCAGATTTCTTCTGTGAGATTTTAGGGTGTTCAAGCTCAAAACACAAAGTAAAATTTCTAAAACATTGAAACTAATACGTAGAAAAAAATTAAGAAGTTTGCCGAAAAACCTTCTAAAATGAGAGCACAGAATTTTTCACATGGAAGAGATGTACAAAAGCTCTACGAACATGTTTTCTCTTTTCAAAAGCTGTTTTCTAAATGTCAGTTTTATCGCCTTTTTTTTAAACCATTTATGACCATATGTGTTTTTATGATATTCACAACATGCTTGTGCCACACAAGATGCAAATGTAATTTCCTGTTATAATGGCACAATATGCATAGCAACAAATGAGAAATGAGTGACACAAAATAATGAAAAGTGGCTCTGTGTGTGCGTGTGTGTGCGCCTGGAAGGGGGTTTTTTTTTCCCCCTAGAAGGGAATTACCCGGAACATTGACAGGGGGTTCAGGCTCCTATTCCTGCACAGCCGGTGCCCACATGTGGGGTTTGACCAAAACTCATTCCAAGGTGTCTTTCAACTCTTCAATTAGCAATTAGAGAAACCTCTTCGTCACAGATGCCATCTCTTTGTACGAGCAGGAGTTGGATTGCCCACTAATTGCCCTATTACAGCTTCATCCACTCCAGCCAGCCCTTTCACCAGGTGATCCCCGTTTCCATCCCGTCCGGACAAGCGCAAAGGACTCTTGTACAAGAAGGTGGAGGAGTGGGCATCTCCCCGGAGCGGCAACCTGGGGCCGGTGGGAGCAGCCGACCTTGGAAAAAGATTAATCGCGCTGGGTTTGTGCATCCCTGCGAGGCGGCGGGAGCTCTTGCAGCGTGTGCAGGAGTTGGACACATGCTTGGAAGTGAAAAAGAAGTTAGCAAAAATGGCTGGAGGAGGGCGAAAAAGGTGAAAGAAGTTAGCAAAAATGGCTGGAGGAGGGCGAAAGAGGTGAAAGAAGTTAGCAAAAATGGCTGGAGGAGGGCGAAAGAGGTGAAAGAAGTTAGCAAAAATGGCTGGAGGAGGAGATAAAATAGCAAGATGACTTGGCATAATTAGTCAGGCGCATTTCACCAGGTCTTAAGAGACAGCTGCTGCCCGTCCAGGTCTCCCCTTCCTCTGCACAAACGCAGCGGTAAGAGGTGGTGCGACCTGCAACGGGACAGTGCGGGGACAGAGAGGGATAAGAAGAAAAGGAAGAAAAAGGAGACCAAGAGTAGGGCAGGGAGGGGAACAGCGATTCCCCTGCCGAGCCCCCCAGTCCCTGGCACTGCTCGCTTCTCGCACCCAACTTCTCCACCTCTACCGCCTCTGGGGATAAAAACTCTAAGTTTTTACGTTAGCAACGCTGCCGCTGTTGCTTTCAGAGCCGTCATTCCTGGATGCTTGGGCCAGGGCCACGGTCAGCTGGGGAGGTACCCCTCCTCCCAGGCTTGCAACCTCACGGCACCGCAGCCTCTCCTGGAGCAATTCCGTACTGTTGCTCCTGGTAACAGTCGCGTACGACAGCACATCTCGCAGCTGCCCTCATCAGAAATGCAGAGCGAGATGCTCCCCGGGGCTAGCTTTGCCCCAGGACATGTGCCGTGCACCGCCCCGCCGCCGGGAAACACCGCCGTGCCATCGCACGGGGCGAAGGCGAAGCATCGCCCGCGCCCGGCGTGCCGCGGTGATCCGCCGGCTGCCGGGATGAAATTCGGGGCCTGGAACCTGCCCGGGGCATGGCAGCAAACCAAGGGAGGCGTCGGCGAAACGAAGGCAGAAGCGGTGCGGAACGCCGGCCGGCCCCGTACCGCGGTCTGGGGGGAACCCCGGCTTTGGCAGAGCACGGCGGCGACTGCGATGAACGCTCCTTCTGCAGGGGGCTGCCCGGGTTGTGCTGTGGTCTTTCTTGCTGCTTTTGAAAGAACGTCCCCCCCCCCCCCAAAAAAAAAAAAGTGGAAAAATACATCATCAAGAAATGCTCGATTAAATACTGCTTAGCGCATGTCATCCGAATCACGGAAACAAATACAATAAAGAAGCAAATGAACCAAAAAAGGGGAAGAATTTCCTGGGAGGTGAAAGGCGTTTGGGGGCTGCAGGGGCAATTTCGGCAGGAGCCAGGGCAGCGCCGTGCGGTGGAGGGGGGGCCGGGGTGGCCGAGGGCACCGGCGGCATGCCGAGGGGGGCTTGACCCGTCCCTGGCCATTCATTACCCAATAACTGAACAAAAAGGGGCTTTCAGGCGGTGCAGCTGACAGCGACTAATATTACACCGCAAAAATGTATTTTTAAACCAGCTGCAAACTTCAAAAGCCTCAAGTGAAATATTTTATTTCCTATTTTAAGTAAGCTCTGAGTGCACGACACATTGTGACTGGGGCTGGTTGGGAAAATGTTTACCGAAACAGTTCCTCGCAGGAAGAAGCTGTTTGAAAAAAGCCCAGTTTCATCAAGAGACCGTATCACACTTGACAGGGGAGAAATTACACAGAAAAATGTTTTGAAACAAAAAAGTGCGTTCAAAGTTTTCATTAGCTGTTTTAAACAGTTTCATTTTTTATAATGTTTTCATTTTATGTTCCTATTATCTTAACAGTATGACATACTGCCACTTCTTGTGTCAGAATAGGATAAAGTATAATGCTGAAATATTTTGGTATTTTCATCCTGCTTATTAATCATTAAGGAAATTTGCAATTAAGTATCAATTGAAACATTTTATCCTCTCAAGAACAAAGTACTTTGCATTACTGTAAAATGATTCGAAAGCCTGATTTATGACTTTATTTGAGGATCCACAATTGATTACACCATATTTCAGAGTCTTATTTGCTCTTCACAAAATGCCAAACCCTCCCAAATACGCATTGTTGGTTTTGCAGATTCCTAGACGGAGAGGAACCGTTAACACAGCCAGTGCTGACACACGCTCCGCTACCGAGATCAATAATCTAGGATAAACGATACATATATCAGCTCGGAGAATTTAAAACATCTGAGGTGAAATTTTGAAAAAACAGATCAGAGAGTCCAAAAATAGGAATAGGCGGGGAAATCCCATTTCCTGAGAAATTTTAAACACATTCGTACATCTTTTTTTCCAGCTGGGAGCAAGTGTCAAAGTGTTATCCTTTCTCACACAGTGTAAATGGAGAGTTTGGGCTACTTCTGGCTATGACCTTCGGTGACACGTACAGCCTGTTAAAAAGGGAAAAAAAAGTTGTACTTAAAATATTCATACCTCGGCTTGCAGACTGACATGTGTAGCGGTTCGGAGGAAAACATTCCTCAGGGCTTCAGCTGCCTGATTTCAGCTTTTGTAGGAATTACTCATTGAATAATAAATTTCTATGAATTATTTACACGTTTCTCGTGTAATACACTGGAAGACAATTCCCACCTTGATGTGCACTTTCAAGCACGCAACTTCGCCGCGGCTTCCGAAGGCGATCCTGCCCCTCGCCCCCCGCGCGGCAGCCGCGGAAGGGCGCTGACGCCTTCTCCTCACACCTCGCCGAGGTCACAGGCTGAAATCCCGACGGAGACCAGGTGTGGGCTTCCTCCGCCATCTGTGAATCCAGGATGAAATATTCCTGCCGCGCCAGTAAAACGCAGCCGCCTGCGCCCTGCCCGACGGGGGGATGCTCTGGGAGGGAGCGGCGAGGGCGGTGGGGGACCGCGGGCAGCCGCACCGTCGCCCTTCCCCTGGTCCTGCGTGTAGGCACGTGCCTAGAAGCGGCACCTCTGCCCGATAAAGCACGGCAATAAGGCACGATCGTTTCCTGCGAGTGCTGCAGAAGCAGCTGATGGAATTAATCACCTGTAAGGGTTGATTCAAATGGATCTTCTCCCATTTATAAATCGTGTCTCCCGCTGGCTCACCTTGCCAACCTGCGGGGCCTTGGTACCCGCAGCACTTCCTTAATCACTGCTGGGCATTTGTCTCCGGTAAGGCACAAGGCACCGACTCTCACCCGTGAGCAGCTGTATGACAGCCCGGGAAGGCTCTGGAGAGCAGCAGGCGCAATAGGGACAGAAGGACAATTCAGCCGACATTTGGTCGTACCAGCGTTTGCACACACAGCAAAGGTCATGAAGATCTGCAGGAGCATAGCATCCTCCTATGAACGTAGCATCCCCCCATGAATGTAGCATCCCCCCATGAACGTAGCATCCCCCCATGAATGTAGCATCCCCCCATGAACATAGCATCCTCCTATGAACGTAGCATCCTCCTATGAACGTAGCATCCCCCATGAATGTAGCATCCCCCCATGAACGTAGCATCCCCCCCTGAACGTAGCATCCCCCCATGAATGCAGCATCCCCCCCGAACGTAGCATCCCCCCCTGAACGTAGCATCCCCCCATGAACGTAGCATCCTCCCATGAACGTAGCATCCTCCCATGAACGCGTCATCCTCCCACGAGGATGCTGCGGATGGCCACCTTACCCAACAGCGTACCCGGTCACCAGCCTGGACCAGTCACCAACGTGCCGCCGGCATCTCAGGGTGCGGGTTCACAGGTGCAAATCGGGAGGTTGTCCTCATCGCCCACTTCCAGGCATGGACCTTTGCTCACCCTGCACTCTCAGACCCACCTGAGCCCCTTGCCCGTACTGTTGGGTTGGTTTAGGACGTGTCCCACCACTGCCACCTGAAATCAGCTTTGAGGCACGGTGGGGCGATGCCCAGCGCAGGTCCAGGCCTGCCGTCAATGGGGTGGCAGCGCTGGGACCCAACGTGGCACCCGGCAAAGCCGTATGGGGCTGCAAGCACCAAACGCTGATGGAGAGGAAAGGAATTGAATTTTACTCCTTGACGAATACTCCGGAATCGCACTGGGGGATGGAATCAGACAATTAATAACAAGCGGAGGAGCAGTTTCAGTGGGGTTGTGCGTGGATGCAGCTCCCTTTGCAAGGAGTTAGGGCTGGCTCACTCACCCCGGGCTGGAGCTGGCCGGGCATCTCCCTTATGTACTTATAAATAATACGCAGAGGGATTTTTTTTTCCAAATGTGTGCAATATCGCATTGTCCTAATTTAGGAGCTTTTGCATCTCGTCATAAAGAGCCCTAGAACAAGAGGATTAAGGGAAAACTCTTTGAAAATCAGAGCCCATGTTATTGCTTCTTGATGGACTAACAATTCAGATCTAATTGATCACGGCATTAATTATACATAATCTCTATGTACTCGGGTAGCCTTGTGGGATATTTCTAATCAAATTAAAACTAATTCAAAGCAATCTGACATTACAGAATGTTTTGTCTCTATTTTAGGACAGGGAGTCAGGGGATATGAAATGCATATTACATCTTGATCTGAGTGCATGCACTGTAAAAAGGCCTCTAATATAATCACTTCCACGCAGCGGTGATTATAAGTACGGTAGTCGTGTGGCTCACAGAAATGATTTTTTTAAAAAAATAAATTAAACTGGCAACATGAAAAAGCCACTAAGTCGACGTGTCAGCGTGAGTAGGTGAGTCGATGCTTAAAACGGGAGCTGGGGAGGACGGCGGGCGGCTCTCCTGCCCTGGACGGCACACCTCCAGTAAGCAAAACATCGAGGGAAAAAGGGCTTTCTGAGCAGGGGTAGACCGTTTAATCAAAGCCGTAATAATATATATACATTTGCGGATTAGAGGGCTTTTCATCATTTTTAACTGAAAGCACGGGTAGATATGTTTTGATTTCTTTTCATGAAAACACTCTGAGGAGTTGGGAGGATGTATTTAAGTTAAAAATAGTGGTTTTAATTGAAAGTAAAAAGGCAGCGTGCTTACCTCACAGCTTGAATGGAGCCCATCCAAAAACACACAGCAAGAAAAAAGGAGCGGGGACGCGATGCTCATCTGGTGTAAATCAGCGCGGCTTTATGGGCTTCGCCCCGCCGAGGGTCTGGCCCCGCTCGCCGCCTTCCCCCGCTCCCGGGGGGACCAGCCCGGGGCCCCTGGCAGGAGGAGGGCGGCCGAGCCCGGCGGGGTGCTGGGTGCCGGGGGGCTGCCGGGGTGCCGGGGGCTGCTGGGGGCTGCCGGGGGCTCCTCGCCCAGGTGCTGCCGCTCGCCGCTCCCCTTTGACCCAAACCTGTTAAAAATCTTTGAAGGCTTCACGTCAGCGGCTCTCTGTATGTTTAGAATAACAGAACACGTTGGAAACTTCAATAAAAAGTGGTTTATTGATTCTAATTAAATCTTTTTTTTTTTTTTTTTTTTAAAAGGTATAGCAGACACCGATCCTAGTTACCTTTAATTTAGGACTGACATTTACATGCTGCCTAAGAAGTGGGAATTCAGAGTGGACAATTCATTTTAATTTTGGCGAAAAATATCATTTAAATGCCAGAAAACTGCATATTTAACATTTGCAGTAATTAAGTGACTTTAATTTAATAATAAATCTCTCTTGTCTCTATCTATTTACACTCATTCCTCTGTCTTGGCCTGCACATTCTGTAGTGATTGAACTACTACTAATTACTTCTTTTCAAGTGTAAATATGTTTTAATACTTTCTTCTAGCCAGGTAGCACGTTTACTATTTAGCCGATAATAACTTTTTGTAATGAAATCCTTAATTCGGGGCCTTCTTTCGTACGACAAGTTTTTGCGTCTATCCCGCAGCAGAAACAAGTCTAGACTAACCAGCCTGCATCTGGTCTGGGCGTAAATTCCTCTAAACCACCATCTGGAACGGTTTTCATATAAACACAAAGAAAATTCTACAATACATCCCCCCACCCTCCGCCCTTAGTCATCATCGAACTGTTGTTAAAAAAATCACTTTTTCTCTTTTCCTCCTTGATAGCACTTTGTTTTGCAGGGTACGACATACAAACACAGAGCTCCCATTTTAAATTTTCTGATCAAAGATGGGCACCCAAGTATTTTCGCAGCAGTCTGCATCAAGGCCTGGTGGATAGTGCCACGTTTGCCCTCTGCCCCTTCCCTGGTTTATCCTCTATTTTCTACCCAAAGTGCAGAAGGAGAGAAACGTGATTTCCCCACAGCAAATTGTCCCTTGGGGCAAACACCCCTTAGGGACTTATACTGCATGAGGAGCTAAACCTTTAAAATTTGATCTGGATTTCATGCTGAAAAGTTAAAAAAAAAAAAAAAAAAAAAAAAATCCTTCCTATCTTCCGATGCAAAACGAGCTGAGGTGTCAAAAATTTCGAAGTATTTCTGAGCCACGGTGGGACTCCGAGCAGAAGAGAGCAAATCTGGGGAGGGGGAATCCAGCAAACGAAGTTGTTTGTGCTCCCTGGCAGCCCCCACCGTGCCCATGGCCGTCCCGTGCCAAACCTGCCCGGGCGGACCACGTCTTCTGCTTGGTGCAGACGGGGGCCAGCCCATCGCCCCCGGTCCTCGGGAGAGCCCCGCTGCTCAACCCGCCGGCCCACCCAAACCGGCCGGTGCCCTTCAGCCAGCCCTTCTCTTGTCCTTACAAAATGCACAAGTAGCAAGCACCTGAGGTTCTGTACTCTGCAAGATACCCTTCACCTCGGGTCACTTTGCTCTCTCGCATCCATATATCTTAAAGTGCTTTGATGTCCAACTGGAGGCTGCTGCTGTGCCTCTTTGCTGACTGCTGAGGATTTTGCTCCATATGTTATCGCTAGAAGTGTACATGTGTCAAAACCCTTTTTGAGCAGAGTTAGCTTAATGATACCTATTATTTAGGAACTGTAAATCAGTTTAATATTCTAATTAAGCCATTCAGTACCTTCAGACACACGGTGTACTGGAGTCCTCGCGACCATATGGATTTGCGGTGGGAATCGCGCAGCTTGGCACATTGGGATTTAGCCATATGACTCCCATTAATAAAAAGGAGGTACAGAAATGCACCCATGCCCCCCAGTCTGACACCCTGCAGACCCAGCAGCACTGGGCAGAGAACTGAGGGATTCAGGCGCCTGACACGGCTCAGCATCAGAGGCAGAGGCCATCACAAAACGCTGAGGTCCTGGGAAACCATCCCGGGTGGGAGGCCCGGGGAGAAGCAGCCGGAGCGATGCGAGGGATACGGGGCGCAGGACCGGGGGCTCCGACAGCAGCCCCCCCAGCTTTGCTGCTCACAGCACGAGTTTTCAGCAGAGCTCCCTGGCTTAGGGGGTAAATCCCGAGGGGGGTCCCGATGCTGCACCAGATCAGAGCTCCACCGGGGGAAGCGGGGACCCCCCCCAACCCACCTTGGGCAGCCACCGCAGGGACCTCGCACTATTCTCCGTCCTTCCCTCTGGTCAGCCAACAGCGATTTGTGCCAGCAGAAAGGCCAAACGTTGGGTTTACCCACCCCGGTACCCACCTTAGCTCAACAGATCCATTGCGGACAAGCTATTCTGTTAAATGACTCCAATTATTTATAATTTAGCAATTAGTCCTAACTAATATGTCAAATGAGGTTGAGCCCAGAATCCAGCAGGAAGGCTGTGATTGCGGGATACTGCCCAGGCAGCTGAGTGTTGGCTAGCCCGCAGCCTAGGCTTGCCAGGAACAGAAACACCGACCATGTTTTGCTGCACCCGGCTGAGACATTTCCAAGTAAAGAATTTCAGTGATTTTTCTTTTTTTTTTTTTTTTGTTTTGTTAAGGAGGGGAGTGGGATGTGGTGGTTTTGCCCCCCAGCATGTGGGTCCCTTCTCCCATGGTGCTGCAGCATCCCCCAGCCAGGAGGGTCCCACCTCACGCCACTCCACGTGTCTCCGAGGTGCCCAGGCAGGTCCTTTTAAAATACAAACGGGTATTAAGAGATGAGATGGGAAGAGTGCAGCTGCCTCCTCTGCAGCACCGCAGACAGCCCGCAACCGGCACTGCGATGTGCGGAGAACACCGCTCAGATAGCTCCTCTTTTTTATAAGATGCAACCCCTCGTAGATCGCTGAGGCTGAACTCAGTCAAAGAAATCTTGTGCTTCACAACAGATGTTTCTAAATGTTTGGATTTATTTTTTATGAAGGTTTTACAAGAATCAATTCCAGTTTATAAGGCTTCTTTTTTTTTTTTTTTTTTCTTTTTTCCTGAGGACAGAAGAGGATTTGGAGAGTGCTTTCTTCTGTTCTGGTTGAAGTTTTACTTATTGCTTTTAAAACTCCACAATTTTATGTGAGCTGCAGCCTTTACAGACAGAGCCGCTATCGCATTTCACAAATCACTACTTCTCGTACAATGTAACACGTGAAATACTGGAGCTGCGAGGCTGTGAGCTGATAGATTTACTGGGCACAAGATGCAGAAGGAGAAATTAGCTCTGTGCATGGAAGTAAACTTTTTTTTTATTTATTTTTAGGGAAAAAGGGGCTGCAGGCAGAGCCGATCTGCCTGTGGGAAGGGAGCGACCTGGGGCTCCAGCCCTGCCACCCTGCATCCCCGGGAGAGACAGGGCTAGCAAGGTCCCCGAGATCCCTGGTCCCCATGAACACGCGTGCACTTCCTGGCAAAAAAAAACCTCTCAGAGAGAGAATTATCAGAGAGAGACTTTGGAAATTTGGTCAGGTTTATCACTCAGTAATATAGCTATTCAAATCAGGAACTGGAAAAAACATCTATGGCTGAAGCAAATGGCAAAGTCGGGGCTAGGGAGAGCGCTCCCTGTCCTTGCAGCTGCCTGGCACTGCCAACCAAAAAATCCCATTTTCACCTGCTTCTAGGTCTGCCGAGTTTCCTACTGTGCGGCAGTCTCCAGGTGAACTTTGGGGTTGGGGTTTTTTCCCCACAAAAGTAAATTCAGCCATTTCTGAGTATGCGGCTATGGAAAAATACATTCTACCCATTTTAAAATATTATGTCAAGCTTTTCTGTTAGCATATAATGCCATATCACACGGCTTGTATTCATCTATACCATTTCACACAGCATCTCTGCTGTACTAGCGCGTGTGGATGTTTAGAGAGAGAGAAGGTAAATATCATTTACAAGCAAAGGTCTCAGCCGAGATATTTGTTGAACAATCTTCCTAAGGTGACTAGAAATTGATTTTTCTAGTAATGTCAAAGTCTGTTGACAGAAGAATATAAAAGGACAAAATATTTATTATGAAAGCATGCCCGGATTTGAGTGGAGATCTGCCTCCCGCTGCCAGTCAGCAGCCCCTGTCCCCCGTAATAGTTCCTAACAGTACAAAACCAGAGCGAGCGGACCCGACCGGGGGACACCAAAGTGGAACGGCCCGGTCAGTCCAAGACCAGAAACCCCAATGATGGGCCACGGCCCCAAACGAGGAGCGAGCGCTCACCCAGCAAAGCATCACCTGGGCTCTCCCCCCCTAACGCGTCCCAGCAGGCGCTGTGCAGCCCTCGCCAGCCGCGAGATGGGATCTTCTCTATTAGTTTTCAACCCTTGATCAAGTTTCCAGGCATTTTGTATTACACTTGATTTAGCTTTGCTAGACTAAGCACATTATTAATTGGTTCTCTTTTTATTTACAATACTATTGCTTGAAATATATACTACACTCGGTAATTGAATTTTTGGAATACAGTAATTAAAAAAGTCAAAAGAGCAATAAACAGAAGCGTTAGTAAATAATTGCATCTGAGAACGAGCATAAATCATCCAGATTAAATGATTTTATATCATATTTGAACTCTTTAATTTTAATTTATGGTTTCCAGACAATTTACAACCACTGCTGACTTTGTTTTCCTCTGCCTGCCTCATAGCCTTAGTGCTGATAAAAAGCTTTTCAAGAAATCTTAGATTTTTTTTAATATCATTTTCCCAGTTGGTTTTTTTTTTTCGCGCTCTGCAGGGGGTGAGCTGTATTCCAGCACCGGGGTCAGCACAGGAAAAATCATCGGAGATTGCGGCTGGCGTAGGGCTCGCCAGCGCAGCAGCGGGGAGAGTTTGGAGACGGGCAGAGCGGGGCTGGGGGGGGCAGGCGGAGGTGCTGCAGGGTGAGCTCGGGGGCTGCTGAGACCCAGGACTTGTTGTCCCTCCCTGCTCGCCTTGGGTGGGCAAAGCCCCCGCTCACCTCCAAGGGTGACCCCGAGTCCTCCCAAGCCTGGCTGAGCCGCAGTGCTCCTCCTGCAGCCCTCCTTCGCCGGACCCCTCACCTCCGGGCACTCTGCTCCCCAAGGCGCTGGGGTAGTCAGGAGCACGGGGGGGGGTCTCGGGGTGGCTCTGAGCGTGCACGGGCGTGCAGGGTGCTTGTACGGGTGCGTGTGCGTGTGCTCCCACGGCTGGCACCCAGAGGGTCCCCCCCACGCAGCACGGAGGTGCCAGCCCGCGCCGCGGCACATCCTGACCCGCAGGGCGACTCTCACCCCCGCGGCGCAAGGTGCCACTTTCCAGCCGGCTGAGGGACGCATTTACAAGTCGGGAGTTGGGAACGCGACTTTTCTCGGCAGCACCAGGTTTCAGGGCGCAAGCGGTGATGCTCACCGTCGGTCTACGTCCCGTCCCGCTGACCGTGCCACTGTCGGCCCCTCGGGGTGGCCGTGATGCCCCGTGCCCTGGCTGAGCCCCAGCCTGGGTCCCAGCCCCGGCGCTGCGGTGAGGGGCACCCAACGCGCTGATTTTCCAGCAGCCGGGGCGGGTGCTGCAGCTCAGATGCTGTCTGAAGCGGGAGCGGGGATTATTGCTGCCCGCTGGTGTGATTACTTCCCTGCCTGCCCGCGTGGGGCATTGACCGACTCGAAGATTTCTGGCTTAATTTTAAGACCTGTAATGAGCTGGGTCCCAGATAATTCTCGGCATCTGCATCCCCAAGGCCAAGGGGATGAAGCTGTCAGAGGCAGGAGCTGGCGGGGCAGGATTAACTCTGCGCTCCCGCACTTCGAGAGCCGCAGAAAAGGTCCCCCTGCCTGGGCGCTGGGTGCCGCACAGCCCGGGCTGGCCGACGGGCACGGTGCCTCTCCGAGGACGCGTGGCGCGGCGTGCCGCAGGGAGCTTGGCCTTCCTTGGGTTGGAAAGTCGGGAATTTGGTGTGGGGATCTTCCCTCGTAGGGAGGGGAAGGAGCAGACTTAGCTGGGGGGTTGGGCTTAAAAATAATGATTCCCAACCCAGCCATCGAGTAGGAAATTCTGCTGTTTGCAGAGAGAGGGGCAGGGCGGCAAGGGGGCAGGGGCCGCTGCTGGAGCACAATGGGACAGAGTTTATAAAACATTTATCAAATATTTAACTTGGCATTTTCTCTTTGAAACAATATGTTATTCAGCTTTTACGGCCTTGATTTCATTTGAAATTCCTGCAAGCCGGACTAATAGAAAAGGGCCGTTGCTTAACATAGTATTAGAAGGAAATTCATGGGCTGCTCATGCTACTTCTGTTTGAAGTTTGTTTACTTTTTTCCAGTGAGCTGAACTTTATTCATTGTCACTTTTGAAATGTGCCATCTTTCTGGATTACACTTGATAAGCACTTGCTGAGGATATAAGCTATCAGTTTTGGAGTTTTGATCTCCCAGAATTCAATTTTTTCTGGCTTAAGATCAAAAGATGACAAATATCTTGAAAGAAGGCAGAAGCTTTATTGTTGCTATTTGAGGATATCAGCATGTCAAAAGTAGAGACGGGTTGTAAACTATCCTGTTACTTGGGACAAGTATTTCCAACCTACAGATTAACTTCAGCTTGATAATTTTACACATCTTTATTGGGAATAAAAGATGTTCTGTTGTACCGCTGATGCCGTCCACTCGCTGAAATCTGACAGTCGGCGCGGTTACTCTTCCTGAGGCATTTGAAAATGTCACTGGGGAAGTGCTGCTGCCAGAGGCACATTTTAACTGGCACTGGGAGGAATCAGCGTATCTCAAAGCATCTCTTGGAGGGAAAAAAAAGAAGAAATAAGAGACTTGTAATGCCGGCATCCACAAAAGCCTTCTACAGGCAGGGAAGGAAGCAGACAAATTATTTCAAAATGCTGAATGCGATGGGAGGGTAACAATGCACATACGCTTTGTGCTTATGTAGGCAGCGAGCCTTCCCCAGGGGCGAGGTCTCAGAGCATCTCCCCCCTCTGAGCAGCACGACGTGCCCTTCCCGGACCCTCACCACGTTGGGTCCAGGTTACGCGGGGGCTGCGCGGGACGGTGTACGTGTGGGAGGCTGTGCGGGATGCTGGATGGGATGGTGTCCAGGAGGCTGCTCGGGGAGGCCGTCTGGGGATGGGGATGGTGTACGGGATGCTGAGCAGGGATGCTGTACAGGATGCTGATCAGACTGCTGGTCCTGCAGGGGCATGATTGGGGTGCCAGGGGTGGCATTGGCATGGCAGCAAGCTTCCTGGCAGTCTCCTCTTTTTTACCTTTCTTGGTGGCCTTTGTGGCAGCCAGCGGCAGGGAGGGAGCCACGTGCCGGGCGTTGGGCTCCCGCAGCAGACACCCGCCTGTGGCCACCATGATGCTCACCCAAGCAGTGGGACTGTGTGGATCCCGCTCAGGACCCCATTTTACACGGCGGGGAAGCACGTCGCTTTGCGGGGACGGGTCAGCCGACCTCCAGCCCTGCAGGGAAATAACAAGCCACAGACCCCCAAATCATCGGCAACAACAGCCAAACCATGGGGCTACAGAGGAGAGGGGGAAGCGAACAAACCTCCTCCGTTCAGACCCACGTGCCCCACGACACTGCCACGGCCGTGCACCGCGCGATCCATCGCCCCGCGGCACGGCTGTGCCCCAGCCGGTGCCGGGCTGTGCCGCAGGCGGGGGGATGCGGCAGCCGGCACCGTACCCCTGGGGGGGCCGTGGCTTCACCTCCCCGGGGCCCCTCGCCCTGCGGTCAGGCACAGCGGGCTGGAACCGCCGCGGAGCCGCGTCCCCCCCCGGATAGCCGCAGTGCCGCACGCAACAGAAGTGCTTTTAACCACCGCAGCATTAATTATTCTGCAGCATTAATTATTAATTTTCTTCATAGCAACCCGGTGCCTGGGGAATCACCTTCTTTTCTGGCTACCGTACAGCGGGAAACAAACTTCCCTCCGAGTGCTCCTGGTCCCACCCCACCCCTCCTTATTCCTCTGCTGCAGACAATGCCAAAACAATATTCCCAAAGATGATTTTGAGTAACGTAGGACCTGTAGTCTATGTCCTACAAAAAGCGAAGCAAGATAAAATGCTTTGCACAAGCAACTGATTTTCTCTAAGTGCCTTGATGCATTTCAGAGGCTCTGCCTAGCACATCACTGACTTCTACATAGTCCAGCCTCAGTCCGGTTGTATTCATATTTCTGGAGCAGCACAGAAGAAGAGAGTGACTTGGTGTAGCAGCATCATCATGTCAGGTGGGTAAGAGGAGGAGGCAGGAAGGATTTGTAACCTGCCTGTCTTTGGGAGAGGTGCCGGAGCATCACTTCGGCACAGCCCCTCCAGGCAGTATCCTTATCTGTGGGCACCTGCTTATTGCAGGATTGGGTCTTTAAGCCCTCACCACTATTACTTGTGTTGGATTTTTTTATCTGCAGCCATCAGAAAGGTCTTTAGGGCTCCTAAGCTTATGTCAAATTACTCTTTCATGACATATTCCGTGGCTTTCATAATATGCTTTAGCACCTGGTAAAGCAGTGGCTATTTGCAGTAGTTCTGCCTTTTGAGGCAAGGTTTGAATCACACCTATGTATTTATAAAGAAAAGAAATGGCGTGATTCATCAAGAAAAAAAAAAAAAAAAAGAGAAAGATGTGGATTAAATGCATCTTTAGATCTCCTCTCACCAGAGAAGAGGCGTTGTCATATTAGTGTGCTGTTGTATTAAACAGCAATGCTAATTAAAGATGTATCAAATTACTCAAAGGTAATTCAATTTTTTAGCCCACAAGACAGTGGCAAAATACATGCTGAAGCACCATATCAATTGGCACACATTATTTAGAAATGTCTTAGCAATGTAATCTGAATGTAAATAGGCAATACTTAGCCAGTCCTTCCAGTATTTCTCTCCCTATAAAAAGAAATCCCAAGCCATAGAAGTCATTTTGACTAATGAAAAAAAAAAAAGACATGTGTTATTCCACGGCAGAAACATTTGGGTTTTTTCTTGAAAGTCCTTAATAGCAATTCCATGCCCTTGGGAATAACTTGTGCTGCTTCTGACAAGAGCAGGGCAGCCGGCGGGTGCCGCCGGGGTCATGGCTGCAGACTGACATGTGTCCCACATCCAGACTCATTCCCCCAAGCTCACAACAGCCTGTGCTGTGTCGTGCCAGACAGAAACACTCGCGAAGCTATTCCCCCAAAATCGCATTTAAGGAACACCTTGCTCATTCAGAGAAATCAGGCACATTTTAAAATAGCCGTGAAGAAAAAAAAAAAAATTGGCCAAGGAATTCTGGTGGGGAAATAGTTGGTGACTTGTGAAAGCAGGATGGGCTGGAGGATACCGCGTCAACTGTGAGGATAAACAAAAGAAAACCCAACTTTTTTGATATATACTTTAAGCATCTATATACCCAGAAAAAAGCATAAAATAGCCTAAGAATGTGGTATTGCTAAGAGAAAAACAAGCTAAGGTGAGTTTACTGGGTTTTTTTTTTAGTCTCCATTTTTTAAATCCAGAAACCTTACTCTCAAACCCAAGCAACGAATATCATTCCGGTTCTGCGAAAGACAAGATACGGACACCAGCTCTTCCTTTTGCTCGTTAACTCTTACACTCTTGCGATTATGAAGGTTGTAAACCTGAGCTCGAAGGCTGCGTCTCCCCAGCCGAGGCGCGTGACGGTGCTGAGCACCCCGGGGAGTGCAGGGGGGGCGAGGGCAGCACCCTGCCTTTGATTTGGGCAACGAGCTTCTGCTCCGGATGCCGGCACGGGGAGCAGGCAGTGCAAACTGCCGTCGGGCACCGACGCGTCTGGGCGGCCGAGGGCCGGTTCGGCAGCCGGCGCAGGCAGCCACGCGCCCTCCCGGCTCCTGGCTGCAGGCAGGGCTCCTGCCAGAGCTTACACAAAGGGGGCTTTTGTGCGGGGTGTATGCAACACAGGGCGCTATTAAAAGCAAAAAAAAAAAAAAAAAAAAAAGAAAATCGAGCCTATTGTTTGGAGCGCTATTACAATTTCATTGTTAGGCCAATTTATTGGAGAAGGGTGGTGTTGGGCTTCTGCAAAAGCTGGCAGCTACCGGCGAGGGGCGAGAGATGGGTCTGCAACCAGGCACTGCTAACTGCGGGAAATGTTGGCTCTGCAAATGAGCAATGTTCTGATAGCACCGTAATACCGTGACTTGAAATGTACACTATACCAGCCAAAATCCCTCCTCGGTGCTGACGCTGCCATGACCCTATTCTTACTGCCGTGCCCTACTTTGCCCTGTTCTCCCTGTCGGGCATGTCGCCCGCTGCAGCCGGGAGGACGGTACGTTGGTTACCGTGTGCTTTTTCCCCACGGAGGAGACGTACAGTGGCGTGTGTGGAGCACTAGTCCAGAAATAGACTCTAAAGTCCATGTTAAGACTTTTTGAAAACATACAGAGGAAACGAAGGCTGGGAACAGCATCCTTCCCCCAGAAGAGGGAAGAACCATTTCCCAGTACTGCAGTCAAGAATTTGCACTAGTGTTTTGTGATGCTGATTAAAAATTGAAATTATTGAAATGAAAATGAAATTATTTGGACACACTAAGGAGGGCTGGAGAAGTGGCCAAGGGACAGTCGGTGGCTTCACGTGCTGGGCTGGAGGATGCAGTTTGGCGCCTGATCACAGACCTGGCTCGTTTGCTGCCCTCGTCAGCGTGAACCACACAAGGGAGGCTCAATGGTAGGGAGAGCATGGGAGCGGGAAGCGACTAAATACTAGGCATGGCTTTGCAGCCTGGGATGGATGCAACAAAAACAGTTACTAAGATTTTGAGCTGCATACACAAAGCCATCACTCTTCATAAAGGGGCATCACACTTCCCCTAAATAAATGAAGTTTTCCCTGATTTTCTTCATCTACTTTTGTCTTCCTGCTATCTGACAGGTCCTGTTCTCATTTCAGAATGATTATTTTGGGGATGCAGAGAGGTCATTGATTTTAAAGGGGACCAAAGCAAAGGTCAGAAGTAAAACAAAGCAGAGGTTGAGGCAAATTAAAATCCCCTGGGTCCCGTGCTGTAGGGAGAGGAGGTTGAAGAAATGCAGCAGCGTTTTGGATGTCCTAAAGCTGGAGGCAGGGATGGATTGAAGCTCTTCCAGTCTCCTCATTTTTCCACTTCCTAGAGCAAATACTCATGACAGCTCTGTGCACCCAGACCAGGAACCGCTCCCTCCGGCTCGTGGTGGCATAGACTTTTCCCATTTTCCGAAGGCTCAGAGCTGTTGGAACCGGCTGAGCCGCGAGCCTGCCAGCTCCGGGTACAGCCTGCGATCCTTCTGCGTGAGACCCATTGGGTTTAATGGCTCAGATGCAAGAACAAGCTGATGCACTCTGCTTTTGAGCTTGGCATTGTGATATGCTTGACAGTTACATATGAATATTAGCCATCTGCAGGATATGAAGATACAGCTATGATTTCTCTCTTTATCTCCTCTTTTCTTTTTTTTCTTTTTTTTCTTTTTTTAATTTTTGGTGGAGCAAATTATTGCAGAACGGTGTTTACCAGTGGTCTCTTCGGCCCTGGATTGAAATTAACACTTCTGAGTGCTATTTGGCAAATTCTACAGAGAGTAAGATAATAATTAAAAAAAAAAAAAAAAAAAAGAAAGAAAAAAGAAACCTGTTTAAAAGCTACGTTGAGAGAAATGGGCTGTGGATAACTGCAGTTCCGATATGAAGAGTTTATCAGAACTTTGGATTATCCAGCATTTGAATAGGAGTTTGGCACTTGTGTTAAAACAAAGGTCATTCTTCTGGATAGTTTGGATGACTAATATATTTGCAGAATAAGCCTTACTTGCAGAGCATTAGTCATGTCTTTTTAGGTTACTAAAATTAATTACTTTTGCATAGGTAAAGCTCACTGTACTTGCTACTGCTCTATAGCCCTTCTCTGTGGCACAGTTGACTGTCTGCTTGAAAGAGCCGGAGCTGAAGGACTCTCCTGGTGCCTTTGCCTAAGGGGGAGCAAAGGCCGGGGTGTTCCCGCGGTGCCCATCCCGTTCCCAGGGGAGCAAGCACCGAAAGGGGGATGCGGCACAGCTCGCATTTCCATGCTTGCTTTTACCTGTCAGAACTGAGCCAGCAACCACGTCCCTCAACACACCGCTACAAGCAATAACTTGAAATAGCCTTTCACCTGACGCTTGGCTTTCCCAGCTGCTCGGTCTGCCCGTGGCCCATCGCCACGGAGGGAGCATCACCTCACTGAAAGCTGCCTCCACAAACTGTAAACAACCAACAGTGGCATACCAGCCCCTCGAAATGATAACTAGCAGTTGAAAAGGTCCCTCAAAGAGGGGAAAACCCCAGAGGGCATCCCATGGTGTAACCCTTCTGCGGCTGCTGTCAGCAGGAGCTGCCGGCTCAGGCATCCCCAGCCCAAAGGTAGGGGTGTCCCCGGCAGCCTTGCCAGTGACAGAAGAGAACGAGTGTAATTGCTTTCAAGAGCACAATTAAAAAATCACTTACTTGGGCTTTGTGCGATTTTGCCACAAATCATTTTAGCATGATGGGATGTGTATTCTGTGCCTTGAAAACATATGCTGGGGCATACTGGCATGTGGAGAAATTTAATCCAGTGCATTGATGTGCATCTAAATACAGGAATAGAAAACATCTTGATTGCCCATGGAAGGAATAACCTTCTCTGGGCAAAAATCACGCACAAAGGACATGTTTCTCCCTACAATTCTGTTGACTTCATGGGGATATAGAGGGAGAGGAGTAAAACTGGTTACTGGCTTATGCCTCCCTTGTTTATAGGATCACAAATTTCACCATGAAGAATTTGGGAGAATTTGCTTGGCCCAGCCTGGCAGCAGGGCAGAGCCGGCAAGACCCCCAGCAGGCTCGTCCCGGGGGCAGGGACATGGGACAGTACAAGGAGAGTTAGGGCAGGGTAAAATACAAAGAAAAATATCACAAAAAATAGTAACAAAAGCCTTGTGATCAAATCAATACAAACCTATCATGAGGCTTTTGTCCTCATCCAGCTCTTGCTTTTAGGGACCTAGACAGAATTAGAAGGCAGATTAGAAAGACCAGCAGCTCATTACCAACAGCCAACGATCCCCTAACGAGCTGGACTGCCTCTTGCAACGCCCACGCTAAACTCACCTCACCTAATTAAACACCCAGGGGAGCTCCTGCGGGAAGTGAAATGCTAAGCATAAAAGAAACAAAAAAGCCCCAAACCAACCCTGGAAAGCCCCAGCCAGGGGGCACAGCCCCGCGTCTGTGAGCGGTGGCAGGAGGAGCTCAGTGTGATGCCTTGGTTGTTGGCTGCGTCACTCACGCCTTGGGAAGTGGTCCTAAAAATGGGTGGAATTAGGTGCAAGAAACATCATCGCCGGAGGGGATTTGTCGGCGCACGGTGCAGCCGGCGGTGCTGGGATGGCAGCGGAGGGGGCACGAACTCCCGCCCGGCCTCTCTGCGAAGGCAGCGGTGCCAGGCTGCGGAAAAACACGGCACCAAATCCTTGGGTCAAACCACCCGATTTTTGGCTTGCGGACAACGCCGGCTCCAGGGATGCGACGAAGGCTTTGCTCGTGAGCCCAGAAGCCGTGCCCACCCCCAGCTGCCTCCTCACCACGCCGGGCAAGCTCCGCTCTGGGGCTCTGTCCCACGTCCCAGCCCCTGCTCCAGCCACCCACGGCTTCTTGCCGGGGCTCTGCCCATCCGTCGGCATCGGCCCTTCCAAGCTGGGAAGAGCGGTCTCCCCGGCTCGGCGCGCGGTGCGTCCGCTTTCTGCCGTGGGAATGGGCTCCTCTGTAACTTTGTAACTTCATCGTTAACAAAGGTTGTATTTAAGATTCTTGTGTCTACCGCTTAATAACACCCAAATTAGTCTCGATGGAATTAGCTGTAATTAAGGACATTGTGAAATATGGTGGGGGCAAACAGAATTACACTGTATTACTTTATTAATAATATTCTTTAACTACACTGTAAATTGCTATTAGGCCTGCATATTACTGCCTGGATATGGAAATAGTCTTTTGCTATGCTAATCTAACACAATTTTCTTTTAAATGTAAACAAATTATACTCTATTAATATGCTGTTCTACTTGCATAGTTAATTATTGTAACAGTAAGGAATAAAATTGTTCTGCTTTCTCTGTTTCTGATGGAAAAAGGGCTACATAAATAGTTTAATAGGGAACTAATTATGCAAAAAATTTAGATGCCTAAAATGTGTTTGTAATTGCATTAAAATGGTCTTCTGTTCAAATATTGGAAAGCCTGCTAATTGGAGGCTAGCTGGAAATTTAAATATTGTGAATCAATGATTTTAATACAGTACATGTTTGGTTGTGTTTCTGTTCATATTTGTCTTTGGAAATGAAGAGAATATTTAACGGTGTTTAATAAGAGGAGCTCTGGATTTCATACCAATGAGGTTCGTAAGTGGAAGACAGGAATTTTAAATGTGCGTGCCACGGCGTTAACCTTAACTCAGGCGGGCGTAAGGTGGTCTCTCCCACCGCAGCACCGCCAGCCGCAAACACCACGCCATCCCCGGGCGAGCGATGCTCACCGGGACAGCGTGCGGGGGGGACGATGCCACGCAGCCGCCTAACGAGCTGGCGTGGCCGCGAGTTCCCTAATCGCCTTGGGCGCGCCGGGGAGCGCGAAGACGTGCCAGCGGCCATCCCGCGGGGAGCCGAGCTGCGAGGAGACCCGTTTGGCGACGTCCCACCTCCGCCACGCAGCCAGGCAACGGCACGGCGCGGCGGGCAGCCGGCGAACGCTCCATCGCAGGGACAGGGTGGCGGCAACGAAGCCGACGGTGGCTGCTGCGGTGTGACCCAGCGGGCAGGAGCACGGGCAGGAGCGGGAGCCCTCCCTCCTGCCCGCAGCGGGAACGCCGGCATCAAGCGTGCTTTTCACCGCAGTGCACCTAAGCAAAGGCTCGGGCTCGGCGCGAGGCGTCTGCACCGGCGCGCTAGCACCCAAGTATAGCGATTTGGAGTGGAAACACGCAAACAGCTTGCGGTACAAAGAAAAGGATAGATTTCCAAATGGCTAATCTCCAGCCACCCACACAAGTTTTGTCTCTCTTTAGCACCTTTCTCTGTTGCTAAGTCTCGCATCCAAAAAATGAAGAGGAGACACTCCAAATTATGCAGCAATATTGTGTCGAGCAGCTGAAAACAGGCTCGGAGAAGATCTCAGGGAACACAGCGAAATCATTATTATCTTTAGCAAAATGACACGGGGCAGCGCGGGACCAACAGCACGGTGTCCTTAAGGGGCCCGGAGCGAGCAGGCGAGGGCCGCGCGTGCACCCGCGGCGCTGGGCTGGAGCGGGCTGGCGCAGACGGCTGAGCGCCGCGTTGGCAGGTCCGCCGGCCCTCGCTGCCATCCGAGAAGCTGGGGAGGACAGGCAGCAGACGCAGGCGGGTCTGTGTCACAGGGAAAGGGTGACCATCCTGTCCCGCTGCCCTGTCTGGGAGCGATGCTGCCTGGACTGAGCTTCCCCGCTTCCACGTGAGGTTCGCTCCCACGTGCTGCTATCCGCTTCCCCCGGCTGTCATTTAATTGCGGATCGTATGAAGCACGATCCGCTCGGTAGCCATCAGAGCGGCCTGAGCAGCAGCAAGAAGCACATAGCAACGGTGGCAGAAGAGGAGTTATTTACTCGGGCTGTCCTAGGGAAAAGAAACAGCAGGCAAAAAAGTGATGCGATCCAACCCGGGGCTCGCGGTCCTCCCAGCAGACAGGAGATGCTTTTGTGTGCCACGCAGAAGGTAAATGCAGCGGGAACAAAAGTCCCCCGGCAGCGACCGAGGCCGATCCCTCCCGGCTCCCCCTGCTCCCGCACAGCTCCTCGGGAAGCAGTCTCTGCTGAAGGGACGCCTGCAAATGAAACCGCAGCTAATAACGCAGCTCCGTGGAGTGAAGTAGAAGGCCAGGCGAAGACGGAGCCCCTGGGGAAGTGCAGGGGAGGGAGCCGCGTCCCTGCCTGCCAGGCTGGGGGCCAGACATCACCGCATCGCCTGGCAGCAACGGCTGGGGCTGCGTTTTAACGCTTGTCTTGAAAGAAAGGAAGAAAAGGGTCCATGCTGCATGAGGCAGGTGCACCAGGGTGGTACGCTCGGAGCAGGGCAAAGGGCTGCATTTGTCCTTGGTCCCCGCTAAACATAATATAGCGTGGTGCTGGCCAGCTCGGTCGGGTCTCCACCACACCGAAAGCAGGGGAGCCGCGTCCCTGCCCATCTGCTCCGCACAGCACCCAGCACAAGCCCAAGGCTGCCCGAGCATCGCCAAGCGCACAGGGGTTGCTGCATTTGCTGGAACAGCTACTGCACTGTCATTATCCGACGCGCTGCTTTGTAAAGCGTCAGGGATAGCTGGGGTATGAAAGAGGCCGTGGAAAGGCAATTTTATCCTACACTTGATAATCCCTCCATTTGCCCTTCAGGGTGCGTCAGATTAAATAAAAACACTTACATTTGTTTTATGTTATTTGACGTGACTGACCTGTGCCGTGCTATTTTTGTATTTAAATGAGAGGGGGAAGAAAAATCCTTAAAATATACCTGAAGTGGGCATGGGCAGAGGAGAGCCCTCAAAGTGAAAATGCTTGACAAATTAGATCGGTCCGTGAGTTATCACTTCAATTTTCATAGTAAATACCCTATCAAACAGAATTTCTTAAGCTTGCTTGTAAGGAGCCGAAGAAATCATTTGCTATGGGGGAAAAAAAAAGAAGAAATGAAAAAAAAAGCCAGAAAGACATGTCATATCCCAGCTATCCTGCCAAAATCCCCAAACAGCTTCCTAGCTGTTTAAGAGAAGAGCATTTTAAATATCTTTGCAGAGTCTTGTCTGTTTGTCTGACAGATGTCTGCAATGTACTGGGAACTGTATTCATGCTTAGAATGTAAATAAGATTATAGGTCTTTAAATATTCCCATTACATTGTATTTACCTAGATGCTGATGAAAATAAATAGGAAGCATTTCTGTTGGGTTTTTTCCTAGCAGGTTTTTTCTCTGCATCCCACAAGCAGGCTTAACGTTTTTTGCCTTGTCAGTTAAATGCACAGGTTTCCACTCTAATCTAGTGGTTAGTCCAAAGCATACATCTGTTAAACTAAAAGGGCAATTTCTGGTTAAAAAATATAAATTGCTTATTTCGAAGTATCATCCATACCCTTTTTTTTTTTCCCCTAGAACAAATAACAGTGGTCTTAACCCCCGAGTTTATTCAGGCCTCAGCTCCATTCACCTGGGGACCGCAGTATTCCCCAGCGGAGAAGAGCCGGCCCCCCCGTTACACCAGATATCCGCCCGCACGAGAGTTCAGCAAATCAACGGAGTAAGCTGACACTGGAGATTAAATGGGCTTTTTGCATTTTCCAGCTCTGACATAATTAAACACCAGGAGCCATGCAGGAGTGCTGGGAGCTCAGCTGCCGACAAGGGGGCAGCTCAGGGTGGCCCCCCAGCAAACCGCCCCGCAGAGCGACCGGGCTGCCCGGGGATGGGTGCCCCGGGATGTCCCAGCCCCGGAGCACTGCCTCTGGGGGAAGGCAGGGTCTCCCCCCGCGGTGGGGAAGAGGGGAGCTGGGCTTTGGAGGGGGGGAAATGGCCATTTTGGTGCGCAAAGGGAGCACGGCCCCATTCCCATGGTCCTGCCGGAGCAGGGGAGGGTGGGAAGGAGCAGCTCCAGGGCACTGGGGGTGGCAGAGGAAGGGCGGTCATGGCAGGAATTAGTCATTCCGCTTTTTCCATCCACTGCAAAGACTTAATTCCAGAAATTAATTCAACAAAATCTACATTCATAAAACAAAGCCTTTCTTCAAAGCTCCAAACCAGATGAAACGGCCCCACTGATTCACCCTTCCCCTGCCCCCTCCCGGGCCTTGAAATAGGTTGAGTGGTTTTGCTAAATACCCGGCGATCCCCGGCTTAGATCTTGGATGCCAAGAGTCAACCCAATGTTATGGCTGAGTAATAAATCCTTTAAAAGCAGTGTTTGAATTTGTAATGGAAATGTTGACAGACCCTCAACTAGAGCAGCGCAAGCTCCGCAAAGTCAATCTTGTAATTGATCCTGACTTCTACATCGAGCCACATGTGCGGGGCTTTGTGCACTGGGCAGCGGTTGTTAATATAGCTGCTTTCACCTGAAACAAATGAGGTCTAATTAGATTAATCTGTAAATCAGTGCTCACCAGTTGTATGATTAATGAGCACTTTGCATTTCTCAAAGATCAGATGAATGGATTATTTGAAGGGATTTAATAGGAAATAATAGATTTCCTCGTCTGTGACAGGGCTAGCAGGGATCCCGCGTCATCTGCACGAGCCTTCGAAGGGGGAAGGAGGAAGCGTAGACGAAGAAATTGGAGGCTCAATCTGTCCTCTTTTTTGAGGAGCTGAACTTCTGATTGTGCGGGTGTCAGATGGACACTCTACAGCTGTTCTGGAACCATGTGTCAACATTATTTACCAAACTAATGTGATGATAATTATGGCATAAAGTATGGGGAGAAAGCATGCAGGCAGAATGGACATACATACTTAATGATTTTATTCTCCTGCATTCAAAATCAGTAGGAGCCGAGCTTGTCGCTGGAGACATGTTGAAGCAGCAGTGCAAGCTGTCTGTGCAGGATCCAGTGATGACTGTATGCGGCAGCATGCATTCAAAGTAAAAAATTAATTTACAAATGGTTTTCAGGGTTCCCACCAGATGGAAGAGCAATGAAGTCACGAGCGGTCCTTCTCTACTGCTTAACCCTTGCGCTGACGCGCTGCGGCGGGAATGCGGCCAGCTATAAAAAATAATAATCTGAGGCCCCATTCAGAGTTTATTTTTAAAATGGTTACTTTAAAACCGAAACACCTGTACTTTTACTGCTGGCTAAGATGGACTGCAACATCACATGCAGAAGGCAGATGTGTAACTGGAGCCTTCATAACTGGTTTGAATTATAAAAACATTGCTTTAAAAGAAAGGGAGGGGGGCTTGAGAATGCATTTTTAAGAAAGGCTTTTATTTCGAGATCAAACCTGAATCTTTAAAGAGTTTCTTCACATCACCTTTTGCTCCTGCTGAGCACTGGTTCTCTCTACACCACTGACATGGGTAAAGCTACCAATTAATTTCCAAAAGCTGGTGAAAGCCGAGGGGGATCGGGCCCCGAAGGTTACGCAGCCATCGGTTCCCCCCGTCAGGACACATTTATTTCTCCTAAACCATCCACCAACGGGGCATTGCTGAGCCCAAGCTCCTCTGCGGTCGTGCCCGATGGGACAGGGATCCTGAAAACGTTCCCTGCCTGGACAGGTGGAAAGCACACTTGTTCACAAGCAGTTTGGGTAAAACCCTCCGATGTTCAAGGAATCCCTCTGTGCAAACTGCAGTAACAGCCCCGTGTCCCGTTGGGCCATCGGGATGTGTTGAGGACACTGTGTGGGGTGGCAGGGCAGGCTGCTGCGGGCTGGGGGACTGCGCCCCAAATCCCAGCTTCCGAACACGGCTGGGTACGGGGAACGAGAGGATGGAGGGGACCCAGGAGGAAAGGCAGGGGACCGCAGGGCAGTGTCGGCTGGAGCCATGCCTCGGGGATGGTGGGGACGGGGCACGGCCGTGTGCGGTGCCGGGGCAGCCATGGTGAGCGCAGGGAGGACTGCTCGGCCTCGCGGAGGTGCCGAGCCGCTCCCGGGACGCGCAGCTTCCCAGAAAGGCTTTATCTCTTCATGAATTGAATTTTTCAGGCGGCCTGCGAGAAAGCGGGAGGGCTGAACTTGGATGGGCTCCGTGCCTTTGCGCAATGCTGTTATAAAACATTCATTGTGGTAGAAGACGAAGTTCGGATGCGTTCCTAGAGCGAGCCATAGCATCCCTCCCACTATTTTTTCACAGGGGGAATATAAAATCCATGGATGCGCACCAATTTTTATCAGAGGAAGAGCGATTTATCCTTGGAGAGATGAGCAGCCTTTTCTCTCCAGCCCCCTGGAAGCCCTCAGCAGCCTACTTGGAGCTGCAGGATGGGGACCGAGGCGAGGGGCCAGGCTGCTGCCTGGGGACAAAGCCTGCAAATGGCTTTTCTTCGTGGCTTTGTCCCAGCCCCGAGCTGCAACAGCATGCCCTCTGGAACTAGGGTTTTGGAGCTCCATGTCAGAGCCGAAGGGCTGTCCTGGGGCACGAGCGGGGATGCTGCGGGAGTGGAACCGCTCTCCGGGAGCAGGCAGTGGGGGGAACACCTCGTCCCCACCGACCCAGCCCGGGGAGCGGGATCACGCTGCGGGGTGACTCCCATTTCACAATTTAGAGTTGGTTTTGCAGCAGACATGGAGAGGTTCACACAGCGGGGCTGGGGTGCGGGGCAATGGCAGGGGCCGTTTGCCCCAAGCCTGGCCCTGCTCCCTCCCTGGGGCTGCCCAAGGCCAGCACCATTAAATGTCCGTATACGCTGCTCTAAAAAGATTCAGATTTTTTTTCCCCTCACATTTTGTCTAGTAATATTGCGAAGACCATAATAGGAAGAAAAATTTATTTTTCATCCCAGCCTTTTCAATACCTTTTGGGATTATCCTGTGGCTCTGCAAAGTGACCTGACCTCCAGCGCATGGTGCCCCTTTTTTTTCTTCTTCTTTCTTTTTTTTTCCTCTTTTTTTTTTTAACTCTGAGCTCATTTGAAAATTCCAATTTCTATAATAATTTGATGCAGCTGCTAAGATGTTCTTTTTCTTTTGATCACTGTTATTAATGATGTGCTGTAACATATGCAACGCTAGCAATCCCAGCTACTATTTCTTACAAAGATCATTTTGTACTTCCCCCTCGTTCTCTCCCTCCTCCCTCCCCCCGCTCTGATGAAGCTCATATGTTTTAGGAAGTTCATCTCAGAGTTATTAGTCTAAGAATTAGGAAATGTGTGGGCAGCTCCTCTGTGGTATAAAAGACATTGGAAAAAGAAACCATTCCCCTTTATTCCCAAAAGAAGGATATTGGCTTTATTTTTGGTCTTGACTTTACTGTTAAGTATTTTATGGTTCATTCTTAATGTCATCTTTTGTAACTCTTATTTGCATCGATGTTTTGATAAAGCTGAGGTTTCTAGCTTATTATTTTTTACTTTCTTAAATGCTACTAGACCAAATTATGATCTCGATTTTGTAAATGCAAATGCCAGGTAACTCCATGGGACTCTGCGGATTTGCCCCAGATTTATAACAAGGCAAACGCGATCAGAAATTGAAAACCAGGAGTCTGATTTCGCTCCCGCTCCGAGGTATTCAAACCCAGTTCAACTAAAGTCAGCACATTTACACCTGTACGAGGCAAGGAACAGACACAATTTGGCCCAAACCCCGTATTTAAAAGTTGTAATGGTCAATACTGTATTCATCCCACCTCTCAGGAGCGAGCCTGTGAAGTGGATGTTGTTGTGGTCCTCACTCAGGAATGCAGGGAGCGAGTGAAACCCGTCCGTCCCTCTCATGGGGTCTTCCCAGCAGACACTCTGTGTTTGCACTCTGCCATTTGCAAATTACTTTTCCTGGGGTATGTTCAGAGTGGTTTTTGTCATGGTGTGCACATGTGTGTGTGTGTCTGCACCAACTGGCCACATCTACTGACAAGAAATTTTGAAGGACGGGTTGTAGATTTTTAAACTGGCTTTTGTGGCCATCAAGTATAGCTGAACGTGTAGAAGGATCTACACCATTTAGAGACTGGACAATTTTAATTTTTTTCTAAATTTACCTCCTCCCATTTCTAATAATTTATATACAAAAAGACATGAATTAGGAATTATTCACCCCAGAAAGCCATGTTGAAAGTGGGTGAACCCAAGGAGACGGGAGGCATGGGGCAATCCCGGTGCAGGGTTGGGTGCTGCCCTGCTGCATCGACTTGCTTGGGGGCACCCGCGATGCTCAGGGGGGTGAGGGCACAGGAGGTGCAGCTCAGGGGCAGGTTCTGGGTGGGCTTTAGGTGTCCATCTGCTGACCCAACGTTAACACCCTGGCCCATCTTCAGGGACGTGTCCCTCTTCCCCATATCCCCCTGCCCTCGGTTTCAGCCCCATGTCGGGGCAGCAGAGAGAAACACTGCTCCTGTTCCCCTGCATCCCCCTCCTCACGCCGCAGTGCCGGGCACGGAGGGGACCCCCGGGCACGGAGGGGTCCCCAAGGTAAAACCCAGCCCTCAGTGTCTCCCTCTGCGGTACGGCACGCTCAGCGCCCTGTGCCAGCTACTCGGGGAGTCTCTCCTGCCCTGCACGCGCGTGCACGTGCACGCACACGTGTGCACATGCGCGTGCACATGCACACGTACTCGGGCACACGCATGCGTGCACATGTAGGCATGCTCGTGCACACAAATACGCGTGGACACAGGCACACCTACTCACGCACACGTACACAGGCACCCACACGCGCTACCCCCCCGGGCTGCTCAGGGGTGCAGCGGGGGCTCGGCGGGGGCTCGCCCCGCTCCCCGGCGCCGGCAGGAGAAGTGCAGATCCACCGGGCTGTTTGTTAGCAGGAGACGACCTGCTTGTTTCACAAATAGCAATGACTGCACAAGACAACACTTAAGGTTAATGAGAGGCTGGGGGGAAAGGGAGGCTGATGTGCCTTGAGCTATTAATGCAAAAGAAATGCCCTGCTTTGAGGCTGACGCTGATGGAAATGGAAAAGGGGAGAAAAAAATGAACAAAGCCCCATATTCAGGGACTGTAAGGTGGCATCATTTGGCACGCACAGGACACCCCCAGCCAGGACCGCAGGTGACCAGGTTGCCAGACCACTTTCCTGCTCTCCATTTGGCTCACCGTTATTTGAATGCAGCAAACTCAATTATTTTTAGTCTTCTAGCAACAGAATAAAGGGAAACAGGGACATGATGGAGGGTGCGCGTATTGACAAGCACTGCTAAATGGCTCTTTATTCATGAGCCTGGCTGCAGAAGTTTTCGTGCCCTACGTTTCTCCCCCCCCCCCCCCCCCCCCCAAGTTGGAACAACGCAACCATGAAAAAATAAACCAGGCTGCGATTTTTCCCCCTTCTTCTTTTCTTTTTTCTTTTTTTAATTGCTTCGCTATACGGGCAAAACAGGTGCTGAAATGTGAAACCCTACTGAGGGATTTCCTCTGCAGAACAGCTTGGTGCTAGCACGGACCTAAAGTTAGACGTGCTCCCAATGCTGCATGCTAAAGCGGCTGCCTTTCCTATGGAAAGGGGCTCCATACCGCTAACTGTCAACAAAATAGCACACTGTCACTTTAAGAAAAAATAAACTAAAATATGAACTACCAAAAACCCTGCCATTTCCAGCCTGGGCTTGATTAATGATTTTTCTATCTAATAAAAGGTTCACAAACCATCTGTTTTTCTCCCTAATGCCTTGCCCAAAGGTTTTTCGTTCCTATTTCAGGCTTGGGGCCAACTGACATTCCCCTCTTTTTTTTTCCCAGCCTTGTAAACAAACCCTTCTCTCTTTTTAATCTTCCAGTGCTGTTTCCTACCCATCGTTATGCATATTCATTGCGAGTAAACATTTTTAGTGTCTACACTTAATCTCTTCCACTGGCAATTACTGTTCTATGCTGTTTTGTAATGCAGAAGGGCCAACGCTTTCCCTTCTAATAACAGCTGGGTCGCAGATGGGGCCTGCAGTCATTGTAGAAAATAAAAATTTACAAGATGCCAGTGGAATTTATTTCAGTTTTATGGAGTCACAGGAGGAACCTTTCTGTTATCCGCCTTCAGTGAAATCTGCAGGCACAAGGCAAGCTTTTGACATTTAATCAAAGGGGGGTTCAGGTAGGGTCTGGAACAACACGAGGAAGAAAGCAGGTGGATCGTATTAGGCAATGCCATGGTTAATTTATTTAGAAGTGATTGGCTTAGATGTGTGCAGCCAATATTTGACATCATGTATATATCTTGTTTAGCATCCCGCTTCTAAATTGTTACCGCTGTCGAGGCGCTGAGCTGTCACTGCGGACCGAACCAGGTGTTAGGGCTGGTTGCGGCGCAGAGGTACCGGTGGCGACGGCGGCGATGGCAGCGAGAGCGTGGCAGCCGCTGCGCCGGGCAGCCTCCCCGTCCCCCCGCGCTCCAGTCGTGCTCCCCGCTACGGCGACGGCTCCTCCGGCACAGCCTGGCGCCTGCCACCGGGCTGCTGCGTGCAAGCGTCAGCCCTCCATTTAGCAAAGGAGTTTCACGAGAAATTTCCTGTAATTCGACGATATGAAAATGACTTTCCTTGGAATGTTTTTAAAAGCTCGCGTTTAGGTGATAGCAGAGATCTCGCACAGGATTAGTCTCGCTGTTACGTGCCGGTAAGTCGTTCTGCAGTGCTCAAGAGCTAAATGCAAATATATAAATGAAAAATGAGTATCTTTAAACTTGCCAGGCCATGCTCTGCTTTCACCAGCCCCGTAAATCCGGGGGAAATTGTGACCTCAGCGCACTCGCTTGGGATTTACACGGGGGTAAACAACAGTCAGATCAGCTCGGCGCCACTTTAGGAGACGTTTAAGATGGAGGGGCTGACAGCTGCCTGCACTATTCAGGTCTGCCTGTCTGGGCAGAACAGCATCTCGGTGGGTATTGCTGTTTCCCAGCAGGAGAAAAAAAAATCTCGGGAAGAAATGTGGGACAGCAAGTGACCATGGCACAGGGGTACTTGGGGTGCTGACAGTGACGCCCCAGCTGTGCACGGGGCTCCCATGTGGGCACGACCACGGCCGCGGCATGTCATGGGCACGGCACGGCTGTGGCACCGCATGGAAATAGCATGGCCACGGCACAGCCACAGCACACCTGTGGCACAGCATGGCCACGGCAGAGGCACTACATGGCCAGGGACAGGGCACAGCACCGCCACAGCAGAGGCACGGCATGGCATAGCCCCAGCATGACATTGTCGCGATGTGGCCCACGGCACGGCCACGGCACGGCACAGCCACGGCACGGCACAGTCATGGCACAGCAACGGCATGGCGTAGCCATGGCACGGTCACAGCGTGGCCACAGAAAGGTGACAGCACAGCCACGGACCAGCGTGGCCACAGCTTGGCATGGCCATGGTTTGCCATCGCCATGGCTCGGCCATGGCACAACACGGCACAGCACGGCATGGCGCGGCACGGCACTGGATGGCACAGCTCGCCTTCTTCCACCCCACGACCCTCACCATGTCACCACCTCCACTGGCATTTCGCTTTGTTCCCAAGCCCGTACCCAAGGCAGGAGGTTTCCCCCTGGGAAGCCGGAGCTGGGGCTGCCCGAGGCTGCCGGAGGCCATCAGCTGCCTTCCGCAGCCAGAGCGATTCCTGAAATTTCCTGACAGGCAAATATGTGGATGCACATAATGAGATTAGGAGTTGAAGTAGTTCAGAGGAAACTCACAATAAATAAAGGACATATTTTTATTTAGTGTGCATTGTATAGACAATTTTTCCAGATTTTTTAAAGTAGCTGAATGAGAAGATAAATGGCAAGTCTCACATCCCTCTTTTTTCCCCCCTTCCTCCCCTGTTACCAGCATCCAGAAACAGAAACTTATCGACTCACTCAAATCAATTAGATTTTAGGTGGTGTGTTTTTTATTATTCATGCATTTTCTTCATTTATAAACCCAGAGTTTTCAAGGTTCTCTCTCTACTAAGGGCAACAGATCTTTTCCTTTTCCTAAAGATTCAAAATTTTTACTTCTCAAGGCATCCTCCTTCATGTAGAAGGAAAATACAACTTTCATGGGGAGAAAAATGAGAGAAAAACCTTCAGTGATTGCAAAGAGTTTATTCCTGCCTGACAAGTATTTCCCAGTGCTTGGATTTATGAAAAAAACCCGCTATTAAAGTGTGTGGCTTAGTTAAAACTTTCCCTCCCCCCTTCCATTTTTAAAAATATGATGGTGTTATTTTTATATGCAAACTATGTTCAGAATATTGAAGTTGGTACATTAAATACCAGAGATGAAGATCTTAGTAGCTTTTTAATGAAGAGGATAAATTCTCATAACTAGATTTCCCTGTATATCATCCCCAGTCCCCTTTTCCCAACCCTTTCCTTCATTTACAAATTCAAAAGCTGCAAATAAGCCACTGTGAAGTTTGCTAATCTCAGCGAAATGCTGTTTCTATTGCAAATATTAGTAAAGATTACTACTACTAAGTCACAGGCGGGTAGAGGGCTCGGCGGGAACCTCAGAGGTTATCCAGTTTGCAGATCCTAGCAGTTCAAACTGGATCTGGCTAATCCCAGCATGAGCAAGGCTTCCCTGTGGGTACAGGGTACTCGGGAACCGTCGTCCTTCTCCAGCAAAAAAACGGGAACAGGGGAAGGAAGCATTAATCGCTTTGAAAAGCTCACCAAGCCTGGAAAAACTCAGAAGCCAAAGGGAAAATAAAGTGGGAAACTGCACGTGCCAGAGAGAAGCCTGGGCTGCAAACACAGCCCGCGTCGGCCCTGGGCTGCAGCTGCCCCAGGAGCCGTGGGCAGCCCCCCGTGATGCCACGGGTCCCCGCTGACACTGGGGGGCTCCCGGGCAGCCGTGGTCTGAGTGCCCCAAACGCCCTCACCCTGTCACATCCTCGGCATCCCGACCCCGGGGCTGCCCACGGCTCTCCGGGGAGCAGAGGTGCCGTCCCGGGCCGGTTCCGCAGACAACCCACAGCTGGAGCAGCAGCACTGCCTTACACCATGCTGGAGTCCAGCCCCTACCCTGAAAGCAAAGCCTTTTTTTTTTTTTTTTTAATTGTACCATACAGAGAGAAAGCCAATAAAAAATAAACAACAGGCAGTCTTGATACATAACCTAAAATTATTTTTGCTCTGTTACTGCAGAAACAGCCAGAAGAGGGACCATAGATTAATTAGCATACTCTGAGCTGACATCACCGACGATGTTGCCGAGGATGCTTATAAACCCAAGCACTGGTCTGGGCATTTCAGCTCTGTTATTAACAAAAAGGAAGGGTAATCATTCCTGACAAATGAAAAGCAGCATTGGTGGGAGAGGATAGCAGGCTTCGGAAAGGAGCTGTGGAAAAGGGAGTATTGCAGATCGCTGTACTCCAAATGGCTTGTGCGACCCATGAAATATTCAAGAGCCGATATGGGCTGCTTGGGGCTCCGGCTCTCTCCGCATCCTTGTGGTTTATGGTACGGTCTCAGCTCGCTCTCCGCCACGCTGAACATTACTTGCCTTTGCAGCGAGAGCAGTGTGCGGCGCTCAGCATCATTTGCGATGATGAGAGGTTCCTCAGCTCCCCAACTTTTCCCTCGCTCTTTATCGCAGGACTAACAGGTGGCTGCCCACAGGACCCCACTCCCTGCCTGTGCCTGCCCGCACTGGACCCCACGCCAGCCGGTGGGGACGGCTCGGCAGCGTGCTGGATGGAAAACGTTTTGCAGCAGAGCACACCAGCCTTCCCCCATCAAAAGCACCCTGCGGGCTTGCAGCCATCACTCCTGGCCACAAATTTCAGTTTAACTTTGCACGGCATAGTCTTTGGAGCGGTGGAGTATGGCCCAAATCATTACTGTAGAAGGGATGTGTAGGAAGAAGAGGCGGTGATGGTCCTTCGGTGTCTGAAGGAAATGTCTGGGTCTCTGGGACTGCACCAAGGCATAGGCAGCAGCAGCTGCGGGAGCATGACCCCGCGTGAGATCCTCTCAGCTGTCTCTCTCAGCTTGTCTCACCTTGGCAAAGATGAGAAATAGGCATTTTCTCATTATATTGGACTTTTGGCAGTGACGAGATGCCTAACGTACCGCAGAAACGTGGTGGCAGCCGTGCTGGGCCAGAGCGAAGGTCTGCCTGCATTAACGTGCCTCCACTGCCCAAAGCACTGCCTGCCCAAGAGCGAGAGAGAAAGACTCCAGACCAGGCTGCAAAATACACCACTAAATACAGATCAGATGGGGGACACCCATCTATTGTATTCAAGGAAACAGAACTCACCATTAATTATAAATAGATGGGACTGGACCAAAGAGGTGTGAATAATTAGCTTATTTTCCTAAGAAAAAAGAATCTGCAAATTAGGAGGTCTTTGTTCAGCCAGAGCTTCAGACCACTGCTTTCCTACGGCCACTTTTTCCCATGGACTTGAGGCCATGCCTGACACTCCTTCAGTAGCCTACAGCTGGCTCCTCTCACGGCCCTCTCCAGAGGGAAAGAGGACATGGATTCCCTGCCAGCCTGCTCCTTCCTTCAGGCTTCAGGGCAAAACAGTCAAAAAAGGCAGGAGGGGAGGCTGTTGCATACAGAAAGGACCCACGAGCGGTGGGTCACAGGAGCTAGCTTAGCAGGACTTCTGGGGTTGCTTATCTGGTACTGAGGATCTGGGACTCTTGAGCTTCTGAGTGCTGAAGGGGAGGCTGAGGAGGGAGGGAGGGAGACTAATCATTTTTAGCAGAAAAAAAATTCAGTGAACTGCTAGTTGGGTACCAAAATGAATGAGTTTCCTGAGATCTGTGGTTGCATCATTATGCTAACAATATTGTACATCTCAGCCTTTCCTGAAACTACACGTTTCCTTCCACAAGATACACTAGGCTTCTCTTGACAAAATATGCAGCATTAAAAGTTGTGGGATGTGTTTCGCAGGTACACAACGCCTTATAAAAAAGAATAAGGAGTCCCAGCATGGCAGGACAACCTGTAGGTGCACAGTTAGATTAATACTTTGCTCTGCGCTGAAGGACTCTACCCAGGATACAATAAGGCAGTTCACTAGTCTGCAAAAAAATAAATAGCAAACTATTTGCTCAGAATGAGTTTCTTGGGGAAAACAGATGGTTTCTCACCTACAATATAGAATTCTGAGAATGGGGAAATTTACTGTGGTTCATACTGGGAACACTGGACAGGAAAGAAGACTCTCCAAGAAGAATCTTTTCCGTTACTTCTATGCTACTTCCTTCCAGACAATGCTGCTGCTGTATTTGGGGCTTTATATGACATAAGAGAGGGTGATTGGGAAGATAGATGCTGCTCCTACCCCTTCAAAACAGGCATTTGCAGGGAGTACAGCCGTCTGCACCACGGCTCTGAAAATGGCCAGGCTGTCGTAAACTCTCTGGAAGAGCAACAGAAACACTTTGACAGGTGGGTTAGCTCTCTTTTAGCTCTGGCTTTGTGTTCCCATCTCAGGCAATGGCACAAACGTAGTTTATGCTATAAAAGATAAGGGTCATATGCATATAGAGTATCTGCATTATGGCTGGCACACCATTTGCAGTTGTTTGTCATGGGCCGCTTGCCTGTTAAAAGTGACATTGAAAATATAGAAGGGGTAGCACATAAAATCCACAGCTAGTTCGGGCAGTTTGTCAAAGCTGGAAACATCTTAACAGAGCAGCAATGAGGCAACAACTTCCAAAGCATCAGCTGAAACAGCTGGAGTTACTTATTCAGAAGAAATCATCTGATAACAGTATATATTTTAACGTTTTCTGAAACCAAAATGGTAAGTATCAACCGAAACCCCAAAAAGTCAACCCAAAAAGTCAAACCCAAAATGTGTATGCAAAATATGCAGCTCCGTTATCTTTATTCTTATTATTTACAATATTGAGGACAGTTTCAGTGACGTATAAATGAGATAAGTATAAGCCACAGAGTTCAGTTTTGGTCCAGATCCCAAGCATTGCTAAAAATAATTTTCTTAGAGGACTTATTTTTTCCATTTTATTGTGATAAGGATAATCTTTGAATTTGTTCATCAAATGGTACTTATCAGTTTGTAAGATATTGGACACTGGCTTTATTTTTACATTCATTTTTCATAGTAACCCTGCTAGTCTAAATTTTCTTGTGAAGCACCATAACCATTGACAGTGGTAGAGAGCTAAGGGCTATGCTGCCTAAAATCAGCCAAAATTATACTCATGCACTACTGAAATATAGGCAAGAAGCACCCAGAAAATATCAAAAAGGAGATGTAGAGAGCTAATAATGGGGTACTGATGGTCATCCAGAATTAAAGGGCTGTCAGGGAGTTTACTGATCTATGAATTGCATCTTTCCGTCCAATAGTGATGACTACAGAAATTCTTACCTTCTGCCTACCAACAGAAAACTGTCTGAGATTAGTCAAGGTGGAAATTATTATCACACAAAGATTTCCCATAGCCCCTGCCAGAGAAGACACTCACAACAAGTACCTTTTGGAGAAGACCTAGAAAAGAGGTAGGGCCTGGGCTGGGCTTTAAAAGGAGCTATGTCCCCTGCAGAGGTCATCAGTTTAACCTCATCACGGGTCAGTGGTCCCATGGTGGATGCTGAGGGGGAGGAAAGTGAATGATTTTATGACTCCCAGCAGGAATGCCAGCACAGCCTCCTCCACCAGGATGCTCTGCAGTGATGAGCAAATGGGATGTTCAGGCTGGGAATAACAGAAATTGTACTGGAAAGTGTCATGGGTGAATTCAGAGCCAGGAGCAAATGAAGTAAATGACACCTGCATTTTGCAAAATTTCACAGCCCACTGAAGTACGCAACAGTAGGTTCAGGAGCAAACCAAGTCTGAGAAACAGTAAGAGAAATGTGATAGATTTAGTACTGGTAAATGAATGACAGGTATGTGCAATACCTCTTTGAAGGAGTTTCCCCAAAGAAAATACCTTTTAATTTCACAAATTTGTCATCTACAATGTCAAACAGCTTTGGGAGAAGAATTCACTGTGAAATCCAGTCTGATCCAGCAACAAGGCTCCAGACAAGCCGGAGGTAAAAAGCATGAAAGGAATGCAGCTCAAGGGTGTGCAGGGTCCTGCTTGGAGCTAAAGAGCGGGCAAAGACGACAGAGATCTGAGGTGACTTAATTAAGATACATGAGAAAAGAAGAGGCGTAAGAATCCTAGATACTAGCAAATAGACAGTGAGAAGCACAAAACAAAGGGCAAGGAGAGGTTTTTAAGCAACTGAGTCCAGACCTGGCAAAAAATGCTGAAAAGGCAAGAGGTGATGGCAAAGAACAAACCCTTGTCCCAAGGAGCTGAAGTGCCCAGGATAGCGTGAGCTGGCGTGGACACTAGGAGCACTCAGGCTGGAAAAACAGCAACAGAGACTTGATCAGGAACAGGGAAGGCTCCATGCTTGCATGTGATATCAAAAGAAGTATTTGTGCAAGAGGAAGAGAGAACTGAGAGGTATCAGCTAAGGGGAAAACAGCAGTTCCTCCTTGATAGACTTAGCATATAGGACATATCTGCTTTCAAATGTATAGGACAATTCTGCTTTTGGGTGCAGTACAAGTGACTTGTAGCCCACATAAAAAGAAAAAAGAGCCTTAGACACAAAAATCATGCTGATCAAGACACATGAGTTCTCGATCTTCCGTGCAGCGGGACACAAGCTGCTAAATGGCTTGAAAATGCAATGTTACAGGGCTTTGCTTGCAGTCAGCTATGGAGAGGAGCACAGTAACAAGTCCTCCAGAGAAAACACTAGTGTGATATGGCAATACAGAAGAGGCTTTAGTAGTTTGGTGATGTCTTGCAGATGAAGGCAACCACCAGACCAGGACTCTCCTCTTTGGATTAGAACAGAGAGAGTCAGACTTTGGAACAGCCATTTCTATGAAGTTCAACAACTCTTCAGGAGGGCTTCTTCAAAAGGCAGCCTCTGAAATGGTAGCAATCATGAGTCTTGGCTATTACAGATGATCCTGTACCTCCCAGGAAAAAAATTAGAATTTTATTGATCTCTTTTAAATGGTTAGGAACGTATCTGTCATCTTGGGTATGTGTTTGGGAAGAGGAGGCAAGAGAAGAGAATGTGATGCAGAACTTTATTAATAAGAGCAGTAATATGTATAATTTCATGTGCACTGCACTGAGAAATTACTGCTCACTATTTAAAGCTTGTTCCTAATTTAAAAAAAAAAGAAGAGGAAGAGGAAGAAGAAGATCAAGAAGAAGAAGCAGAATAAAAAGAAGAAGAAGAAGAAAGAAGAAGAAAGAAGAAAAAGACTCAAAGTGCAAAATCAGAAAATCAGATTGAATATTGGAGTTTCCTCTAAATAAATATTAGAAACATTCCAAGAATGTTAAAACAGAAAATGATCAAATCTGCTGTATCCGTCCTGTACTTACAGACAGATTTTTATCAGTGAGTTCAGAAAAGCAAGCTAGTTTTGCTTTTTAAAATTTTACTTCTAGAAGTAATATTAGCGAACAAGGTAACTCTTTGCAGAAATAGTACCTTTTTCACTAGAAAAATAGTGGATTTTGTGCCTAACTATAACAAACCTTTTCTTTATGTGATATGTTCATGTAGTATGATCACTGGCCACCTATTAACATGCAACACAACATCAGCTGAAATCTAGACTATTTGTTTGCAGTCTTTCTTAAAACTAAAGCTCATTTCTACCATTGGCTCCAACAGGGTTTCTGCTGTGCTCCACATAAATCAGCAGCAAAGCTGCCATGGCCTTTTCTGGAGCACCCACAAGCCCGTAATGGAGGTCTCCATGAAATGGTGGTCATTCTCCTCATTTCATACAGATAGGAAGAACAGTATTTGTATTTGGTTTGTGCAGAAAGGCCTCCTTTTGTACAATCAGCTGGGCAAATTTGCATTTGGCACCATCCAAGCACATAAATAATAAATTCATTACTCCAGAGCTGTAATATATGGGTTGGTGTATTCTATGCAGTAGTGTAAAAGCAATATCAAAGCAATCTGTAGGACAAGCCAAATTTTAATCCACTCCTATGGCTAATCTCTAAGAACACTGCAATGGTCCTTCAAATGAACTGCTCCCCTAGGACCAACAGCTACAAGGCTGGTGCCCTAGCTTGTACATACAGACGTGCAAGTAGTGCAAAACACTTCATCGCCTGAATACCACCAGCTCAGAGACTGATCCAAGTCAGCGCTGCCGCTCAGGGAGAAAGCAGGAGTGTCCCAGGTCTGTCTGACTGCAGCAGGCAATGTCAGCAGGCTGTGGAAACAAGGAACAAGCAAAGAAGAAAATCTGGCTTTTGTAGCCTCGTTCCCTGCAATGCCGTGTTTCTAGTGGGTACAGATACAAAAATCAAACATGCACCACTACCCCCTCTTTGACATGCAAAATCGAAACTGGCACTGCTTTCAATGTTTGCCGTATATTCGTCAACACAATCAAAAGTTTACTTTAAGTAAATATCTTTCATTAAATACCAATCCGTGTACCAACTTTATTACCCTCGTGGGCCATGCTGTTTGTATAGCACAGCCTAACATGGATGGAACTGCCGTTAAGCCAGGAGAACTTTACATGCTATTTCCTCATACACAACAGAACTAAAAGTCAACCGCTCCTGTTCCAGGATGAGTGCCCAAATGCATCTTTGCACCATCCTCTCGCTGCATCTTGTGATGCAGCCCTTCTAAAGCTATCATCTGAGAACATACTTCTGCAAAATTGTTATTATTTATTATTTTTACAATGGTTACAAGTGCTCCAGATCCTTTTCAATAATACATGAAACACCTGCACTGTCCCCAGTTGTTTTACAGTACAACTTAGACATGAATCAATGCTCTGCTGGGGATGAGGGTGTACTTGATGACCTCTCCAGGTCCTTTCAGACTACCTTTTATTATTTGGCCAGAGCAGACGCAAAGTTTGGCAAGGTGAGAGTCTGTGAAGGTAATTGCAGACCATCATGGTAGGTGGCTGTTCTCTGCAATGGGATCATTAGAGAGTACGCGCCTTTTTCTTCTACCCATTTCACTTTTGCATTTCCCCATCAAAAAATACATTTTCAAAAGAGCTACAGAGAATGGTCAACACAGTAAAACAATTCATATGGTGGATGATAGGAATTTTTTCCCCATTTTGACACATTCAAATGTTTGTTATGCATTGGCCTGCCCATTAAAAGCAGCCAGTGTCTCTTGACATCTGTACTATATAGCCAGCCTTATGCTATTAACCGTCTCCACTACTACCACCGCTGCTGCAATATCCATGCTCTCAGCCATGCAGTCATATAGATCTCGACTTTTTTCCTGGCACAACCTGTACTTTTAAAAGTAGCAGCAGTTCTCTGAGCAGCGACGAAGCCTGAAAAGAGCTGGCACGGGGCGTAAAGGGGCCCCGGAGCCCCCTTGCCGCAGCAGTGCAGCCTCACACACATGGCCCACCTCCTCACCCTTCGCTCTCGCTGCGATGGGCCACGCAAGCTGCCGGCCTTTTGTTGATGTTTTCTTTAAATATTATTTTGTGCTTTTGGCACGGGGATGGAAGCATAGTAACCAGCTGGCACGGCCTCTTCCCTTTGATTGCAGCATTGATTGTGCACCACATGCCCTTCGCCTCCTCCTCCTCCTCGGTTTGCTACATCACTGGAGCTGATTGCTGCGGCCACTCATAGAGAAGGTTTGGCAGCTGCAAGACCCAGATGCCAATTTCTTTCGGCAGTGGCCTGTGGGTGTCAGCTTGTCTCCCTGTTTGGCATTTCCTCTGGCAATGAAACCTGCTCTGTGTCAGTGTGTCGTCTGCAGAATGAAAAAGTTATCACTGAAATACATCCGAAAGAGCCATGGTGAGGATGGAAGGAAAACTCTCTTGAAATTTGCATGGGCGAAGGAAGAGAGCAGTCTATCCTTGACCCAGGACTCATCCAAACCGGCTCTACTGCGGTAGCAGCAGGTAGCCGTAGAGGTGGCTCAAACGGCACACCTGGGAGAGGTGTCCCGGCCAGCGGGCTCAGCCTGAGCAAACTCCTTGGTTGGAATCGTTCTTATCTGGGTCTTGCTTGGGCACGCAGGGACGGGCTGGTCCCGACACTGCCCTGCGAAAGAGGGGAGAGCTGCCGCCCCCATACACACGCCGCAGCCCGCGGTGCGGCAGTGGGCGCTCTTTGGGACGAGGCTGCTGAAGGATATTGCTATCCACGTAGTAAGGACACTAGTCCTTATTATGAAACAAAGGTACTTAACAGTTTCTTGGGAAAAGACACATTCAGAATAAGGTTGCCTCCCAAACAAACTTGCCTACCAAAATTAAAAAAATAAAAAAAAATAAAAAATTGCAGGACTGGTTTGGTATTTTTACACTGATTTTCCTCTATATATTTGAAATCTACTTTTTTATGAAAGATTAATCCAAAATAACAGTTACTAAGAAGTGAATATAACTGAATTTTATTTTGCACATAAATCCTTAAAAAAGCCTAACACCCTACAAAACAATAAAAAAGATAAATTAAATGAATACTAAACATACTGCTTCTTTAAATAATATTTTAAAGTACATTTCTCAGTTAAGGCCTAAACAAGGATCTTTGCCTTCTTTGAGCTGGTAATACTGATTGTCAGAGAAAGGAAGTGGAAACCTGATTATTTTCCCAATGAAACTGAGGGGTTTTGCTGCCAACTTCAGTAACAAAAACCGAGGGCCTTAACTGTTTGCTCAGATAATTTGCGAATGATTACTTGTGCCTTTTATACAGTTAAAATAATGAGCGGATTGCAATCTGCAGCAATTAAAAATTCTGCTTTTCTCCAGCTCAGCCTTAAGATTGTATTTTATTTATGTATGAATATCCAATTCACGTTGCTTTTCTATGTTTAAACCCCTGCGTGAACTCTTTTGCCGCATCCCGAAGCAGACATGCTGGGGGTTCGCACGGCATCCCGAGGCATGGCAGATCCACCCTCCCCGTCCCCAAAATGCTCAACTCTATACCAAGGAGTTGGATTTAAGCCATAATATTTAAATGCCATTATATCCTTTTGTCGATGTGTGCAAAATGGGCATAAATCAGCTTTGGTCTTGCCTTTCATGGGTGTAAGTCATCACAAGCACTACACTGCAAGGAGCGGAGAGTCAGGCTCACGGTGAAGTAGCTGTAGGGTAACGGTTTTGCACAAATCACACGACAACTCAGTCGGAGCTGGGAGTGAAAAAGCACAGGGAGTTTTCTGGTGCTCTGATCTAACCCCTACCGACCACGTTCTCCAACTATATAACTTGGGCTCGAGTAAATCGGCTCCTTTGGAGCTGACAGAGCTATGTCACACCAGCATCTAATCTGTTCATTGTGCTTATTATAAAACAGCTCTCTAAATCTTTTGCTGCCTTATCTTTACCTCTTAACATTTAAAGAGGCATGGAATATAGCTCATAACTTCCACTTGCTAAACGAAAGTCCTCCCAGTAATGTCATAGCTGCTCTTTTTGTGTTCCTAGCATAAGCCCTGGACCAGGGACTGTCTTTCCATTCTGTGTACAAGCACTGTTGAGCACAACACAGGGCTGAAAAACTTAGGGCACTCAAATAAATAAGTAATAACAAGCTATCATGGCAGTCCAGCAGAGAAACACAAGCTAACACCCGTCCTATTGGCACCGTGGTCCTGCCTGCACTGCGGACAGCAGATCAGGAGGCAGGGAAGAGAAGGACTTCCCCATTGCTTGGTGGTCCAAAGTGAACGTGGATTAGACAGAGAATTCATGACCGCCAAACACAAACCCAACAGAACTCCCCCCCCCCCCCCAAATAAACAACATCATTAATCTGCTTTAGGTAAAAAGAGGAGAGCAGTGAATACTCCAGGAACTACAACAGTAGAGAGCATGTGAACACCAGGAAGTAAAAGGACATCGTTTAAAGACTGTAAAGACGTTTTTTCAGCAATACCAGATAAATAGAAACTGCTACAACTAGTCAACCGGCTCCCACAAAGCTAATGACTGGGAACCTTCCCGCGTCCTTGACACAGGTGCCAATCCCTGCTTCACCAGGGGGAGGTTTATGGACAGCAGCCTTCCTCCTCCACAGTCAGGCTGCCCTGTCCCTTGTCCCGTCCTGCCAGGCTTGGGGATGCTGTGGCGAATCCCCTGGGGCTGGGGTCCAGGGGCTGGGGCTGGGCAGTGGAAATCTCGCTGGTTGCTACTGCAGGAGGAGGAAAACTGAGTCCCATCACTCGGTGAGGGTCTCAGAAGGGCTGGAGAAGGACTTCAACAGCATCTCCCACGTTCACACACTTCCTCCCTTCCTCTCTCCTCAAGCACACAAACATGCACAAACGCCCATATTTAATACTTTGAAATCCATGTATACACGCACATATGCTGTTATTTTCATAACGTTTGATGTAGATTGTTGAGTGTAACACCTCCCAACTAGAAATATTTTACCTATGGTGAAGTAGTATAAGCCTATTTTAAAATGCCATTTTCCTAAATAGGGTCATGAAACAACCGCGTGGCTTTAAAGTATCGTTTCTAACTCTTAATTAACCTTGGAGTACTCTGGGGAAGGACAGAGTTTCATTTCTCCTCCCCTCTGTGACTGGGACCGTGCCTGGGAACACAAGCCTCGCCACCAGTTTTAGCACAGGCGTAGGCAGGTCCTCGCTGAGGAGATGTCACGGTGACCACAGCGAAGGCAGGGAGAAATTTTCAGCGAGTCTGAAAAAGGCAGGAGAGAGATTTCACACGCTGCCTGTGTCTTTGTCTTGTCACTCCAGCCCACCGCTCTGGAAGGGAGCGCGGCGTCAAGCACAATGACAGACGCTGGGGAGCCATCCAGCACCCAACGCCTCCCCGGAGCCGCATGCTGCCGCTGCTGAATGCCAGCCCGGAGATGTCGGGGTAGCGTGGAATGGGCCCAGCATCCCCAAGTTTTGCATCCTCTCCTCTGCTCCGCAGGCTGCACCGCGAAGGGACTTGCCGCTCAGGGGAGGGAATGTAGGAAATCAGGAGCTTGGGGCGGGGGGAACACCGCTGCCTGGGACGACGAAACGAGGTTTGCTTGTTTTCTCAGCTAGCAGAATACAGCATGCTTTATCACCCAAGCATTAATCCAAGAATTACCCAAATACCGTGGGAGAAAGCGCAGTACAGGTCAGTAAGGTGCTGGCCTGGGAAGCGTGAGATTTGGGTCTCAGCCCCTTGCAGTCTGCCGCTGATCTCCTCTGTCATTTCTGCCATTTCTGCTTCACTGTTGTCTCGATTAATATGGTATGTACAGTTGTATAAACGAAGACGCTGCCTACTCGGGGAGAAAGCATAGCCATAAAGCCAGCCACAAAGAAAACTAAAGTAAGACTTAGCTGTGGCTGGGGCAGGACTCCAGAAAAGGAGCATTTTGCGGGGCCAGAGAATTGTGATATCCCTGAGAATTAAGGCCTTCGGCTGTGTTTCTGGCCTAAATTCCCAATGGTCACTTGGAAGTGAATCTCAGTGCCTCAATAGGCTTTTAGGAATTTCCAAGGATTAGGTTTAATCAGTGATCTGAAGTAATTTAATATATTTCCAGTGCTCTCTTCTTTAATACTTAACGACTGATGATTAGGTTTGTGTATCAGATCTGAAATCTGCAAGTTATGTGGCAATTAATGTTTGAAGTACTCCGTAACTTCAAATATAATGATCATATTTGCAAAGTAATTACAGAATATATGTGACTAATAAATAATAACACTTAGCACTTACACAGCACTATTCACCTGAGGAGCTCTAAATGAAAAAATTCCAAAAATAATAGACGCAATTCAAATGCGAACCAGGTTTTCAGCAGCACCTCATGAGAAATGATGTAACAGTTTCTGTGTAGCCAAAGCACCACGCATGTTGTGGTGCTAATTCGGTACCGCAAGATGCACGTGCAGCGGGTGACCGAAGGCTCTCACTCTGTTTTAGCAGGGAAACGGAGGGTGCAGCTCCAAGGGCAGCTTTTAGCTGCAAGGGCAGTGCTGGGAGCTGCTGCCTGTGCCCTGTGTGCCCACTCCTCTGCTACAGCTCATCACCCTTCCAGCTGCGCTTGTACAAGGGTGCACGCGGACACACCATCAGCAGGACCAGATTTAAATAAAAAAAAAAACAGCCCTGCAAACAACAGCAAAAAATACCTTTTAAACGCTCAGACAGCTCAACAGGTGGACTACAATGCACTGCAGTGTGCAGGGAAAAATGGATGGCAGATGGCAGGAGGAGCTGCGGGACATGGCTGATGCCCAGGATACGGGACGGACCTGGCCCTTCCCTGGGCACTGGATCTGTCTTCTCCCTGGAGCTCTGCTTTGGGAGCGTGCCACCCAGCCGCAAGCAACCCATCCCTACTCAGCTACAACAGGCAGGTGAAATCCCAACCTGTAGAGGCAACAAGACTGCTTCTTTTGAAAATAAATATTTAAGCACCCAGTCCCTATTTTGAACCAGGCATAAACAAGCTCCACGTACAGAGGCAGATGTACGTGTAACTCAATGTACATTATTCAAAAGAGCGGGTCTCTATAAGAGGGTCAACAATCAGCCAAGGCACCCTCTGTAAGCAATCGTTTTGGTGTGGCAGCTTCTGGCAGACCGTGCTGCAGCTGCAGCATCCCTGCCGCCTCTCCTGGGCGGCTGCGTGCCGGAGGAGCGGTGCTGCTCCCGAGCCGGCACACCGATGCCTGTCTGCCCTCATCTTCTGGGTCTGCAGGAGATTTCGGGTTCGTCCTTCCCTCTCCTGTCCTTATCAGCAGATGAGTTAGTTAGGAAAAAGGGAGTGATGTAACGCAGCAGGGTCCAGCCTCACTCGTTTCCATTACACGAACTTCCTCTCTGCTTAATTCCTGGTTGACCTTGAAGTTTAATTACAGGCTAAAAAGAACAGTTATGTAACGGAGGCAGCAAACCTAAATAAAACAAAACCAGAAGGGCCATATGCCACATAGCCCAGAAAAATCTAGAATCAAATTACACTCTTTGAATTATTTACAATATTTCTTCTTGCCAAATCTAAGCAAATATTCCACTTGCTTCAACTTCACTTTAAGAGCTTTAACTGTTTACTGTAAACCCAAGCATACAATAGCTCTTTCATCAAACATTTAACTGCACATTTCACATTAATAAATATTACAAGGGTATTTTATTATAAAAAAAAAGGCTAGATGTAGTTTTCATGAGTCTTTTAGCTGCTATACTGAAAATGAGTCTGAACAAGGCATTTCCTCTCAGGCCATGTAGTCTAGTAGCATTTGAGCTACTGAGTAAATATAGCAAAGCTAATATTATTATTATTTTAATAGCAGTTTCCCACCACATATTGAAATGGAAAAACGAACAAGGAAACATTTCATAATCATGTATTGTGTTTGCTCAGATTTATTCATTGTAATATGATTATAAAATACTATATACTCCTCAGTGGGACTGTTCACCCTCTCTGATTAGGCAATTGTCTGAACATGCCTATCCTTATTTTCAGCAGGGAGCAGTACTTGCTTTGTGCAATAGGAGAGCTTCCACCACAATGGGTCATCCCATCTTTAGGCATTTAAATTAAAGATTTAAATGACAGGACATGGATTTAGTAACTACTGTTGGAAAATGGTGACCACTGTCTTAGTTTCCTTATCTAGAAAAACAGGATAATACTTGTTTGCCTGCACCGTAGGAACCTCCTGAGGGTTGTTGACATTTGAATGGCACTGCAAAGAAGTAAAGAAGTGATGTGATTAATCACTGTGTAAGCTCCATGCTTTACAGCTAGGTGAGATGAGAATATCCCTGCCTTAACAAGTTGTGTTCTTGAAAGACAATGTAAAAATAAAGAATGAGGAGGGTTACAAGGATGAAAAGGAAAGGGGAAAGAGAAGATGTAACAGATTCAACTAGCGGCTTCCAGCTCCATATTCCCACTGCCACACCACCACCACCTATTGCCTCCTCAGTTGGTTTTGCACCCCTTTTGATTGCAGCACACTGGAAGTGAACCAGATTTAAACCAAACCAAACCATGCCCGCTGGAGACATCTCTCCGTACTGTACAGCAAGGCTGCCCCACTGCCTGGGGGGCTCAGACCCCACCTTGCACCCCGGGGTGGCTGCCCTGCTGCAGGCTGGTGAGCTGTTCTGGGGTGGGCTGTGGGAGGGATGTCTTCGCACTCTCCTTGAAGCTGTTTTGCTCTACTGGAAACACACAAACTTCCCTGACCTAGAGGAAAAGAGTAAGAGGGGCCTGTGCTGTGGGCTTCTGCTTAGCCACCTCACAGAGGGTGTCTGGGCTCCTGGCCCAAAGACTGTGCACATATTTTCCATAGATAGGTGGTATTTATTTATTATGTATTTCACACAAGTATAGTTGCAGAATAAAAATATGAGGTGCCATTGCAGCAGGACCTGAAAGACATCATCTCCTAGGTCAGTCTCTGATCATTAGCTTAGACCATCCCACACACTCTTGCTTTTTCTCTCTCCCCAGAGTTGTTCCCCCCCCCCCCCCCCGTATCTTCCTGTGAATACCTGAGTATCTGTCCCACGCAGCGAGGAACAGGTCTTCCAGTCGGAGACTGCAATCACCACTGAGGTTATTTGGGATATGCCTTTTCAAGATAAGAACTACGACTATCCACCGAGGAAATCGGAGGATGAGTTAACTTTGGAGAGACAGAGCTCTGACAGTGTTTATTTGGTTAATATTGCAACCTCCAGCAACCTCTGTGTAAAGAACATGGATATATACACAGGCTATTCAATGCGGAGCAGGAAGTCCATCTGGTTTATGCCTGACCACCACTTCGGCTCTCTAGTGATGTGAAACCCAAACTTTTACTGTCTTTGCAGTTGGAAGAAGTCTGTTTTCTCCTGCACCTCCATACTCCTGGTAGGTATGCATCCACTGCTCCCAAAATAAACTTAGCTTGAATCTAACTTGAGACAGGAATTGACAGCATGAATCATGCTGGTGCAAACGTCATCTCAGTAATTGGAACATGGATATATGCCTGTGGAAATCATAAAAGTAGCAAATAACTGTATTACAGAACTAAGGAGAGGAAACCTGGCTCTGCCAAACCAAAGAAAGCTTTACTTGGCCTTCAGTAATGTCAAGAGCTAGTCTCATTGCCACTCTTTACAGCTGACAGTGTATTCTGCTTACTTCACCCATCTGCAGATGGGATTCATTGCACCTAACTTTAGTCATATAGGAGTTAGGCATCTGGTCTGAGCTCCTCTTCTCAGCTCCTCTTGCTGTAAATGGAAGAGGTGACTACCTCAAAAAGAGGGGAATTCATCACATCCATTTTCAGGAGCAGTCTTAGGTCAGGACAAATCACCTCTCAGGAGTCAAATCTCTCTCCATTAATTATAGAGGGAACCTGGATTTTCTTAGACTAAACCAACTCATTTTCACATAGCCAATGACAGCTGTGATAAATCTGACCACATGGGATTGTACAAAGATTTTTGCTTTTGCCCCCATTTATCTCCAAATGCCTCTCATTCTTTCCAAACTGTGATCAATACTTTGTGTCAAGAAATATTACTGAACTGGTGATTCTTTCTTTTATGGGCATGTTATGAGAGATAGGCCTTTGCTATAATGCTTTGGAGCACCTCACATAATAGTCCCATAAATATAATATGAGTTGAATTATCCATACTGTATCCACATTTCTCTTCACTATGACATGCCAAATTCATCTCCTCCCATGGATCACAATTCAGGTAAGTACAAGCAAGCCAGGAAGATGTTTATTTCATTTTTAATGACTCAAAGATGTCTTGAGGTCCTTCTGGTTATTTGAGAGACAGTATTTCTCAACTGCTTTATTTTATTCATTAAGCTAGGCTACTTGACTTCCTTCAGTGCTCCTTGAAGTGCTCAAGAGGGTCTGAAGAATTAAAAAATGAGGTTCCCTCCAGACAGTATGTCTTCATATATATTTTTACAATCTGAAAAAAAAAACCCCAAAACCAAAACGAATTTGCAGAACCATGTTAGGAAGTAAAGCAACCTTATTTCAGATTCCTCATGCTTACAGGACACAGGTACTCCTTGTTCTGTGTTTTCCATCATCCAAGAGCTCTTCCTCAGCCTTTTTGACCAGGCAGACTCCCTCAACACTGTCATGATCTTGTGCCTGACCACTGCAGGTTGGGTTTGCCTCATTGCCAGCTAGAGCTGCTCTGCACTTGAGCCCATCAGTGGCTCTTGCTGGGACTTTCCCACTTCCACTGGCTCAAGATAGGAGATAAAAATGTCACTTTGGCTCATCCCATGTACTTTGACCTCAGCTGACTTTTCTTGTCCAGCAAAGAGTGCACACAACTCCTCTTCTGTCCTACTTTAGAACAGGAAGATCAGCAAGGAAATCCTTCTGCCACTTTTGTGCTTTCACCTTCCTCTGGGCTCTGGCAGAGGTTCTTCATATCAAGGAGTCTCACCTTGAATCTCAGTTCTCTCTTGTCAGGCAACTCAGTGTTTCCCATACTAGTACACCCCATATAATGAGGTGGCCATCAGGATTCATACATTATTGCAAGATAATTTGAGTAATGGCTTATCCTTGACAGCACATCCTGAAGTAGAAGTGTTTTAAACATGAAGCTGAGGCTTAGGTTTGTGCTCGGTGAGAAGGAAATAGGGGCAAGTTTGGGTTTTTTTATTTGGATATGAAAACGGGACATTGGGAAACATCAGAAAAAATCACAATAATGTACCTTTTTTTCCCCTCGGAAAGCCAAGTCTAACCCTGCATATGAAACATGTGGAAGAGAAAGCACATATGAAGCCTTTATTTGATGAAGAACTGTTTCACTCAGGAAAGTTGATACAACCTCTATAGACACCCTTTGGTACAAATAGAGATCAACCAGGAAGACACTTGACAGAGGAGCAGCTTGTGGCTTATGAAATCAGCCAAGCTGGCTATGATGAGCCAGATCCAGAACATAGATGAAATTTGCTTAAGTGGATCTTTATGAAAATGATAACTTCACAGTCTTGGGAAAATTCCCAGAGAACAGGGAACACTGCTAGCATGGACACAATGTCAGCTTGTTCAGGTATCAGCAAGGCAGGAATAGACATCTTCTCCTGACCAACCCCTTTTGCACACCTCAGGAAACTGTCAAAAAAATGACGAAGGCTACAAGGCTACTGAGACGGGTTTAGCTCCAGCCTGCAACATCTGAAAGCAGTGCTAGCTCTCCCCTTCCCCCTTCTCGAGTCTTTCACCTACTTGGCCATGTACCAGAAAGAGCCTGAACAAAAGTGAGAGACCCTGAAGCTTGAAGCCACTCTATAGTTAGAAGCGGCGCTAAGATTAGAGAGCGAGAAGTGTGAGATAGCTGAAAGCCTGTGAATTGTGCTAAGGATAGAAAGTTAGAAGTAGGAGGCAGCCAAACTCGATACTGAGAAATCAGAAGTTGAGCACTAAAGTTGGATGAGATTTATGGGTAGAGAACATAGCCTCTTACTGCTCTGGAGGCAAGGTAGTGCCTAGCAGCCAAGGATGTCCTGCGAAGCCACGCTGTTCGGATCTGATAGCCTGCTTCCTAAAATAGGGATTATATCACATCTTTTGATAGAATGCGCGATTCACATAAAGTACCAGAAGACCAGAAAACATGCTTTTCTTGCCCGTAGCTCCCAGGGAAAGTCCTGTCTCCCTTCGGCGCTCTAGACAGAGCCGGCAGCCAGCCAGGTTACCATGCATTCAGAGACGCTTTGACTTACTGCAGTGCTTCCACAGCCAAGAGATTTGCATTGCATAGATCTGCCTCTAGACTCTAGAAACAGGCTAAGTAGTGAACTAATGAAAAGGAAGGGGTGAATGATAGTACCTCTACTGCTGTTACCTCTCACAGGCAGCAAGGAGTGAACACCGTGAGTTGGCCTTACCCTGTAAACCCAGTTAAAATGTCATTAGCCAGTGCAATTCCTCCCACGTGTTTCAAGATACATCTCCAGAGCATCTGAAGCACCAAGCATCATGCCATTGGAAAATGAATCTAAATGCCATCCTAATCGCATTAAACACCAGCACCATAGCCTGGGAAAGGACAGATCACCTGTGATGAAAAGCCAGGGGTCTCTTGGGTCTCACTATACCTGGGGCGATTGTTGCTCAGTATATTGAATGGTCTGCAACCATTTAAAACCCACCACAATTTTAGCAACAGAAAGTCGTATAGAACCAAGAGCTCAAAAATTAATTCTTACAAAAAAAGGCTTGAGAGGTGGGAGATTTTTTTGCTGCCTGCCAAAAATCAAAGTCTGTCAGTCAGTAGCAGTCAAGTACAGAAGGTCAGAGATAACCTGGCAGAGCAGATCAGCAAGGAGAGAAAAGGCACGTTGGAGCTGGCATCACAGGCAAACCTAGCAGCCTCCAGTGGTTACCATAATTAAGAAAGACAGGTGGGAGCAAAGCTCTGTGTGGATAAGAGAAGGCTCTGCGCCACAACCGTGCTCAGCCTCTACGTACTGGATATCTTAAGCAGGCAAAATATCTCCACGCACTGGCTGTATCCGAGGGGCGCTGGCAAACCTCTGCTGGTAGCGCCTTCTCAGCAGAAATCTGCATTCAGTGCAAATGCAGGCTCTCGTGTTGAGGCCACACTTTTTAAACTGAACAATGCAGCAGCTTTTCAGATCATGGTCAATTAAGCGTTGGCAAGATTGCATAACTTCATCCAAGCTGCGGATGGCCATGATCAGCAGCAGCTGAAAAGTAGCCAAGAAACATGTGGATTTGTGTTGTAAAGGCTAGAAGAAGCAATTTTAACCATTAAAGTGCAAAAATTTAAAACTAGAGCAATCAGGATTAATTACAGACACTATGAGACTCAAAGAGTGAGTGGTAGTATGAAAAGGAAAAAGGAGAATGCTCTGCAGATCTCTAAAGGTAAAGACCCTTCCTTGCAGACTTTTCACAGCTCATAAGACAGGCTTGGCTATGAAAAGATTTGCAAATTCTTAGGTGAGTTATACAGAAAATTCCAGTGTGTTGCTCCTCCTTTTATTGGGCTCCATTAAAGGTGTAAACCCACCAAGTAATTTTGTTAAAGGCCTGTGAATCAGTCTGGAGCTGGTAAGAGAAGCCTTGTTGGCAAGTTCTGTCCTTGCTAGCTGAAATTTTAACAAGATGTTTAAATTGTTGACTGAGGCTCCAGACACTGGATTAGGAAGCGTGCTTTGGCAGGTGGGAGAAAGCAACGGAAAACTGCCTTTGCTTTTTTTAAAATGAAAAATCTGAACTTCATGTGAACAAATGCATTCAAATGAGTCATACCATTGCGTGAACAGTCAAGTGAAATATTAGTCCTGAAAGCTCTTTCCTCTCTCAGCTGGCTTCATAGGGCGACTGGGATATGCCACAAGGACTCCAGCGCTTTAACACACACTCTATATACTCATTACAGGCAAGGAGCACAGAGCAGAAGATTCACTGCATGTTGTGACAGTCCTGTGCTTTTGCCTCCAAAAGGGGACATCGGCCAGTCTTTGATGCTACCTTTCTTAGGCAGAACATACCACACGGTCTCTCAAAGAGTAGTCTGGGAGTCAATCATCCCAAACCATTATCACTGCAAAGTGACTGCCATCACAGCTGGCTTCAGCTGAAGCCAGTAATGATCTTCTTGCATCAGCATCATTTATATCAGTGTATGACATGTGACTGCCAAGTTACATACTTTATAGAAATATAAGGTTCTGTGTATGAAGAAGCTTTACCCAGAACTCGAGCATAGATCTCCCAAACTTTATAGTAGACTAACAGTCTAGAAACGGCAAGTACCAAAGTGGTCAATGGTGCAATGGGGAGACCCTTCAGTCTCCCTTCTGATTACACCGAGAAAGAAGATAACCTCAGGTAAAGGACACATGAAGAAAATCGGTACCTGAGTCGAGCTGGAGGGAACCCAAGAAAAGAACCTGGGTGTAAAAGCAGACAGGTCACCTCAGACCAGGTTCTTTTTTCTGACTGCAACTGGAGGATGTAAGAGGTGGGATCCCAACCACATAACTGGGTAACTGTCTAAATGGGCTGCCAGCTGGATCACCAGATAAGGAGGCAGAACTGTGGTCTATTCCATTTCTCCTCAGATGCTTTTATAACAAGTGTGTTGTCGGGGTTTTGAAAATACATCATTTTAGTTAACCTCTTCTAGTTTGTGATAAGGGTGGTGTTGAAATAACTAGAAAACACCAAAGCAGAACAGTTCCTTAAACCAGAAAACTGGCTCATTGCTGTAACAGCTCACACCCCAAATGGTGTTTGGGTGTTTTCCAGAATAACCAAATAGGATACCTCTACTTAGCTGCTGAGCTAATTCATGAGTTAATGAGGCAGAAACTCTGTGGAAGGAGCACTTTCTGATGAAGAGCATTACCCTTGGCAAGCCTTACTATAGTGGAGAGCGTCTGAACCCTGTCTTGGGGTACGTGTTACACCTGCCGTCCCCTGCAACAAATGGCTGGGGCTACACAGAGACCTTCAGCATGCAATCTGGATGACTCTGCCCGGCTCCAAAGTCATCACAAGTGTCATCCACATGTGCAGATGCCCCAGTGGAGGGCCAAGGCAATGTTTTGTTTTTCTGGAGCATTTTACACGTGCCAAGCCAAGACCCCATTAACTTGAGTCACACGTGAACTCTCAGTACTTCAGACGTGGCCTCTCGCATGAATTAGTATCACACATGCTTTTTCAAACAACGGAGAAAGAAAGAGATTGAAGACCAGCTTTGAAAGAAATTAATGACTCGCTTTGGAAATGTCTCTTTAAGTGAATTACCAGCTTCCTACTCTGCCCCTGTCATTATTTTCCAAATTTTGCAACAAAGGGGACAATGTCCCAAGGCAGCAGTTTCCTTCGCTGCACAGCTCCGAGCTCTGAACACTATACCTGCATGAGACAGAGCCCTTGGCAAAAGAAAACAACTCTTCTTGTGTGTCACCTGGGGTCTCTCTAACATGCATTGTTTTAGCTAATTATGTGTGTGAAATATATATGTATGTACGCATGTATGCTCGGGAAAATTCAGCTATCCAAAATTCTGCATGCTTCAGCAGATTTAAAGTACCGTTGTAACAGCTCAAAGGTATTGGAACAGGCGGGAACAAAGACAGTTGTAAGACCTTGATTTAATTTTGGAAAAATCAGATTTCCGGTTGCACTAAGAGGCAAACTAAGTACCTTGGATCTTGCAAAACCCCATGAATCAGATTTTGGTTTTGTAAAGCCATACCTAAACCCAGAAGTATTTTGAATATAAATTCCAAAGTTTGGAGTAGGATTAGATAAAATATTCTAATGTAAGCCCATGTCTAGTTAATGGATAGAATTTTCCTTCAGTATTTATCTTTCTGCTGCTCTTTCTTTATCACTACTTGATCCCCAGCTAATCTCTACTTCATAACTGAATGTTTTCTCTGCATATCTTAATCAGCTCTGCCTTCCAGGTCAAAGATCAGGGCATATATTTTAAAAGGGTATTTCAGACTAGAGCAGACACTCAATTGTTATGGTTGCAGTATAAATCATTTATGGGGAGAGAAGCTTTCTGGCTAATTCTCAGAGATATGCAAATGATAACTTCTGCTTGCTGCATGTTTACAATGCAATAACCATAAATGGAGATAAAATACGAAAAGTCCATGTCCCACAGAGGGAGGGGTAGGCTGATCTCAAATTATGGATGGGTTGAAAAAGAACAGATAGTTTGCAATAAATATCTAAACTTCTAGGGCAGGTTTTTTTCTTTCATTCTTTCTACGGCAAAACAATACAAGGAAACCACACAGGAACAGCTGGATCCCAAACATCCCTGTTTTCAGAATATATGCACCAAGATATGCACATACTGCTGCTCTGGGGGCTGCTGGTGGCTTTTCAAGCACGGAGCACAGCGAGCACTGTGGGAGGGCTCGCAGGCTGTTAAAAGGGAATCTCTGCTGTTCCTGCAGGGGCGTTTAGCAGTGGTGCAACTCTGCTCCCATTGAAGTCAATGGGAGTTTTACTTCAATGGAGCAGAGTTAGGTTAATGCTGAATGTTTTGGAAAACACCATTCCCACTTGCCAGCCTGAATCCTCTGAGATCTTCCCATCATTAGTTTAATTCAACCATAAATGTTTGGAACAGCAGCCAAGGGATTAAAATGATCAACAAAGTCAATTGCTTTGTTTGTAAATGTTCTTTTGCTTAGTTTTCTGCAATGTAAAAGTTGTTCTATGAACCTTGTTTTGACTCATTTAAACCCCATTTAGTAATCCTGCAGGAAAGACAGTATTTGTGATGTTAGTGTGATATCTTCCACCTAAAAAACATCCCCTACCCTTAGGAACTTCTAGTGGCTTGTCCCAGATTGGGCTGGTAAAGGCACTTCTGTTTTACAGAAGTGTGAAGTGCTCATATTTCAATAAAGAGTTTAAGAAAAGAATGCCAGAATTTTGTTCTTTTTCCAGAGTTTTTGAAGATGAAGACATTGAAGCTTTTAGAAATGCCTGGCATAGCATTTTTGGAAAGGTACATTAGCCTGCTTTTGAATTTCAGAACTGACTTAGTCTAGAAACCTCACATATATTTTCATACGCTGAGGCTCACAGAGGAATAATGAGCAGGTGGAAATGCCAAAATTATCTGAAATGAAAAAAAGACTAATTTTAACTGCTATTCAGAAATCTGCGACAACCTGCAGAGATCTGTCCAGGTGAGATTATTCTTGGTTTGGCTGTGCAATTCAAGTGATCAGCTCTGTCGCGTTAGAAACTGCTACATCTTCATTCAGTGGGTAACTTTTATGAAGGATGCTCACCTCCCTCCTCCCTGTACACCATTCCCGTTAGTGTAGCACTGCCATCGCAGTCTCCAGCAGCCCCACACTCCTGCCGCGCTAGCTGACCGTGTTTCTGGTCGTGCAAAGCAGCTCTGGGCAGCAAGCTATGGAGCAGAGGGTTTTTTCTTTCCCATCCTTGTTCTTTCTGAAGGAGGGATGAGCTGGACAATCTACTTGGTAGCTTTACTGCAGTCTTAGGAGGGGCAGCTGCACCCTGAAACCTTGGGTTGTATTTCCCCCTGCATTCCCTGGCCATAACTATAACTCCCTGCTCTGGAGAGGGATGTCAGATCTCTCCTTCTTCATCATCACCTTTCATTGTGATAATTAAATGGCTTGGCTCTCAACTTGGCCAAAAAAGCTTTAAAAGCAGAAGTCTGAGAATCTGCCGCTACCCATTTTCCTTTTCGCTTGATGTGAACGCTTCCCAGCCATTTGATATTCCCCACTCTCTTTGTGATTGATAAATGTGCATTTGTGCACAGGTGATTTTTCCACCTCTCTAGTCACACCAGCTACTATACCTCCCATTGAGGTAATGGAAAGCATCCACTGCTTATCTCTGAGCAGCACATTAAACAAAGCAACATAATGAGCTGCATTTTGTTGAGGGCTCTCCAGGTCCCCCAAATCCTTCTCAAATGTTATTGTTTATAAAATGTTTGATAAAAAATAAATGATGCTTTCAATTTAAACAAAAACTCACACTGTTACCGGTTTTAATAACAGTTTTGACAGATGAGATTTTCATCATCTGTTTTTTCTTTGTAAAGGCTTCTTTCAATAAACTAAAAATGCTTTAAACTAACAGATGTGACTATAAAGTAAGGCTGAGACATCAGGAGCTGAGGTTTGTCAAATGCTACAATATATAAATTAATTCCTAGTTTAAGCTTCCACTGAGCATTGGAACATCTATTTTCCCTTGTTGTTGGTTACTGAGTGGTTAGCTGACCTGGCACAGGTCTCATACATGGAGAAAAACCGAGCTTAAGAAATCTATACTTGTACAATTAAAATTATACAGTTATATATGTGTTTTGAGCACTAAATAATGCAACAACTTATTGATGGTAAGTAAGAAGTTTGAAGCCAGAGCTAGACACCTGATGATGGTCTGGTATCCATCAAAGGGGAGCATTTTTCTGTTCCCTTGAATTCTCAGCACTTTTAAAATTCAGGCTAATTATCTGAATGCCGAAGTAGGAGCCCAGAAGTCTGCTTTTAGGCAAGAATTTCAAAACCTGCAGTCTGATTTCTTCCCTAACATTCCTCTACCTTTTCTTCAGGTCTAACCAATTTAGATTCTCTTATGTTACAAACCTGTCTAAGAGGCACCCCAGAATCAATTTAGGGTAATGCTGATGCTTGAATAACTGATAAGCTGTGTATCTTTTAATCTGTGAAAAGTTCAGGAATTAGAATTTCCAATGATATTCTGTTTGCTGTGAACAAGTTATATTTACTGATTTAGAGAGTTTTGCTTTGTTTAATGGGCTTTAAGCAATGCAATTTTTAAAGCATGATTGCTTGTAAACCCTAAACCTGTTTGTTTTTAAATTTCTGATATTATTGTTCTTATGCTTTGCACGTTTTTCATCAATCCTGCTTCTCTGACGAGCTGAGCTTCTGCAGCGTAACGAGGACTCTGCACAGGAGCACGTGGCCACGTTGTTCCGTGCTGCTGACGCTGGCAGTGACGATGGGGTACAGTGAGGCGTGGGGGGATCCAGCTCTCTCCTCAGATGGTAAGGAATGCTTCTAAAGAAAACTTTAAATGACCTGTATATTGCATCGCTCATCAGCTCTGCTTTCGGTCCCAGGGGTATTTCCATAACAAACTCCTGCTGGGTAGCTTGCAGGCAAAGGAGGAGCAGAGAAAGGAGAGCATCCTGGGGAAACCTGTCCAATGCCTCTGAAGCCCCCAGAAGTTACAGTGCAGACACATCAAGCTATTTATTTTTCTCTTGTGGTTCTTATCGATGTGTTAAGGGTGTTAGGTTTCTGTATGTGTAGATAAACTACTCATACAATATGGCCATTACTTCAGCTATGTCTTCAGATTTTACTGTAATACAAAAAATAATAAGTAAGACATAATGGGGTCTTGCCTCATGACTACGATTCTTAGGTGCTGCTGCAATACAAAGGCATGCATAAATGAATTAATAATAGCCACAAGGGTGATGGTATGTAAATATATTAGCTTAGGATAGGAAAAACAGGGCAGATGAAACAAAAGTACTGATGTCATAAAAATTCAAAAATAAAATTATTTGAGCGTATTGATTTGATAAGTGAAAACTTAAATAAGCCTTCGGAAGAGAAATTTTCCAAAAGACACAACTCCTCTGAGATCTTTGCTGTCAGAAGCAGACAAGGTGCAACAAGGACGAATTCTCCATTGGAGGAGTCTTGGATATTTATGTAGATTCTTGAAAAGGTACATTATACTTACTTTTATTTGATGTTTCATTATGGAGTCCCAGAGACTCCCCTGAAATACCTCCTCATTGTTATAGTTTTTATACCTTGATATCGCTCTATCTCAGGTTCTCTTTTCAAACTTGGAGTGCCGTTCATTAAATTCTTTCTTCTATGGAGCCATAAATGCAGTAATCTAGATCCTGATAAAGGCTTTAAAGCTATCCCATAGGATACTTGTGGTTGGAACTGATGGAACATTAGTGTCAAGGAAGCATATTATTTGAGTCTCAATATAATTAATAAACCCTTTCTCTCCCCCACAGGAATGTGCTAAATCTCCAAGTCTTGTTTGTGTTAGGCAAAAGATTTAGTTACCTCTAACAGAAAAGAGGAGGAAAAAAAAAAGATGAAAAAGGCTTTAAATATTTAACAGTTTAAACCCTACATAAATTGGAGATTTGAATAAAAAATCAGCCCAAGTATATTTGTATGAAACTGGTGAACAGAAGGAATATACATGCTCAGAGGAATAGATTTTATGCCAAACATCAATCAATCCCAGCTCCGAAGCCTATTTATAATACTGTGGGGGTTCTGGACGGTTGCACTTCACACTGTGAGGACCAATCCATGACATTATCTGTTGAACAATTGAAGTCTTTACAAATAATTAAAACTCTGTTTGAAAATGGAGATATTTTCCACAGCTTTTGTGTCCATGCACCGGATCATAGATATTTGAGTGTGTAAATAATGACTAGTTAATGTCGAGAGCCTGTAGCATATTTGCCTTGCAATACTGCTTTCTGCTGTGTCTTTCTCTCTATCTATTCACCCGTTGGCACAAATATGTACTTATTTCCACCTTTCGCTTCCCTCTCCCCTCACCTCCATCCATGGCAACTGAGTGCTGTTCCAGACCCCGAAGCAAAAGAAAAAAAATCATTTTTCCCTGCCTTTGCAACCTCCTGTCCTCCTCCCAGACCCCTCTATCTTTCTCCTTCTTGTTGTAGCACAATGTTTTCCAATCATTTCTATGTCCTCTGGGGCTGTTAGTAGTGCCAGGCCAGGCCCCACTCGGTTGCCCTACTTACACCTACGAAAACTAGGGCTAACGCTACCCAAGTGCACGTACGGCGCTGTCGGAGGTGTGAGACTCATCAGGCTCTCTCTACAGTGAAGAAATTGGTTGAGAATTGCACAGATTGAGAAGCACCTCAGCTGTTGTTTCCAAGTAATGGAGGAGTTGCCTGGTGCTGTATGGATGTCCCATGGTACCTCATACCCTAAGGAAATGCCCTGATTTGCTGAATTTCCTCAAGAAGGATACCTCATCACATTCGTGATGAAGGGAAGCATGGAGGTAGGGCCAGGGCTGGGCCAGAGGTTTGCCCATTGGCACCAAGGGAAAAAAAAAAAACCCAATAGCAGAACTTGCCATCTTGTTGGTGCTATTGATGGAGATCATTCTGCAGACCTTTGTGGCGCTACGCTGCTCTGACAGGCCATGTTGGTCCCTTCAGTGAGAGACCTGCAGATGGGTTGCAAAGATTCATGGCAGGTTAAGGTTGCCATGACTCTGCTTTAGTATTTAGAGACTACAGCTACGTAGTGTGTAATAACAGGAATGTAATGCAGCATAAGATCCATAGATCAAAACATATGGTCCTGGGGATCCAATATCTATGCATCATACATACGCATATATATGCATATGTATGCATCTATGCATATACTATACCTATCCCTATTATCTCTAATATAGGAGTATGGACCAAATGCCCATGAGTGACTGGAGTGCATTAGCAGTACTCCCGGATCACATTTTTTATTTAAATCCTAAGAATTGTGTTTCCATGCTCCAAGGTCACCGAGCAGTGCTAATCGCAGTGCACGACACACACAGTACAGCCAGAAGATTGACTTCAAAATGATGCTCCTGGTGAGAGCTCAAATGCCAGTGTCCCTGCATCCAGAGAGCTGGAGTCTCACCACTGATCTGCGTGGGTCCTGTGCTGTTTGACACCAGCACCGACAGTAACGGTGCAGGACACGACATCCCTAGCAGGGCTGGTGTGGTTGGTGATAGCTACTCACCACTGCGCCTTCTGTGTGCTGGGGAAGACGAGGGAGCTTGCTCATCAGCACAAGGTTAACATAATCTATCTATGGGGGAACTGACAATCTCTACCCGTCCTGGAAAGGCAACACTGACCACAGTGCATTTTCCTTCCAAGGGAGGTGAATTCAGAGGTTAGAGCACGGGCAGAGGTCACAGTGAGGTGGTGCATCCTCACATGTTCCAGCACGCTGTGCTCTGGACGCTGCTCAGCACAAAGAGCCCTCATTTCTCAAACCTTCTCAAGGATGTGCTTATTCTAGACATGAAACTCATTCCCTAAAAATTAATGAAACCTTTCACTGCCTGCCGTAAGTCAAGTGCTCATATACCTTTTCCTGGACCAGGGCCTGAGTAAACAATAAAAAGAAAAATAAACTACCTGTCAAATCAAACACGTGTGAATTTCTTGAGGCTACATTTAGTAATAGGTTAATAGGACTCACATTTCAAATGAAACCTTCTAGAACTTACTTAAATTTTAAAAATAGTTTAAATTATTTTAAATTTTTTTTTACTAGTATTTCTTGCATTATAAGCAGCGCCCATCCACAATTAAAACATCCAGATGTTTTAACTAAAGTTAAACTATGAAACAGAATAAAAATAAAAATCCATGAAACACTTGCCAGATAGCTCAAGCACATCTGTTCAGAAAAATATAATACTAGTTCAAAATAATAACAGCAACTATCATTTTCAAGCATGCACGGGATTAAAATAAAAACAAACACGGTTTTGTGCAGAGGATGAAGAATTGGAAAGCTGAGATTCTGCCCTGGAAATATAGTATCATTTGACCCCCTTTGAACTAGGGAAACATAAGCATATAAAATAAAACTTGCAGTGAGTGGCTGGTGTCCTGGGTGCGTTAGGTGGGTCACCACTCTGACCCAGCCAGGAGCTTCGTCAGGGTGCTGCCTGCATCACAGATCACAAAAATGACCTTGGACAACCTTGGCCATCCAGGCAAGCCCCAAGGCCACTGCTGCACATCTACAGGACAAAGGAGAGGTGGTAGTCTCATCGCTTATGGGGGGCTTTGGGTCCCTAAAACCCAAAGCCAGGAGACCACCACCTCTTTTGGGTCTAAGCAGGAAAGACAAAGTTCTGCAGATCGCTCTCTTGCCTTTAAGCACCTAAATGCAATTTAAGCACACGTTCTCCTGCTACCAGAACAGCATTGTTGGCAACCTGAATGAAGCCCATCTGCATGAGCTCTTTGTCTTAAATTAGTTAGGTGGTGTGGGGCCTCCTCCTGCTGCAGCTGCATCCACAGGAGCTCTGTACCACCGAGATGAGCGATGTACCCACTGCGGAACCAGTTCCTTCACTGCCACACTAACGGCTTTCCAAGCAGCCTCGCGTAGACGCGTGAACTAAAAGGTCGCACCCGTAAGAGCGGAGCTTCGGCATTTCTCCCCTGCCTGAGATGTGGCTCCCCAGCCTCCGCGATACCCTCGTAGAAAGCAGCCAGCCTTTGCAAAACCCACCCTGGTGCTTCTGCTCCCAGCAAACAGCTCGTTAGTTTTATTCTGGTTTTTTGCACCCAGAGGAGCTGGTGGCGGGGCCCTGGGTGCGCGGCGGCGAGGCCAGCCGTGGAGCTGGCTGCGTGCGGCAGAGCAGCAGGGGGAGCTCAGACATCCCATTTGGCTCTCTCCAAATGTCAGTCCTTAAGACCTTCTGAGCAATTAAACAAAATTTAGCATGAATCAATCATGCAGACATGAGGGTGTAAAATAATGAAGATAGATGTTGTTTAAATCCTTATAAGAGTTCCTGCCTGAGCTAGATATCATCCTGAGTAGTATTAGATTATCCAAGTGACCTTAGAAGTGTTCAAGTGTCCACATTAGCACGTCGAGATAGGAGGGAGCAGGCGGCGAAGTGGAGCGCCGTCAGTTCATTTGCCTCCTGGTTTTGGTCCCTTCTTTTTCAAGGTAACTCCTTCCCCCGAGCACTGCTGGCACGGGCTGGATGCACGGAGGCAGAGCGCCGCATCGAGCAGCACCAGCAGCCCTGCTGCAGCGACTGCCAGCGCAAGAGGAACGCTTGGTTCTCTGGGTTCCTTCTATCTTTCTACGAGCAAAATAAACCTTGGGCTTTGAGAGTGAAAATCCTTCTTAAAAAACTCTTCCCAGATGTGGGACCAATATATTTAGTTTCACTTAAAGTTCCTGAATCCGAAGGTCTATGCTGGGCTGGCCGCTCTCGCCTGTTTCCTCATCTGTGCTTTACAGAGGAAACAGGTGGGTTTAAAGCTCTCTAAAGACACCAAAGCGGTTCTTTACAAAGTGACTTGCAAAGCAAAAATGAAAAAAGATTATTTTTTTTCCCAGGGATTTTTGAGCATATGAAGCACAAAAATAATCGCATAAATGGCGCAAAGAAAAAAAAAGGTTTTAGTCTAAGTCAGCAATCCAAATGCAGCCTCCACTCTCCCTGCTGCTTCACCCCCACGTCACAGGGACACGACACATCAGCCTGGATTTCAAGGGCCTCTTCTGCTTAGTAGTGGCCAAAACCAAGACCTTAAATCCCTAGGAACTGCGGGAAGCTGGGTTGCAAATCTTGAGATCTGGGCAGGTGATGCCATTCAGAAAGAACAAAACGTGCAATGCATTTTCGTATTCATTAAGGACAAAAATAGGTAATACTGGAGAACATACATGGCAGCAGCCTGTCAGGGCACTGAGGGCTCGTTTCCCTGGCTTTCCCACCATGCCTGGGGCTGCTGCTGTGGCTGTCCCCGCCATGGTCCTACCTGGGGCTGGGGGGCTGTGCCCTGCTGGCAAGGGCACTGTGTGCTGGGTGCCCCACTCAGCCTCTGCCCCGGAGCAGCCCCCCTCTCCCTGCTCCCGGACACACGCAGCCTTGAAATGCTCCATGTGTCTTCCAGACCAACCAGACAGGTCTCCTGGAACAGTGAGATGTCCATGTAATTTACAGCTGTTTCCCTCTTCTGCCATAGCTTAAATAAAACAAATAAATAATGAAATAAAAAAATCTTAGCTCTTCTAAAACAATCCAGATCTGTATCTTCCACCTCTAGGAAGAGACATACAGCATCGAGTAAGAAAATATACTGGCACCTTGCTTTCTTCCTGACCTATGCCAAATCTTTAAGCTGGGTTTTGCTCCAGAAGTTCTTTATCATTTTCACTGAGAAATCTTTGTATGAGAAAAAGAAATGCCCCTGGGAGCAGCAGCCAGGATTCAAGTGAGGGTCTGTAACCCCAACAGCTGAGCTCAGGACTTCCTTGTCCTTGTGCTTTCCTGATCATCCAGCTCCTGCACCCTCCTGCTGAAAAATACAATCAGCTGTGGGTGCCCGTGCTGGCTGAAGCGAGCAGGGGAGAAAGCAGGACTCAGTGGGCAGCCTTGATTTTGGACCGTGCTTCTCTGCACAGCTACAGGCCTTTTTACACAGAGTTTTGCAGAGGGCTTGGCTTCAGGTGCACATTGCACATTTCACTGGGGATTTGGTTGTTTTGTCTTGAGCTGAAACAAAAGTGGCATAAAGTCAGCTTAATTTCTGTGATTTCACTAATGTGGTGGGAAAAGAGGAAACTGGCTTCTTCCTTGGAAGAAATGCTGATGCTCTTTCATAATTTCTATAATGACATTTGATATTATGGTGATGAGTGCCTTAGAAATACATATGATAATCATTATAATCAAGCACATGTGTCTGGAGAGTGTAATAGGTACATTCTATAAATTGGAAAATAAACATGTGTTAAGGAATGACTTCTAATATTAATTTCCATTTTTAGAAAGCAAGGTCCCAGATCCAACTAGGGATTAAAGAGCCAAAACGGGACTTTGAATGGGATAGATGCCTATAACACAAATCATAATCCACAGCCCTCCCGCCCAGTTGTTGCTAACCGTGAAGGCAACTAAGCTCATTTGGTGACTCAGTATGCAAAGCGTTCAAGTTGCTCAGCCACCAAAAATTCTCCCCAAGTGAGGTATTCCCCTGGGTGCTTCCCTTCGCCCAGCAGAGTCACGCCAGGGGCCCTCCAGACATGCCTGCCGGGCTGCTGGTCCTTGCTGCCCGGCTCCCACCAGCCCACGCTGCCCCGGGAGGGCTGGCGTTTCAGATATGCCGCTGCGTGCATTTCCCCGCCGGCGGTACTTGGTGGTTCCCTGTTGGGTACCTTGCTTTCACTGGTCCCCTTCTCTCTGAAGCTCCAAATCTTCATCTAAATTGGAGTTCAGGCTTCCACTTGGGTAAGGGTGCCTGAGGACTGGCTACTGCTCTGTTCTGCTGGGTGTCACCTCCTCGCCTTTGTCGGGGGCTCCGTAAGCCCAACCTGACTTTCCTCCCGTGGTGAAGCACAGTTTTGCTCCTACAGTTAAATGCAGACATACAAATACGCCACCGCATATGCAATTTAGCAGTAAGTAATTGGAGGCCACTTGTAAAAACCAGTTAATAATTATAAGCGACAACCCTGCCTCACCTCCACGCTACCGAAGCTTTGCACTGATGTAGTGTCACAGACAGCAGCAGAATTACTCTGGGACAAAAGTAGGGCAATGCTCTGCTGAATGAGGCACATCACATTCCTTCTGAATGGAATAAAAACAAAATATCACTTTATGGACCTCTCAGGCAAGTCCAACAGCTGTTGTAAATCAGAGTAACCCCACTGGCTTCAGTGGATCTACTGCAATTTATAGCAGCTGGGAATCTGGCCTCGCGTTCCCCAGATAGGTACTGGATTTTACCATTAGCAGTTTAATCCTGTAAGTAGGGATTTATTACAGAAAGGAAAACATGAATAACTGTGAACAGAATGAACAATGTTATATTTTGAAATGAGTAGAAGAACAACACTGGAAGGTGCATAATAACTCTTGAGAAACAAAATTAATACTGCAAAGCCTGAGCAGCCAGGCGCTGGGGTTACTTGGCCTCCTGAACTGTGGAATTTAACTCTACCAAAAAGCCTTGGCCCTTGACTGGAGTGCCGCTAAGATGAAAGACACTGTGTCTCTACCGCACTACACAGCCTATTGATTTTATAAGTCATCAATGTATATTGTCTGTCTATACTATTAACAGGACAAGCAGGAGGTGCACATAGTCATTTGACTGCATAAGCCAGTTGTCCCATGCTGTGCCCTATGGGAAGCCACTGATTCTTACACTTGGAGCAGGGACAATGCAACTTAATCAGACTGACAGGAAACAGGCAGCAATTACAGTGTGCAGCTACATCTGCTGGGTTCCACTTCACTGAAGGAAGAGTTATCTCAATTTTAATGTACATCCCTTTTTCATGTTTCATTTAACCTCTGCTGTATTATTAAACACATCAAAATATAATGACAGTCGTTAAAAGAGAAAAAGAGAACATTTTGGAAATTTTGGACTCTCCCCCTTTATCTGTAATTTAACGGTATCGGTTTTACTTTCCTGCACCATTCTGCAGCAGTGGAAGTCTAATTTAATATATAGTTTTGTTTATTTTAAATAGCAAGTACAGACCCAATCCTACTTCTCACAAAGTCAATGGCAAAATAACTACTGATTCACTGAAAGCAAGATGTGACCTGCTGATACTAAGTCTTATTAATTTAGACAGTGGAGTGAAGCCTTCCCAATAGTTTGCTCATTTTCACAAATTGTGTTGCTAACCTTGAAAGGCTCTTATTGTTAGTGTTTAACTGGCAAAGGAATAATTCTGAACTCTTAAAAGCGTCTGTGTGAAAACTGGGGGAAAGGGAACAAAACCTGCCTCTTGAAAGATAACGGGAGCTGTAGCACGGACTGCGAGGGACAGAGCCTTGTCCCTCACGGGCTGAACAGATAACCCAGCCAGGTGCCCGCAGCCAGGACGGGAGCCCACCCGGGCTCTGCCGACCACCTCCAGCTCGCAGGGAGCAGGGCTGCGCTCACACCAGCTCCCACGTCGTACTGAGGGCGTTTATGAACTTAGGTCAGATACCTCCATCCGTGCAAAGGGTAAGCTAGTAACGTCCTCGTCTTAGCAGTAGACACAAAGTGCGACTCGGGAATCACTGGGCTGGAAATGAGACCAAACGTTTTCGGTCTCAGGTCTGTGTGAAATACTGAAAATCTTGGTTGCGGGACTTGGTGCGGACAAGGCTGGGTCTATCAACATCGCATCAGGCTGGAAGTGTTCTCCCCCGTCTCCTAGCCAAGAGCTGGGGGGATTGGTAAAAACTCTGCGCCCAGCCATGTGCCTAAGTCACATCTTCAGGGAGTACTGGTGATTCGTCTCACCAGCCCACCTGGCTACTGGGAAAAGAGGCGAGACTGGGGTCTTCCTCACATCCCTGCAGTTCAGGAGAAGAACCACTCGGGATGGGAGACCAAAGGTGGAGAACGGGTCCTTCAGTTCTCCCCACCCAGCTTTTGCCTACCCATAGAATTTGGTCACAGCGTGGTCCTAAGTAAATAACATTATTAAATATTTTTAATAAAGTGCCTAAATACGTTCAGGTGTCTGCTAAGAACCTTCTTATTGTTAATGATTTATTATTGTCACTAAAAACAGGTTTGGGGACTTACTAGATCCAACCTGCCTCAAACTTTCAGAAATATCCGTTCTGGTAAAATATTAATTTATTTCTTATTTTTATACAATACTTCCAATAGATGTTAAATTCTTAATATTGCTGTACAACATATCTGCATAACTTCTCTATTGTGCTGTTACTCTGATTTACTACCTGAGAGCAGCTGTCAAGATTTGGTGCTTTTCCCTCTACAGCTTACCATTTACTACCACAATCATAACATTTCAGTTTTACCCAGGAGTATGTCTCCAGGCTTTTGAGACAGCCTGCTCTGTCCATGTCCCGAGCTGGCCAGGCAGGAGCGTTCTCTGGAATCGGAGTCTTGTCAGCGCATCCCCACCCTGGAGCCATAAGCCACGTGGGGAGGATGGCTTCAGCAGCCCGAGTGCTGCACCGTGCTAATGCAGCTACGTGCCTTCGGGTGCAGCGCTACAGCTACTCAGCTACTCGTAGCTACTCTGCTACGGCTTTTAGCTTCCTTCGGTGGCTCCTCTATTCATGCTTTTGCTTGGTTTGGTTCTTCATTCTGCAGCCTACCAAGCAATGCTGTCATATATCTGCTCTATCAGACTGCAATTTGAAAAGCCAACAAAAGGGCAAGTCAGCACTATCTCTTGAGTTTCCCAGTGTCATCTTTTATCAGTGTGTATCTACTAAATCCAGCCAACACTGCCTGTAATCACTCTTGAGCTTGTAAGAAATCTTACTAAACCCAACTTCTCCAGGTCAGCAGGGGCATTTACATGCTTCCATCGTGACAGTGCGCACTGATCTTTGTAGAAGCAAAGCCTCCTGTGGTAAGCTCTCTAGGACTAAGACTGAGTTTATCTGCGTAGAAAAGTAAGAACAAAACAAAGTAGTATGATGACGCCATTGCACTAATCATTACTTCTTGGTAATAATCCTAGAATTGGATGCAGAATAATCCTACAGGAATATATTGTTGTAATTTATTTATCTAATATCTTGTTCACTGAGGGAGGCATGTGAGTTGTGCATCTTAAGTCAGGTTTTCAACTGACTAAATCTATACTGAATTCAAAGGAAGTCAAGCGATTTACATCACTGAAGGATCTCACCCTCTGTTCTGCAGACACTCCTAGCAAGTCTTTCCACTGCAGAGACCACACAGTTCTTCAAGAGCACCACATTGCACGCAAATGTCTAAATTATTATGTGGGTAGCTCTGAGCAGCAACAAAATCAGTTTATTTCAAACTGGTGAGCTTTTTTACCACAAAGGAGGGAAGCGTTTTGGCAGATATCGGCACGAGAAGTCAGCATGGTTGCAACTGAAGCTCTAACAGAAGCTGCAGCCAACAATGCAGTGGCATAAATAACTCCATGGCTACAGCTCTCAGTAGCTACAGCATGACTGAGCCACTGCCTAGAAGGTAAGCCTGAATTCGGGAAACCTTGTGAGTAAAGGAAGCTCCCCAGACTCCTGGCCACCCTTAGGCCAGTATGCCCAGTCATGAAGTGTTTGCAACGCAGTCCTTGTACAAGGGAGTGGCCCGATGGTGCAGTTGACCTGGAGGTCTTGAGGGGCAAGTCTACACCTTAGTGGTGAGCAAGCTGGCTTCTTAATGGGGCTCCACATACTGCTAAGGACTTAATTATGATCCCTCTGTGGAGGACTTTCTAGAACTGTATCTATCCTAGCTCACAATTGTCTAGTCCTAATGTTCTCCGTACGGTCGTAGTCCTGCTGCGCTGTCACAATGATCAGAGGTTGACGACCACCCTGGCTGGAGGAAAGCTCCACCTTCCCTGGTGGACAGACAGACAGATGGGTACACGGCGACGAAGTGGCAGAGCAGCCAATGCATTTTCCTATTGTGCCTCATCCTGTGAAGCTTGTGGACAGTCTTTCTGTGAATGGGGACACAGCAGCAAAGGGGTGTGGCTTAAGTGCAAGGTGATGCAGGCTATGCCATAAAATTTGATGGGACTGGTACTCACTGCCTCAAGGTGCTCCACGTGGGAGAGGTTTCAACGCCAGGGCATCCACCGCACCCAGGAGAATGCCCACGATTACAGGATGTATTCAAGGTTTCCTCCTCGGTGTGCCGGCTGGGGCACCCACGGGACCTCAGGGCACTCTTGGGGTTAGACAGTGTGGACAACGGACCAATTTGGCACTAAGGACACCATGGCAGGGTAGGTCATAAGCAAACATCGTGTATAATTTGCGGAGGGAATTGGTACCAAAAAAGCAAGTGTTTACATGGAATATTGTGCTCTAAAATTTTGTTATGCAGTTGTGGTAAACGCACAAGCACTTCTCAAAACCTCCTGGCTCTCACAAGCTGTGCAGCATGCGGGTGTTAGAACCCAGCACCGTCACGGTGATGACTTTCCTCCATTTACTGCTGTAACTATCAGGCAAGGCTTTCTGAAGTGCACACAGAAAGCAGCTCAGCAGCAGGTGAAATGCTGCAGCTGCACTGATGTAAATGTTCTCCTTTGTTGCGGAACCAAAACGTGCCAGGATTCATCGCGCAGGATGACAGGTTTCCTCTCGCTGGAAACCAGCTTTTCTAACACTCATTTTATGTGTGAGCTTCCAGTCCATTTTCTCCAGCAATCTTTCACTGCTGCATTTAGCATGGAGCTTGGACGTGGCCTTTTCAAGAAGGGAGGGAATTACCAAAGTTTTCTCAATGTTTCTTTATTTCTAGGTTTGGAGACAGGTTTCTTCCCCCCTCCTGGAAGATGAGAATCCTTGCATGCACAGTGAAGCTTAAATGATACATCCCCTAAGCCTCCAGGTTTATTACAACTTACTTGGGAGATGATTACAGCTCCCCAAAGTCTTACCTAGGTTACTAATAACGTCTGACCATTAAAAATCAGATCTGTTCTACCACTTTAAATTAAGGGCATGAAGTTTGAGAAGAAGAAATAATTATCCATTCCGATTTGTTCTCTGTGTAAATACAAAGCCCTGCCTGCTGCCAAATTCTCTTTCCCTGAGAGGCACAGGACAGTCTCTACCAGGATGTGGACTACCCACATTTTTTTGCCTGCAGCCTAGTTATGCACCTAATTAAGAATCACTGGTTCACATATGAAAATCTAAAACTAGCTTGTCTAACATAAATTGAAAGTGTTAAACCAAGATGATACTTCTAAGCTGTAACCTAAACAAAATATATGAAAGCAGCTACTCTGTCTGGAAAACAATGAAGAAACCAACCGGAGGGGGTAATCAGCATTTGAGGAGTCTTTAATCTAACAAGGACATCTTAAGTGAAGTTGCCTGAAAAAACGGTTATGTGCAATTGCCAAACACCTACCCATATTCAGAGGATTCCTCTGAAGCACCGCATATTAATTGGAAGGAAGTTGGAAAGCTTTCTGTCAGGATCCTATAAAAAGCTTCATTAATATGGGGTACAGTGGTGTATTGCATATTAATAAAAAGGCAGCCTAAGATAATTAAAGGGTGAATAAATTGAGAAATATATTGTCTATATGTGGTAGAAAAGTCTAACCTGGAACTGATATCCACGTGCTTATAAAAAATACAGATAAGCCAGTGTGTACCAATAAGAGATGCAAAGAGGTAAGGGTAACTGAGGAAAGAGTGGCTCAGCTGGAGGTGTTACAACAAAAGCAAACACCCTGCAGAAATACATGTGAGTAGTCCCATTTTCTTAAGACTTTGTGAGTGCAGGGCCTAAAGAGGTTATCGGTTTGGGACAAATGACCCCTACCTGTAGTAAGTACTGCTGCTCAACTCTAAGAGCATAACTAAAAGAATCATTCTGTTGAGCAAGACCTTAGATTAGATATGAATTATTCCATTTTCATTTCATTTAGTTTGATTTTCTCTCTATTTCCTATTTTCTAAATTAAATAAACCTTGCTTGATTTAAGATAATTTGCCTTTACTGACTATTACTTAAGGATAAGCATTGCAAAGCCATTCCATGAGAGGAGGAAAACAAAACCACTGAAATTAGGGTTTAGCAAAGCAGATATCCAAGTGAAATACATGATGAAAGGTGAGTTGTCTACACTTCAGCCACAAGAGCTGTTGTGAATCCAGGGAGATTCTGGATAGAAAGGAAATAGGGGAAAATCTTAAAATGAAGGTGCTACATGTGTCCCAAACTCACCATCTACATCCAGTAAGTAATAGATCTCGTTCAAATATTTCCTCCCTTTCTCAACATCTAACATCACTGCCACGTTGTACCACTCTACATGCATACCTGCTACTCATTTTACTGCCATCAACTAAATAATAGAATTATTTAATATTTCCACCCTATGCACTGAACAGACATTTGTGATTGCTACATCACTCACCCTCCAACTAAACAAAAATTTCCCAGGTATATTATACTCGCAGAGAGTTTTCGGCGGCACAAGGATGAACAATAGAGCTGGGGAGGGAGTTACCCATGGACTGGCAGGAGTAACTCTGTGGTGGGAGGAGCAGCAGGTGAAGATTTGGGGAGAGGAGTAACAGCATCTGCTTCCATAGATAGACTGCTCTCCATGTATGGAAGATGTGGAGAGCCCAGAAAACCCACTGCTGTGAGAGGGAGGTCTAAAAAAGGTCAGAGATTGTAAGCACAGTATGTAAATGGTCATTGAGAGGGCATGTTTATAGGGAAATAATCCCTTGAGGTGAGGAAGACAAGGGAATAATGGAGATAAAAATGGTCTCTGTGGGAGCTGTAGGCTCACAGGCTGAGAGATGTTTGCAGTCTCAATATGCTGTACACCTTTAAGAAATAAGCTGGCTTTGACCAATGCCACAAGCTTTCCCAGTCGTTCTACAGACACTGTCAAGCTTCCTTTGCGTATCCTATGCTTAAAAATTTTATAAGCTGAGCTACTCTTGTATTTACAGATAGTACAGCAACAGGGACCCATAACCGGTAAATAGAGTTGGATGATACACCTTTTTTCTTAGGGGTTATGTGGAGAGATTATGGGCTTCAACAATTTAACTGCCTTGTTTTATTTCTACATTATATTGCAGTTGCATCTGGAAATCAGAAAATTCAGTTTTAAAAATAAGAGAGGGAAAGAGAGGGGAGCAGAGGAGAGAGGAGGAAAGCAAGAAAAAAGAAGAAATTGAGCAAGTTAGACTGGATGTGTTCAGTTGCTTATTGGCTTGACCTAATCATAGAGGTTTCCCCCTAACTATTAATATCTGAAAGCTGAATGCCATTTTACTCATTATTCTCTCATTACATTTTACTATTTCCAGAGAGACGGGCAGCAAAGCATCTCTCTGACACTGCACCCTTGACCCCATGAAAATCTTTAACAGATTAATGTCTATAGTCTCGTATCTCTTTAGTAGCTGCTAATCTATGCAAAGCAAATTGTTTTGGATTTACCTAGAACATCACTGCCCACCCTGTAATTTGTAACTGCTGTTTGCCTTGACAGAAACTCTTAATCACACTACATGCTAGAGATATACCTTAAACTCATTAAAAGCAGCAAACTTTTTAAGGGCAAAACACCAGGAGCAGCTAACCACCTCAGCAGCTCAATTCTGAACAACATTTTTCCATGGGACAATGCTTTCCATGGATTACTGTCCATTGCACCATGCTTGTTGCCTGGGAGAAGAGGCGTTCGTTGGCTTGGATCCACCAGCTACACCCATCTCCTCTTCGTGCCCACTGCTGCCACCTCCGTGGCATCCCACCACCCTGCTGGAGTGGGGCAGAGAGGAGCCGCGCTGTGGGGCAGCACTTCCCAGCACCAACCTCCCACCTCCCATCCCACAGCGACTCACCGACGCTCTGGTAGGACAGGTCTCCTGGCTGCGGATCCGTCCTCAGGTCTGCCACCGTCACCACCGCTGAGCTGCCTGAGCACCTTCTTGACGAAAATCAGGATGTTCCACCTAGTACAGAGACATATCCGTTTAGATCAAAATGTATCCGGGAACAATTTTTGCATGAAGATGTTCCTTCATTCCCATCTGTGCATATCACAGTTTTAAATAACGCTTGCACTTTCCAAACTCTTGCTTCACCAGAAAAAATAGCCAGAGCAAACTACAAGACAAAAACAAAACCAAAAAACCCCAACAAAAATAAATGAAAATGAGTAACGAATAAAACACAAAGAAACAAGGAAATGCTGAAGCAATCACTCCTCCTTATACATTTGTTTTGCTGTCTGACATACACAATAAATTGTAACAGTTACCAAATAACCATTCAAGTTCAAATGATGTACACACATCTATAATCTTAGTTAGCTGCTTGCTGGCATACTTCAGGAATGCCACTGTGTCCTCTGGTGTAATTCTGTATCAATGACTTTTCCAAATAAATCTAGTTGCTGGTTTATATTAATGAACTGTCACAGTTCCCATTGTTTTCCCATGGTCTTGCAGCTGCATTCTTTCACAGGTGCTTGGCAAATTAAAATGATGCTGGTTTGGGGTTTCAGGCTGATACAAAATCACTCCTTCAGCAGATTGTTAGGGAGTTATTCATGCAAGAAACACATCTTTACTTTAGACAGTCTGCTTTTCTCCTTATCCTCTTCTTCCTTCACTGACCCTTTGCATTTCTGATGCTTCCTGGTGATGAAATAAAAATCAAGATTGCTTCTTGTTTCTACTTAGAGAATAACTCATTTGACAATAATAAGCTTGGAGTGGAAAGCACGGCTTGACTCTGCTCTGTTATCCTGATGTAAACCAAAAGCACTCCCTGTGAAGTCAGTGTGCTGGGCCTCATGATGGTGTAAACTGGTGTAGGTCTGAGTGGAGCTGGACTAGGTTACAGACTAGTTAAAGATCTGGCACAACTTAAATGGGCATAACTGGTAGGATAACCGGGCCAGTAATTTTGTTAATCTACTAGAAGAATAATAATGGTAATTATGATTGTTTAATTTCTAAAGCGCAATTCAAAGTGAAATCTCAAAGCATTAAGAGTATTTATAACAGAACTCTCTGCCCCTGATCCTGGGGAACAGCAAAGCCCAGCAGCTTTCCCTGAAGTCAGCAGGAGATGTGGGTGCTACCGCTTCCCAGCCTCCATGCTCCCGTTACTCTGAGACAAACAGGCTTTAACCACCAATTACAAAGTTAGAGGCATCTGACATTTCAGGCTGCCTCCATTTTTGGATGCAAAAGCTGTAACATTCTGGTAAGGACCTCATCTGATGGCAGGCTTCTCCACTGATTTGCAGGATCTTTGTGTACTCAGCAGAGAGATGCTTTCTCGAGGTGGGTGACTGCAAGCAAGACCCAGCCTTGGGTGCTTTGAATTGCCAGCTGGAGGCATCTTAGCTTTTGCTATTCATATTAAGCTTAGGAATATCAGCTGTTTCATCTATCTCTTCAGACTAGACCTGTAAAGTCACAAGCTATGAATCTCTTTGCTGTTGCACCGTTCTCAACGCAGAAGCAGGCAGCTGCCCAGAGAGCTCGCGAGTAGGCATGTGGCCGTGTCCCTTCCAAGCCCAAGCAGAACAAGAGGAAAGCTTTAGGTCAGCTGAACTAGATATTCAGCTGGGGTAACTCCGTGCAGCTTTCCCTGACTCAAGAGGTAGCACACTCTATTCTCATCCCTTGGGTAAGGCTGATCTCAAGGATGTGCAAAAAGGGTCATGGAGGAGCCTGCAGACTGCACAGACCACCGGGCTCCGAGGACCCATAGGAAATGTGCACACCAGCTGTGCCTCCATGATTCCCCATCGAACCCAAAGGCTCACTATTAAAGTCATGGGTAAGGATGAGATATTAAATATTTGCCACGAGGTTAAACAGTTGTTGAAATGATCCAGTAGGGCATCATAGCTTTTATTTAAAATATTTCACTTGTGACTCAATATTAACAATAACAATGAGAATCTTTAATATGCAAGAACCTATTCATTTACGCTAGCCAGATGCACTTTTGCTTTGTGTTTCCTCCCTCTAGTGCTTTTTTTTCCTAATCCCTCATTTCTTTTCAACCTTTTAAGCTCTCTCTCTAGTTTTACAGACAACACAATCAATGTATCTGAACAAGGCCCTAGAGTTCCTGCTGGGGAACAGGAGGTTATTATATTTTAGGGATAACTTCATGCATTTCCATTGCTCCTTCTAAACCAATTCTAAGATATTTATTTACATTTAGTGCATATTAAGCGGTGAAAGAACGTTGCACTGGAGATGATACACACACCGCAATCAGTAGGTTCTGAGTTGGCAATTTTCAGATCATCTGAATGAGCACGGGGCAGAAGGAGATCTTGTGTTAATGCCCATTTTACTGTCTCATGTGTAGCAGGTGGCCCAGAGACAGTGCAGAAACATGTCTGTATCTCTGATACTCTGGCTGGGGTGTCTGGAAGCACCAACCACAACTCTGCTGTAGGGTTATCATACCAAGAAATAGTAGGTCTGGAACAGCGCACTGAGACTACGTCCCGCTCTACCTATTCCCTGTTCTGGTCTCTCCTCACTTTCTGCTGCGTAGAGCTTTCTGGTTTCCTGAAGATCAATTACAGGACTTCACCCAACAGAAGGACCTCTCCTGCCACCTCACTGATCACCCTGCTATGCAACATTTGAGCTACTCTAGCAAGGGACAAGTTTCCTACAACTTCCAAGTCCCAATATGATTAATAATACAGGTTCCTAATGAAGATGACAGCTTAAGGTAAACTACATGAATACATATGCTTTTGACTTTATAATTGGTTTATGCTGCAGGGCCCAACGTTCAACATAAAATGTACTATCCATAAAGTGTACCTGCCTCCAGACTCCAGCTCCTGGGTTTGGTCCCAAAAGGACTGGGAGGCATGAGGGAACAAGTCAAAGCATGTTTATCTTGATGGCATTATGGGAGAAAAGTGAAAGACATTTCATTTTTCAGGAAGGACAGCTTACAACAAAAAAACCCTAACATCCTGATCCTACTGGTTCTGGTACCAACCAAGAACTTTTAACCAATGTTAAACCACATCTCAGATCATACAGTGCACAGAACTGGAGCATGATGGACGCCTTCTTCAGGTAGGGGTTTTGTGATGCAGATCTCATCTGATGCTGTCGGTTTGCCTGTTTTGCAAAACAACACACAGGTGCGGCAATGAAGGTTATGGGCAAACAAAATTACAGGGTTATGATATGTAAGAAGAAAGTAGTGCAAGCAAAGATCTTGCAGAAAAGCAGCAGATGCTAAAGAATTGTGTTCCAGGATTTCTACGCTGTTACACTGAGCACAGCGAAGGTGTAGAACGGCATTCAGACACGGCACGTGGCGATAGACAAGAAAGCCTACAAAGATAAGTGTTACAATCAGCATGGGGATTTTGTTCATAGCAGTAAGATTATCTGTTACAGATCCTAGCTGTGAGAAACTAGGTACCCACTGGAGATGCATGTTGCAAGAACCCACTTGAAAAAGCAGCAGGCAATAAAGTAAGAGAGCGCAGAACCATCACCAGCCGTGGGAAAAGGCACCGTACCAAACACCAGAGAAAGATGGAAAGCAGAGGACCGAAAGATTTTCTGAGGTTAATATCCTAGGCAGTTCATATTCTCCTGAGTCACATACGCTCAGTGAAAACTTGCAAGTTGCATTACTTGAGTTCAAACACAGATCTCATCCTCCACCTTGCCTTTTCAAAAGCCAGCATTCAGAAGTCCTGCGCTTGCTGCTTCGCTCATCTTTATGAACTGATTTCTTTCTAATGGATCAACAGCACTATTTTTTCTTAAGGACTTCACCTGTAGCAAATTTAAACTAGACCTGGCCTGCAGCTATCAAAATCATACCAACCGGTGTGGATAGGTAGTTCCACTGCCCCCAGCTCATACAATGCAATCTATTTGTTTTTTCTTCTTCTCAAAATGATTGTTTCTGAGCATGAGAAAGTTCCACTGCCCCCAGCTCATACAATGCAATCTATTTGGTTTTTCTTCTTCTTCTCAAAATGATTGTTTCTGAGCACGAGAAAGTTCAGCCCATTGTGTGGTGCTGATGATATCTGTAAAAAATGGCATATCATAACCCTATTTCTTGTGAAAATTTAGAATAGGTTTCAACCTTAAATATGGCTGCTCTTTTTTAAGATTCCAGAGGGCCCTATTAGCCATACCACATTAGCTATTAATGCAGAACTCTTAAAGTACATCCAAAAATTCATCTAGCTTATTTTCAAAAAAGAATGGGAGAATCTTTATTTAAAAAATCCTAAAACTGCAATATTACTGCAACTCTGTCATGTTAAAGGGATGATGTCAGCTAGTTCAGTTTAAAATCTAACTTTTTTTCAAAACCAAAACATTCTGCAAAAGCCAAACCCTAGTTCACTCTCTGTTTGTGACAGTCTTTTCTTGGTACCTTCCCTCTAAACCTTGCCTCATCAGAAAACTTGCCCAGTTCATGAAAATAGAAGACTTTAGAATTTTATCTCATTTTTAATACAAATGCCTTCATGCTTTTTAGGACACATTGCTTAAAATAACATTTACATTGGATTTAACCACTGTCCTGCAATGCAATATTAGCAACCAGAGGGCTTGCTACTCGTTTGTGCAGAAATGACAAGTCACAGGGTGCTTCATCTCTTTCTTGCCAGCTGCTAATTGCATTACAAGATGCTAACTTTAAGCATATGCAAGTCTTATTTCCAGCCTCCAAACAGAGAGGCAAGTCCAGAGAGGTGCTGTGCACCTGCAGCTCCTACACAATTTGCTCTAATCAGGTTATTCTCTCTCTCCTGGGTGCTTACAGGCAGCCTGTTATCCTAGCAGTTGGGTATTTCAGTTCAAATCCTAATACTCCGTTATTGCAGTCAAATAACTCCATCCTGATGCGACTGGCAGGGTGTGCTGAAGCGTAGTTACTTGCCCAAGACCACAGCAGATGTTTGTAAGGGAGCACAGGTTTGGCCCAAGACTTGTCAGGTCTTAACCACTGTCCATCCTTACCGCCTCTGAGGAAGCCTGTGAGATCCTGTTGGTGGTTGAATTACAGCAACATTACCAAAATACACAAGCCTCTTTCCAGAGAAGAAAATTCAGCGAATACAGTGGTAACGTGCTTGGGCTTGATTTTGTGCCATTTGTAAGAAATATTTCTTCCTGATCTGCTGGCTTATTACTATATCATGCTATCCTGTCTTTTCCCTTCATCCCAGGGTGAGGTATTGGGTCTACTCAGTGGTTTTTGCTGAGATGTCTTTGATGTCTTTTACGATTTCTCATAGCCAGAGGAAGCTTCTCTCTCGCACTTCCTCACACTGGGTGTTTGGGTTGAAAGGCACAGCACTTAGGATTTGGTTGTGAGTGAGGTGCAAAAAGTAAACAGATGTTATAAGTGGAGAAGACTAAATTAGATCATGGAATTTCAGGATTGTTTCATTCGGATTCACAGCTGGGAAGTTATTAGGAACAGAAATAAGGACAAGCATTTTCTTTCACTATCTTATTTTCAACCTGAGAAAACTTGCCTGAGCTCATCTTAAAATTGTGCAGTGACAAAGTCACCTCTCAGCCACTTTCTCATTCATCTTTTCTGAGACTGTCAAATCTGTCAAACACTGTCATTGGGCTGTGAGCTACAAGTTTAAGAACGCCTTTATAGTCCGTGGAGATACGTGGGTGTAAGATGACCAAACATAGGTGTCTACACCAGGGTGAGCAGAGACACGTACCTCACAAGTAAACATCTAAAGTGCAGACAGCCTAAATTTAGATATCTGAGTCAAGAGTAAATCTTTCCTGCAGCGATAAGAAGCACTTCATCGGGATCCAAGACCAACAGAGGTTTGATGCTAGGAAACTCATACCACTATGGGTTTTCTGCTCTTTGTATTACTGTTTCCTTTCCAAATTCGTGAAGATGAAAGTTAAGCTGTTGCTAGGTCTGTGCAGTAATTGCACAGTGGAATATAAACCAGCTGCCCTTATAACTTGTGAATAAAAATAACAACAGAGCTGGGGAATTCAGATCTCACAGTTCAGCAGGAGCCTATCCACTAATCCTGATATGACTCTACTCTCTCAACAGAAATATCGTGGCCTATGAATTGATTTGCATGAAGATCTTGTTCTTATTCATTGATCCTGATCACTTGTTGAATGATGTCAGGTTGATAAATTACATTTGAAACATAATCTATAACCAACTGGCTCTTCTTCAGTAGGGTACGTTAGGATAAGCCACACCATCAATTTTGACTGTTAGATGCTACACCTTGAAACTTCAGCAGTAGGTTGGAGAGTGGATGAAAAAATATTTTTGTAAATATAAAGCAGAAGGTACTAGACTGACTGTTTCTTGGCAAAGGAGATGCAGACTGACTGCCTGTGCCCACACAAGAGGCTGGAAACCAGTAACAGGGCTGGCTTCAAATGAGAGCAATTCATGTTCTCACTTGATTAGAGAAGCTTACATTTTCAGTGGTTGAGGACCACTAAATTGGTGAGATGATCTGGACCGAGATTAGAGCAGGTTATTTTAGATAAAATAAACAAAAATTTCTGGGATTATATCGACCAAAAAGGTTATGCCAGCTCCTCTGCCAGAAGGATAACATAATTCTGAGATCTGCTGTTCCCTGCTCAACAGTTTCCAGACTCTTTGTGTTAGGGGTTCATGCATCAATCATTCCCCTACTGCCCCTTCCTAGCTGCCGTAAGCAACCTGCGTTTCTTTATAACTCCATTTACTAAAGAGAATCTGTAGGGAGCAAAGGCTGTGGCTTCCTTCTCTAATCTTTCTGCACTGGTACTGTTAAAAATCCAGAAATCTCCATGGGAACCTGACTTTGTTTTGGATGTTGGGTTCCCTTTCTCTACCATTATCAATGGGAGTTGATGGCCCCGCACCCAGGAGCAGAACCCTGCACAGCATTGCAGTAAGGCTTTGCAACAAGCACTTTCATGCTCAGGGTAGGTATCACCAGGTCCTCGGGGCCGGGCTCCTGCAAGGGTGGAGCAGCGCCCTTCCCTTCCTCGCTCACGCGGATGCACACCCCAATGCTCACCAAAGCTAGAATTGAGACCCTTGGCAAAAAGGTGGCTGGTATATATGAACAGTGCTATGCTGAACACAGTCCTTCATGAATAACTTTTTTTGCAATTTAAAGTGAAATGTGATGAGCCTTTCAGAACCTGTCATTCAATAAATTCAGCACTATTATCTATATTTTTGCTATGCAGAATATTAAAAATAATTTTACTGGCGAATCAAGCAGCTATAAACATTTTAAGCCTTGAATTACTTCCTCCCTCTTCTGCCAAAAGACACACAGTTCAACATCATGATGTAAAAAAGAGACAAATGTTCTGGATCTTCTCATTTTTCTCCTGAAGTTGGAACACTGAAGGTGCAACGGTACAAGCTCTTTTCCACAGCCATGAAGGCAAGAACTCTACTTTCCTTCCATGCAAAAGTCTCAGGCAATAATGCCCTACAGTCCCTATAGCTTGTTGGGACATTAGATAAATGGAATCTCTTTTGATTAATAAGTTTTGTCAATATTCATCATCTGTGAACGTATACAGAGGAAGAGGTCAGGAGAAGGCAAAGTACCAGCCCTTCCTTTCCGTTGTTAATATTCTTGGAATTCAATAACAGTAAAAGAAACAATTATGTGGACAATTATTTCAGTGTTTCCTTTTACAACAATATAAAAGGTAGAAAATGAACATTTTTGTACGATATACTATATTCACTCTGATAGTATTCTGATGCTTTCAATTACTCTTGTTTCCAAGATTACATTGCACAGATAAAATAGTCATCTTGGAACATTAAAAAACAAAACAAAAAACATCATTCTCCATTTATGTAAATTTTATTCTTGACAATTATAATGAAGGCCACATAGAGAAGTAGGTGCATTTGCAACATCATTCTATTCATGCCTTCATTTTTTAGGCTTGATTGTTCAAAACTCCACTGAATAATTGAATGAATAGATGATAGCACACAAGAATATTTTCTTTTAAATAAGAAGACATTTAATTATTATGTTTTATATAATGTGGAACACTAAAGTCACTTGGAAACAGCTTCAAAAAAAGGCTTTTTAAAAAAAATGTGGGTTTTGTTCAAGATTATTTATTTTGGGTTAATGGGTTTTGCAAAAGTGCTCAAGTGATTTAGGAGCTTAAATCCAGGAATAAGCCAATGAAAGAAGAGCTGCTAAGGTACCTAAGTATTGTTGTGCAATGTATTTTAAATGTTTTTGAACAAGCAAAGATTGAGAAGAAGACAAATTTGTCTAGAATGTAAATAATTTGTCCACTAATTACAAGATATTTTATGTGAAAAGTGAATGAATTTATATATACATATATATGTATGCCTTAAATATATATCTGAATATTTTTTTAATGTCATGTGTATTGCAGTTTCTATTATGCCTAAATGCATGTGCGTCATTCAAAGTGGATCTCGGGAAAAGAATGTTTTTGTATGAAGCAAAACAAGATCCAGAAGTAGCCAAATGCAAGCTCATTGACGAAATAGAAAAGAAGGTATTACTTGCAGGGAGAATTACTTTATGGCCTCAGCTAAGCTGGCAATGTTGACACTTGCAAGGTCTAAAGCTAGGATGAAGGGAATACCTACCACAGTCTATGTTACCATGCTGAGGAGAAAGCAGCAGCAGCAGCAGAAGGGCCACTGCCACAAACAGGCAGAGGAGCATCCTACAGAGATGTCTTTTGTTTCTCTGTGCACGCAGAAGATATTTGGGCTGAGTGGAATTGATCAAAATTTTGCCAAAAAGGGGCAAGAGTCAGTCACCTGCACTTTCTTACCCTTTCTCCATTAAACTTAGTGAACAAGTGCAGTTTTGCTTCGAAGAAGTTGCTCTGCAGTCATTTTATTGACTCATTAAGGTCAAGGCCCCACATATAAAAAAATACTTTACTGGTGCTGGGTAAGCTGCGGTGAAGTACTCGGGAAGCAGAGAGTGGGTGCAGAGGAGTTTGTGCCCAGGATACCGCGCTCTGCGACAGAAGGGAAGGGGCACAGGACCGACGGGGTCCAACGTGCGGCGTGCCCCTTGCCCCTCCTGCCCATCCCTCCTTCCATCTCGGCTTGACAGGCACGATCCTACCGGACCCTCCTCTGCGGCAAGGACTGCAACAACTAACCGGGGAACGGCAAGGCAACTTCATATCCAGCCTACCTCTTCACATCGGTGAAGTTACAATGGAGATTAGTTTAGCTCAATATGTTTTGGTCTATTATTTCAGTAATTGTTAGGTTTTACCGAGTGATCTGGCACTCAGATTTGCTTGGATTGTATTCTCCTCTGCTCGTACAGTTCCTGCTCAGACTTAGAGTTCTGTTTGTGTCCTATCTCTTTTTTTCAGAAGAGCTACTTTTAAAACCCGGTGCTGACTGAATTGCTAATCTTTAAAACATTTGCAGAAATAGAGATTTCATCCCACACAATGGATTATCCGAAAGAAAAAGAAATATTGGCACAAATATCACTCTGGCTGGGGTTTATTCTACAGCAAAGCAAATAATCTGAAAGAACAGAAGTCTGATGGCCTGACTCCCATGTGTAGGTAGCACTGATGAGTAACTTCAAATTTCTATCTGCAATACTTAACTGTAACTTATGCTAGTCATCTCGTGCCTTAAATAGACCAGAAAGTTTTTTCATTACAGCATGAAGATATGTCAGCTTTTGAAAGCTGAGCCTCCTTTCAGGAAACTGTAAGTAAATTTTACAGCCTTTAACTTCACTATGGTCTGACAAAATCTGACCATTTTCATGTACGTCTCTTGTGTGTTTTGTACTTCTTCACCCCAGGTAAGCAAAGGTTTCTCCATGAAGCTTGGACACTCAGGTTTATCATGCTCAAACATCATTCCTTGTGCTCACAGCCACAGGATCGGGTGCTCAGGATCCTTCCAGACCTGGATGCCTTGGAAGTTGCTACAGGCTACCACCATGCGTTTGATCTAGGACAACCATAGACCTCAGAATCGGCATCTATGCCAAATGCTCTTTGGGCTCCTTGGAAGAACCAATACGGCAGGTTTGGCTGAAGCCACACCAGTCAGAGGTCGTCCTGACTGCACACACAATGACTTTGTTATGCTGTGTGTGTGAGAGGCAGGAAGGTTTGAGATGCTGCAGTGTGATCCAGTGTCAAAGACAAGTTTTAAAGCATAGACCTGCTCTTGAGCCAAAGAACTAGGGATATCTGAAGAAAAAAATGTCTTTAGAACACTCTTCTGTGAATAAAAGGAGAGTACACCTGATCAGTATTGCCTATTATTAGAGTATTTGATATAGCCAGAAAAAAACCAAACTTTGGGGCACAAAGCAGTCATACCATTCCCACAGAATGGGAAATTTCCGGATAAGTAGGTGGGACACTTGTGCAGAGTTCAACTTAACATGTTGCTCAATTAGTCAGTTGGAGAGAAAAATGTAATTAGCATCTGCTGAACAAAAAGGATTGTTAGCAAAGAAAGAGGTGGTAAGACCCTATGGGATATGACACAGTTAGGTGGTTTATCAAAAAACATAAGTGCTCAGAATAGTAAAAGAAATTATACCTAATCTTATAATATATAACATAGGGGCAAAAGGGCATTAGTTATACCAGTCACTGTCAAGCTTACTTCAAGAAGAATTTGACACTTAAGTTCTAAAGGTAAAGTGTAAGTTCTAAAATTGATTTAATTTTAGTAATTGGATTTTTTAAGTTTAATTTCTAAGAACTTCCTCAGTTGGCAACACCAGGGCTAGAGGCTGATAAAAGTAATGCAGAATTCAAAGGCAGGTCTCCTAGCTCAAGTGTTGCACTCTGAAGTTTTGCATTTAACATTCACAGGTAGCCCAATCTGAGCAATCATGTTATAGCTTACCAGTGTGTTACAAGTTCAGAGCAGGGATTTTCTATGCAACCCAAATATAACGTAAAACTTGAAGACTGACAATTAAGGAGCAATTAACCTGTTTTTCATGTATTAAATCATTCACTAGAGAAAGCCACAGTCATCGTATTGTAACAACATTGTATTATTATCAATTTAAAAACTGAGAAACAAACAAAAAAACTCCCTTGTTTGGAAAATCATTAAATAAAGCACAGAATCTTCCTCTTCTTTGCATCTCTTTACACAGATAAAAATAATCTGAGTTTTTGGAATCTTCAAACAACAGCGTGTCACTGAACTGCTTAAGATAATGCAATGACATGTCAATGAAATGTAATTGCATGTTTCACTGCATCTCACAGAGAAAATGATCTAGAACGATCTCATGTTTTATATGCTGAATATATTACGATACACGCCTGGAGCCCTTGGCATGTGGCTTATGTGCTCAGAAGTTTGCTGTTCCCTCTCGGTTACAGTTCTCTGTGCTATTATTACCTACATATTACTGCAAAGCTTAATGTTCAGGGCTAAATTCATGAAGTCTCCACTAGCTTAAGCTTTGAAGTCATCATGCCAATGGCTGTTCTGGTGACACTAACAGCCATCGTTCTGTCTTCATTGTCTTAAACATTCCAGACTTTTAATTTGTACTAAGTGCTACCAAAATCTCTTCCTTTGCCCTTGCGGGTCTGGGAAAGGCAAGGCAACAAGGAAAGGTATTATGTGTTTTTAATTCAGACAATGGATAGAGTTGACAAAAAAACCAACATACTTTTGGACAAAATCTCTTTATCACATCCCTTCCTTACAGATACATACTTATTACTAAAGCAGGGAAGAAAGCAAAATGCCAGAGCTGGTGAAGGGACTATGTTACTGAAAGCTTGACAACTTTTTCCAGCTATCTGTTGGCCTAATAAAAGACACTGCGGTCTACAGCCCCTGCAGTCCTGCTTCTCCTTTTCCCTGACACAGTCAGGGCTCCAGCACTGCTGTGAAATGGCATTACTCTTCTGATTTGTGATATTTTGGCATCTCACTGTTTATTACCTTTTTATACCTGTAGGAAAAATATGTGACGGGTAGGGTACTGGAGAAGATTTTCTAGACTGACTCATAACTAGGGTAAGCTTTTACAGGATGCTATCTGTTGTAGGCTGTCCAGTGCCAGGAACACTGCGATGCAGTGAGCTTCTTGCTACACATCTCTCAAGGTATGCAAGCTAGTTGTCTACTTACCCAGTGAAAATAGCTTGAACTTTCTAGAGACTCAGGGGGGTTTCCTTTAGATCACAGCTGAAGTTATTGCTACCCAAACAGAGTATGTCTGCAATCCACAAGGAGATAAAGAAAAATACATTTTGTCAGAGGAGGTTCTTTTAATACTGAAGTCATAGGAAGGAAAGAGGGCATAGTTCCTGAGGCAGAGCCTAAAAATAGCAGTTTAGGTTTTGCCTCCAAAAGAGCACTAAATACATGCTTAATTTTAACCATATGTGTGTTCCCATCTTGATTCAACACAATGTTTAAGCATGAAGCACATGCTTAACTGGGATTTAAAAATATACCCTTAGAGTTAAGCACATACGTGTGTGCTTAAAACCACAGAGATAAAACTGCTCATGTCCCTACTTCTGAGCATATATTTAAGTGTCTTCTTGTCATTGTGCATAAGAAAATTGAGTGCTTTGTTACAGTAAAGGCTGCTCTACTGCCATGGAAAGCACTGCAGTGGTCCAAAGACATCTGCTGAGAGTGCTTGTTTCATTGCAATCCTCTGAAGTAAAGCCTGGGGTGTGGAAAATAGATGGAAGGAAGTAAGCATCTGGTTTCATACTGAATGTGTTCCTACAAGACGGTAGATTTTTTCCCAACTTCAAATCCTGAAAAGAAGGCCTATGAAAGAACAAAACTCAATGCAAAAGCCATCTCTGAGAGCAAAGGGTGCAAAAGAGCAGAAGAGACATTTTGTTAGGAAACGGGAACGAGGTAGGATGTCCACCCAGAACTTGCAGCTGTAAAAATAACACCTTGTTTGATGGGATCTTTGAGGATTTGGTGTAACTTTTTTGCAGTGACAGTGGACGCTAATGCAAAACGTGAGACGGAAAACTCAGCAAAGACCCACAGAGTCACTGTTTTGTCAGAAGGGGTGGCAATATTGGTAACTGAGGATGAGTACGTTGAATTTGACAGTGATAAGCTCCTGAGTGGATGTGAAATTTAAACAGAAAAGAGTTTGCAGAGTGAGGCTGCAGAGTGTATTCTCACCCTGTAGAGTGAGAATATAATCCTCCTGCCTTGCATATTCATCCACATGACACAATAGTGGGAGAGCTTCCAAGGTACTTATTAGCCAGAAGTGTGAATGTTGGCCAGATGGTTTCTTTGGATTCTGAATAGTCAAGAGGATCAGACCTGTGATTTATTGTGGGTTCGGCAAGATATGCAGCTACAATAGGCTTTGCTGCTGTTGTTTGGTCAGCTATGGTTGCATGTTCATGCTGCTCTTGCTTTAGTAAATCCAGATGCCTTGGGTGAAATGGCAGACTTACCAGAAGCCAAAACAGCAGTAGCCAAAGACAGCTGAACGCATTGTCATGGAGTTCTTTGAACCGTCTCATTGGTCATTTGAATATCTACTGCCAAATTTGATATAGCATCTTCCTTTGAGTCATTAGCAAGAACAGTTAGTTTAAATTAAGAATCCAGAAAATAGCCCTAAATGTATTTCCTGAAAGCTGGGGCATGGACTCTGCGTAGTTCTTCCCCAAACATTTTGGCTTCCATGGAAAGACTCCTTGAGGATTTTATTTTCTCTCTACATCAAGTTTTTTAATTAATGGTACCAGAATGAAAAATCCTACTTTTGTAATGTGTATCGCTGGTTTACACACATGTTTAATACTTAACTCAATGATGGCCTGTTCACACTTTCAAAAAACATTTACAAAGCTGACCGACGGAGTCCTTTTTTGTTCTCAGTTCATGTCATTGATTTAGTCCCTACTACCTGCCTTTGCTGACCAAACTCTCTGAAATGTATAATTCACTACAATTTTCTGAACAGCTTTGTATTAGGAAACACTCTCACATTTGCAGCGTTCCATGAAGCGCTCCAGTTTTCCATCCAATACTGAAAGATATTTTATTGCTTTTGATAATATTCAACATACGATGTGAAAGATGCACATACATTTAGTCTTTCAACATATATTATTTACTTTTCTGTATTTACTCTATGATTATTCAAATATTGCACAAATTAAGTGCATAGAGACTACATGCAAAGTGCTGAAATCCTAAATTGGCAGCATTTGCAAGCCAGTGGACACTCACATTTCACAGCTGTGGATTGCCATGTGCACCACAGGGCCTGAAAGAGCAGAAATTATCAGGGATAATTTACAGGAAAGAAGGTACAAACCCAGCTAAACCCCACTGTGGTCAGTTAGATTGAATGTGGTGGTTTGCTGCAACAGTTTTTCAGACTATCTCCCCACAAAATCAGTTCACATTTACCAAAATTCCAAGATGAGACCAGCCCTCCACGACAATGAGAAACTATTCTACTAACACCAAGCAGCTCAATTTAAACTTTTTGCATGGTTACAGAATCTTTACAACAACCTGTTTGAATAGTGCTTCTATTTTTTTTTTAAATCTCTAAAATAAATTCTCCTTTAACAGGCTTTCTCTTACAGTTCTGTGAGAAGTTATTTGATTTTTTTCTATAGCCATCTTTAGTTTCCAGTGCTAGCCTCATGAAAACTACTAACCTATCACTGTAGCGAACTCCCAGAAATCTTCCCATTGCTTTCAAATATGTTGTAAAATTTCTAGGGAAAACCCATTTATGATGAAGGAAAGCATGTTCTACATAAATTCTTCTATTTTATTTGATGCTTTTGTTGTACCACACAAAAATCTGACAGCCCTTGGTCACCTGAATTCATTATATGAACTGGAAAAAATGCATATTTTGTGCAGTGGGTTCCCTGCTTCCACCATCAACAGAACACTGTAATGATCATTATTCTAACAACTCTCAGTTGTTGCAAGGCAAAAAGTAGTTTGTGATTGTTTATGTAATATTCATTATTACAACATTTTTATGGAGTTAATCTGTGAATGAGTATCTCACATACCCCACCTGCAATTTCAGATGTGCTACTAATTTTGATGGGTTATAGATATCTATCTATCTATATATGTATAACATGTACATATATGTATCGATATATATGTATTATATATCCTTCTCTCTCTCTCTCTCCCCATAAATATATGGTTACATGTATCCAATGTCATCTGTCCTCTTCCTGAGTGGATGAATGAAGACCTACTTCCAACTTTAGTTCAATATGAAATTTCGTTCCCTCCAAAACTTTGAACCTAGTTTGCCATGAAAATTAATTCTAGTAGAATTTCCTTCCTCATATTCATCCCAAATAATCAACTTAATTTTGACCAAATGCTAATAGATTTTTTTGGCAATTTTCACATAGCTATTCGCTTTGTTTTCCCCTGCTGATATGGCACTCCCCCTAGCAAAACAGAGATAGATTGATATAATCAAACCTCTGATGACCATGCCAAAGAAAACACTGGTAAAATATGAGCTGATCAATGGCAAAGCAGACCTTCTCCTGGATCTAGAAATAATCTATCTGTGTCTCCAGTTCACAGTGTTTAAATCAAACATCACGTTTTACGTTCAATCTCTTTATTAAGCACACATACACTTTTTTTTTTTAAAGTTAGATTATGTCCTGGGCTGTTCCCAGAAAACTCTGTTGCACTTGAAACAAAGGTTGAAATTTTTATCATACACTGCATGGTTTAATAAAAGGAGCTTAATATGGAAATGAAACAAATCTAGCATTAGAAAAATAAGCAGAATCAAAATCCATTTAACTGAAACCTGAAGCTCTTTATATTTAAATCATAATACACTTACAGTAGCAGCTTCACTAAAAACTGTCCTTGTCAGAGATAGCCTTTTATTCTTTCTTCTGTATTGCTTGTCAAGTAGCTAATTCAAGTAGCTAATTGTGAAAATAACTAATCCAGCCACCATGTATTCCTTCAATTATTTTCATCTTCATCCCTTTTCTATTCTTATTTCCATGTATTTTTTACATCATCTTTTAATTAGATTATAAGGACAAGCAAAGTATGTCAGTGCACAGTACCCAAACCCAAGGATTTCTGATGATCTTCTGTGCATCTGGGCTCAATAATAAAAATAATATATAATATAATAAAAAGAATATATAAATAATAAAAATAATATATAAATAATAAAAATAATATATAACAACAATATGTTGTTAATATATATCATATATTATGATAATATATAATAATAACAACAACAATTTGCCACTATCAATGTAGAGATTTCAAAGAACACTCGATATGTTAAATAATGCCATTTGGGTGAACAGACTATTAAATCTCATAAACTCTCTAAAAGGATCCCTTCACATGATATATGAGCCAAGAAAATGCCATCTATCTTGGCATTTTTTAAGCAGGCTGTATAAAATGTTGTGAACTTTGCCCTTGGCCTTAGATAGTTTAAAATCATTTTCCATGTAAAAACTATGAGCGTCGAGACTCATGTATAAAAGAGGAATATTAGACAGAAGACAATTCTGGTTGTCGTAGCCTGACTTCAGCTGGGCAAAACTGGATATGAAAACTCTTGCAGACCTACTCAAAACTGTCTGGTGGTTTACTTCACATTAAGAAGAAAAAAAAAAAAAAAAGCTAAGCAGCTATTTTTATGATACTTGGCCTTGAGAGTAAACATATCACCTCCAATGAATTAGCCATCACTAAGGTTTTTAATCACTTAGTCATACAGCAGCTGCACGCTTGTATTCTCCCATGAAGAGTGTCACTTTGAAAGAAGTTTCCTATTTTTTGCAAGTGAAGAACAAGCATGTTTGATTTCAACAAAAACAAGTAACTAAGTTATTCTTGTTCAATTAAATTCTAGGAAGAAAGAACATAAAATCTTCAAGTGGATACATTTTCTTTAGCATTCTTCCATATTGATTCAGCAAATTTGTTCCTGTGTGAATTGTGACACTTGTCCCATCTCTCCGAAGACATTAGCTGCAGCACCACCCAGTAACTGTGGGTTTAGAGCTGCTGACGGCCTGAGCCCAGGCACCAGATGCTAACTCTTCTTCTACTGTTTCTTTAGAATATTTTTTTCTTGATTGCAGTTGTTCAGAAGACAGAGACAGATACCTGTTCTGTAGATACTGAGGAAAATGGTAACTTTCTGAAATACTGATATAAATTCCTCTTATATTTCCCATGACACTTGGGAAATGACTGTAGATACTCCTATTAACAGGGAGCACAAGATGCTAAAACCTTCCATGGCACTCTTTCCTGCCTTAGAGGTCAATAAGATGCAAGTTCCTAGTGCCTCCTAGAAAAAGGTCCATAATATTTAATTCAGTATCTGCTGGAATTAACTAAAAGACTTCCAAATCTTAAGTATCTATTCAAATGTCATCATTTACCTGAAAAAGACGTTTGAAACAACAGCAACATGACTTGTAGAATTTGCAAGCTTTGTCCTACCTTTGCACAGATAAAATATTAGTTCAATGCCAAAAATGAAGACAAAACTGTTAATGAGAGTAAAGTCATAGAAATTAAAATGATCGCATCTGAGGTGGAAGCACTACTTAAAAACTTTAATGTGCTCAATCTGGGGATGATCTCCAGCCCAGATGACTTAAAGAGCTGGCACGGTAAATTATCAGTCTATCAAACAAGTACCCCGAACATATTATTGAAGCATGGCAAATGTGGACATCTTTTAAGAACAGGTTAGCAGCCACTGAACCATTAGCTAGACTTTAATACACAAAGTTTAAGAATAAGCTTAGATGAAAACAATAATTAAGCACGTGAACATAAGTGGGAGAATGACTTACAAAAGACAGATGATGTTAGACAAATCTAATTGTTTCCTCTGATAGGAAACCTTATGATTTAAGCAATCTAGATCTAGTGTGATTGGACTTTGGAAGTGTTTGATCATCCAACACAGAAGAAGTGTCAGCTAGCTTGAAAAAACATGATTATTTAACTAACAAAAGAGGAGCTGACAGTAAGTTTTCTGAACGTACTGGTTGAACATAACCCACAATGTTCATCAATGATTAGTGCTGGAACTGATCTTACTGCTCGAAATTTCAACAATGATCTCTGTAGTAAGGGGAGGAGTACGCTAATGAAGTGTTCCAGTGACAAATTAAGGGAGGTAATGGCAATGACAGGAGCATCATACTGGAAGATCTGCTCAATGAAGACCAAAGCAATAGAAAGGAGATTAGGTTTAATAATATATAATGAAAAATATACTTGGTGAGTGATTCACCTCATCTAAGAGCCATCCAGAAGACAGGTCTCTAGTCAAATGCAGCTAGATAGGGAACCCTCTGGACAGCGATTCATCACAGCTATTGTTGACACCTCTTTTTGAGCTGAGGATCCACACCTGGCCTGCTAAGATTAGGTAAGTTGAGTCTGCCAGTTTGATAATTATAACAAAAAGGTTATAACCTGACAGACACCAGTTAGAAATAATACAGGAGAATGATCTGGACATACTACTCAGTTGCAAGATAAATACCAGTTATCAATAGGATATGGTTGTAAGAAAACAAAGTGATACTAGGATGTTATCCAGGTTATTTCTGGCAGACGTAGGCAACCATTAACTGCATTGTACAAGATGTCACAAGGGCCATATGTGGAGTGCTGTATGCAATTCTAGTCAACCTGTTCAGAAAAGATGTATTCAAGCTGAAAAAAAGGCAGGGAAAGTAAACTTAGAAGAGAATGGAGAATCTAGCATGTAAGGAACTTATTGTTTACCCTAGCATGATTAGTATTATTATTCATAAACAAACTCAAGAAGCAAACACAAGAGACAAAGCACTAAAGTTACAGGATGATACTAATAACAAAAATACTGTCAAGCTTATCTTTACATGAGGAATTAAAAGACTTTTTTTTTTTTTTTTTAATCAATCAAAGAACTGAATTTCCAAAGCAGATTTCCAAAGTGAGCAATACAGTAAAATTCCAGGTAGTTTTAAGATGATTCTCACACTTTATGGAAGAAATTACATGGTGTGTTTTTCTGACATAGTAGGGGCTGATCAAGAAATTTTATCTTCCATATTTGAAATAAGAATTTAAAAAAGAATTTAAAAATTAGCTGAAATTTTGATGTAAGAAAAGTAAGGGCATTAAACATTTCCCAAAACACATTCAGAGTTCAACTTTTCAAATACATCTTTTATGAAAAGTCATGTTATGATGTTTTCTCACAGCTCAAAGCTTCTTCCTTTACTTGGAAAGTAAGATTTGTCTTCAAACGTTACAGTGGAGTTGTATTTGAACTGGTAATTCTGATATCCATAGTTATATTTATGACTACTCACAAATTCCAAAATTAACAGAAAGAACAGAAAAGAAATAAAATCCAAAGGAAGAAAAGAACAGTTTGTTTCATACACATACTATGTTGGTTCAATTCAAAATCTAAAGACAAATAACCTCTATTACCCTAACAAAGGGCTTGGTCCTGCAAAATGACATCGCGTGCAAATTGTCAGTGATGACACTCATCAGCACACTGAATTCATCTAGAAGCCTAGACACTTCACATCCGTTTTTGTTTGTGTTAGTGTAAAATGTACATTTTACGTGGCATGCCTCGTTCCAAACACCTATCTTCATTTGTCAGCTTTGTGAGGAAAGCCGTAAGTTATATTATTGTAAGTAGAATATTTTGCTGTACTTTAGTCAGCACCTAGATGACAAGCAGTAGACAAACAATAACAATAATGTTTGTTTTACTGGCTTTTCACTAAGTAAATCAGCTATGATACACCGCCAAATAACATTTCCCTATCATTTCAAGAAAAAAAAATAGTATTTTAAAAATGTTTCCAGGGGAAAAACATTTTTTCCAGATGCTGGTTCTTTAGGAAATATTAAAGATACCCGCTGAAATCTTTATAAGAAATTGCTTTATTGCACATTTTGTATTCTTAGCCAAGCTGTCATCACGACCTATGTATTTCCATAACTACCTACATATGCCCACTTACTTGACTGAAGTAAACGGACACAACTAACTTCACTGTAGTTTGACTCAAGAAGAAATTTTTACATGACAAACTTAAAGGGCAACCCCCCCCTCCCCAAAACATGGAAAACCTCTTTTGAATTAAAAAATAGCATGTAGGATGATGCTTTGAACAGAATACAGAAAATTATTTTTTTTTTTAATAAAGTATGTTAAAATTCACTCGTATGGACTTTCCAACACTCACAGAACATACTGTACAGTCTTATCAAGAACAAAATATCACTGACTACTGCTGCTGCCAATGAACACAGTTGACGGTTACAGCACACAGCATTTCCAACTGGGCCATGACCGCTCAGATCCATGAAACTGATGATGAGGCTGAAGGATTTAGGAAATCCATCACCAGAAAGGTCTAACAGAGATAGCCCTAAGCCCTGTAATTACAAAGGAAAGCAGGCAAGAGGAAAGCCACTGCCCCTGCAGTGTGCTGGTAGAATACATGTACGCACATATTTTCACCCTGAATGCGAAACATTCCCTGTACCTACTGGCCTTTTTCCAAATCCACTGTCTTCTCCCTAATGGACTAAGGTATTGCATACCCGTTAAAACCACGCAGTATGTCCTAAAATGATGACATTTCATTTTAATTGAAATCAAACATACTCTTCCACTAGGGAATAAGAAAGTAAACCAAATTTTAATAGGAATTCACAGAAGTACAGAAGAATATTTTTCTCCCTCCTATATTATCTTTCCATGGAAATCTGAGAACAAATATTTTTGAGGCAATAGACGAATTATTCTTAGTTAAACTGTACGGAAATCAGTGAAGTTATATGAAGTAATAAATTTGGTTCCTTTGTTTCTGTGGAAACGAGACTGTACTGGATATATGTTTACTAAACTACACTACTTATCATAAACTTCACAAAAAGTACCTATAGATTTAGCCTCTAAAATAAAGTTCATTGATAAAGGGAGTCTACTCTAAGTCTACTCTAGAGTATTATTATTCTGGAAGAAGAGTGCCGTTTTCTAACTTTGCTTTATATACTGTAAAAATCGGTTCAGATAAACCAAAAAGAGACATCTCTTTTCTGTAAAGAAGCATCCTTGCAGAATGTGATGCTGGCACAACAATTCCTCTTTAGATTCACGTTCTGGTTTACTCTGAATGTTTCCTATTTACATAAATCCTAATACGCTCTCTCAGAATTTCCCTCCAAACTCTCAAGCCTTCAGTTCCAAAACCAGTCATACCTGAGAAGGGAAGAAAGGTGAAAGCACAATTTTTGTTTCTGTGGACAGGCTGGACATAATGAACCTGTCCAGGAGCTGCAAAAGGTCAGAATTCTGCCAGCACAGAGGCTGTAGCTGGTTAGGTGTTGGTATCGTAGCAATCATGATCTCTCGATTTTCTGGGCTTCAAAGAAATGCTGTGGACACTGCTGAGCGCTAGTAATAACTGGCCATGACAGCGACAGATATCCCATTGGTCAAACAACTTGCAACCCTGCAAACAAGGAAATTACCTACCTCTAAAACACCCTCCTAAACTGGACAAGGGAACGCACACTGACTGCTCCCTAGGCTAGTTACATCGAGAGAGTGTACCTTCAACTACTTCTTGCTAAGGTGAAGCTGTTGTGCTTAAAGAAATGGTTCTGAGCCAATTAAGAGCTCAACTGCTACTTGTTAGATGTTAGAAAATAGATTGCCTAGCTCACAACTTTAATTCTGACTGTACACTCAGAACTTCAGTTAGCAAGGTTATCTAAAAATTAGGTTTGGGGCACTTTTTCCCCTCTTTACCTTCCTCTCAAGAAAACACAAAATCTTACGATATTCCTCCTGATCTTGGCCAGTCCATGATATCCACATTTTACGCTATGTTCCTGTCATGCACATTTTTCAGTCCTCAGACCTCATATTGCAGTGCAGATTTCTTGTGACAGAAAACATGAGCACAGAATTCGATAGTCATTATGAATTTCTATAGTGACAATGTTTTTGGAAACTACTGACAATGCAGCACTGACTTGTACAACCTCCTCTGATCAGAGCACACTGGGCTCTTACACGCTCTGTTGGACTTGAGGAAGAGGTATAAAACCCTCAGCTTAAAAGATGTAAGGGCCAGACCTTGACAAATGTTTTATTCTTTGTTATTAAAAAAACACACTGATAAATATACAAGGGAAAACAATAGAATTCAACTGCAAAAAAAGGAGCAGAATAATGTTAAGGGGAAAAGCTGGCAAAGAAATGTCAGCTGTAGAGTGCTGAAGTGTTACAAATCTTAAAACGAAGTGCCAGAGGTACAGGTGATGGAAGTGGCAAGCCCTCACTCTCCTGAGAACCCTGTGCTTTTTCTCACTGGCTCACAGATTTTTCAGCTGAGATCCAGATAAGACTTCAGTTGTTTTAAGACCTATTTATCCCATCAAAGTCAGCAGTAAAAATTTACAATGATTTAACCAGATGTCTCATAGGACTTGGACACATCCCTCAGGATGTATCACGCAGTCCCACCCTCACTTCTAGGAAAGCCTTACTGCTGACAGCGTCTTCTGTTGAAATGGGCATTTTTGAAGTGGGCCGCTATTGTGACAAAAAAGACAGGGGACACGACACTCCAAACACTCCTGAAGACATCAGTAAAAGCATTTTGATCTGCAAAGGCCAAATTTCTTCCTCCAGTTCATCCCCTCAGACTTCAGCCACTAAAGTTTGTGGCTAGGATTTTGAGGTTCTTCTTCAGGAATTTCTTGGTTCCTCTTTCTTTGTCCCCAGAAGTTTTACCATGGTGAAAGTTTTCAGCCCTTACTTAGACCTCCCATTTGTTCTAATGAGACTTTAGTTCTAATGAGAATTTTGGCTCAATGACTATGGGATTTAACTACCAAAAATATTTACCATTTACACAATGTACTACAGATTCAAGGTTCGTTGCAAATGTGAATTAGCCCATAGGTACTCGCGAAGCAGAAGAGACTTAAAAATGTCTACAGTTATAAAATAAACTACAAACTATAAAAAATACATCTATTTAACTACATGATTAAGTCATATAGTTATTGATGTCGCAAAGTCAAGTACCTCAACCATAGTTCTGTCCCCTTTTTCTTTTGGCCTTGTTTGCTGAATGAAGCAGAATATAACAAGGAAGCACAAAGGGATGTATTAGAGGTTGCATGGAAACTCTTAAGCTTTTTTTGTGCTTCATTTTTCCACTTTTTGAGGGGGAGGCGAGAAGCAAAAAATTCAGTGGTTTGGGGGTTTATTCTATACCATTTATGAAGTTCAACTTTGTTCCACCCCTGCTTCATCACAAAAACTAACATGGCAGCTCTGGATCACATCTCTTTAATCTACAAGATTAGCAGGAGGGAAAATAATTAGAGTATCTTGGCCCAACCTAGTCATCTAAGTCACCTCTTCTCACGAGTGTGCCGTCACGGATGTGAGGATGCATACTAGTACCATGGGGTAGGTCTGGAAGCCTTTCATAAGCCTTTTTTTTTCATTCCCACCCCCAGTTTGGTGTTGAGCAAGTTCCTACCTCATGGGATGCCAACAGGATTTGAATGGTGTGGCTCAGCAGCACGGCTGAGGAGACAAGCTTGGTCCTCCACTATGCTCCATCAACGCTCTGTGGTCTCCGAGCTAAGGCTCCACTCCCTGGCTCTGAGGGCAACATCGCCCTAGGCACAGAGAATATTCTTGTGTACTTAAGCATCTGCAAGTGAAAGAAGAGAAATAATGATTTTTACCAGTTTATAATTCACCCAACCTGAATCCTGACACATCTCAAACATTGAGGGTGTTAGACTTTCTCCCAAAAAAAGACCAGTAGTAACTTTCTCACAGGCATGTGTTATGTAGCCTAAAAATACATGCCACTACCATCTCTGTCTGGAACAAACACTTCTCTGTTTTTTTCTTAGAACTGCTCTGCAATACCTGGACTTCGTTTTGGTGAAGGGTCCCTAGATTTACTACTGCTAGCTCGCTGACGCTTCCATGGACTATCAGCATAGTGACACACAAGTGGCGAGTTTGTATACAGTGCAGCTGCGCAGAGCACAGGCTGGGTGTCCTGGCATTAGACTATTTTAAATGAAACTCATCAGGTCTTATCTTCTTATTTCTGACCTTGTGAAAGCTATTGACTTGCTTTTCTATTCTGGTGGTTTAGCACTCAATATCTGAAACACCATTAGGAATAAAGTGAAGCGTAGTATTTTATAGGTGTTGTGTGGCCTACAGTCCTCCGCCCATTTTCAGTCTTAAAACAGCAAAAAGCAAAGGGAGGGGAAACAACTGCAAAGTGTTATCTCTGGGCAAAATACAGATATGTTCTCGATTCGGTGCCAACAATACCCAGTTTTTGAAAGTTACCTCTCACTGCACATTACTTAAAGCATATCCAAGCAAAGAAAGGCAACACCCATGCAAGGATTCATTAGCAATGTTGTGGTTTCAGCCTCGTTCCTTTAAAAATGACTCACCAGAAAAAAAGCTTAGAAAAGACCTCTGTCTTAATTATTGTCCTGGCCTCAACATGGCTCTTTTTATCTGCTCATGCAGAGCCGTCACGCAAGGAGCTCGCTGAGCAGCAGAGCCTGCACCCATCTCCCCTGCTCCTGGGCAGCCACTACCCTGGCTGGGAGGGAAAAAGCACTGCTGTGGGGCGAGATGCAGGATGGTGCTGCACGCCCTCCATCTCGGCAGAGGACCCGCTGAGCCTTGCTGCTGAGCACGGCCAGGAAAGCCCTGGGAGAAGCAGCCTCCCGTAGACACGTCGATACGGAGAGCCAGGCAGCGGCAGCCATTCCACCAGCACCGCTTGTGGTGTTGGACAGGAGAGCATCAACACTGTAGCTGCAGCCAGCTTCTTCAGCACACATTTTTGACACAGGCATTAATTACCTCATCACATGCCATTTTTTCCAGAGGGCCCCTGCCTGGTCCCGTGCACGGAGCGGATCATGCTCGCTGAGCAAACTGCCATGCAGCCGCTTGTTTTGTTGCAGTCATTTGGTGCGTGGCCCTAGGACTCGTTAACGGCACCGTATGCAGGCTGTGCATGCCATGCCGCCAGAATTAGCAATTTCCACATGGGTTCTTCCATGGCATCAGTTATTGTAGCAACACAGCGCTTCATAACATTAATCAATTTATTTTCAAAATACTCCGATAAAATTTCCAAAGAGTTTATCTGCAAATCCACAAAGAGTATCTATCCACTGAACATGTGCACACTCAACTTTTTCACGGGTTTATGATAAGGCCACATTTTGACAGATTTTTATAGAAATGAAAAAGAGCACCACCATAGCCCCAAACTAGAACAAAATGCAGTCTAGTACTTTGCTATCCTGCTGTTGAAGTCTACAGGCAGGGTGAAAAAATTTCTCTGGAGACATATAGTTAACGGACACATTCAGGAACCTCAAGACGTGAATTTTTGTCTAATGCTTGTACTTGTAACACCGCTTACCATGTTAACAGAGTACCTCAGCTAACATCGCATGGCTCCAAATTGCTTCACATGTCTTCTGAGGTGGTAAAAGGCCCAACTGCCAGCAGCCCCTCTCGGTCCGCAGCAACATCTGCACTTGTGAATTGTCCATACAAAAATCTGTGGCACACTGAAAACCGGACATATGGGGACAGTATAAAATACAGCGGATTAAAATTGCAAAATAAATAATACTGGGGCCAGTACGGCAGTTGTGTTATTCCTTTTCCCATTTAATTTAAAAACAAAACCCCATAGCCCATTATTAACTGTAGCTTCTGCATTAATTTTCAGTCTGCCAACCTAGTGTACTCCGGAAAGACAAGGTCTTGCTACAGAAACTAGCTTCACTTGTGTTACTATGTGTGAAGTCTTACGTGTCACCGTAAATTTACATTTTGTGGTTTATTAATATTTCACTGTTGTGAGGTGAATAATTATATTTACCTCTATTTTCCCTGAAAGTAGTGTATTTTTATATTACTTTAATACCACCAATGCTTCAGTTATTGTTAATATTAAAAATGGATTTAATTATGACTTGATTAATCCAGAACTAAAACATGGTTGATATCCGAACAGGCCAGGCACAAATCAGGTGTAATTTACATCCCTAATTATTGCATTAACAATTTCTTTCTTCTGAAACACTGAAATGGCACGCCCGGTATAATCATGATGAAGAGCAGCAGCAGGCCAGGAAACGTAGTCAGCTTAAACAAGGTACGCGCTGCACTGAAATAGCTAAGCACAACAGATAAGAAATGATACCAAAGAAGCCTTTAGAAACTAGGAAACAGGGCTGGGACAGCCCTGCACACCGTGCGGGCCCGTGGTTTCTGGGATTCCCCGATCCTCGGGGGGAAACTGTCCCGCGGGAGGGTCCACGAGCCCCTCACCCGTGAAGGCCCGCCATCAGAGCACCAGCAGCCCCTGCTCTCCTCTTCCTTTCCGTACGCGGGGGATGAACGTCGTCCAAACCGGGACCCAACGAGGCCCTCTTTTTCCCAGTCTAATCTCTACTAATGCTTCATTTCTTCAGTGGTATCTGGAGAGCCTGGACGCATTATTGGGTTAAATAATTAAATAAAGCCTTGTCTCTCCTCTGTGGGCTCATGCTATTTTTTTTTTCCCCTCCAGTTTTCTCTGTATTGATCCACTTTGAGGGAAAAAAATAAACCTGCACTTTAAACAACAAGCAATTTGGCACCGGCCCTGTCTCTTCTTTGTACCGCGTATAGCTCTAAGACCACCGTTGGTGCCAAGGGAGTAATAACTCACAGATAAAAAACCCCTTCAATTCTAGAGGGACACGGCTGTGCTTTGAGCCCTGCCAGCCTGCCGAGCCCCGCCTCGACACCCAGCTCTGGGGTACAGCGAACGAGGAGCCCTCGCCACCAAAATCCTCCCTCTCCCCTGGTCCTGCGTCCCTTGCCGTGCCCCAGAGCCCGCCGGCCGGGGACGAGGGCACTGCCTGCCTTTGCGTCCCCATCAGGCAGGGCCGCTTCGCTCCTTGCCCCCTCTGACAGCCACCCGCATCCCTTGGAGGGACGGCATCCCGGGGCTCACACCACCCGAGCAGTCGGCCACGGGCACGTCCCCGGGGAGCGCGGACCTCGCACTCCCTGAGAAGAGCCGGCCTCCCCACCGCAGGACCCTGAGGGGCCGCCACCTGAAGAGAAGGGCGGGCTGTCATGGGGCCCTGCCAGCTCCAGTGGGCTCAAGCAGCCCTCAGCCACCCCCGGCCCCTGCCTGTGGGCACGGGAGCCCCATTTTGGCCCAGGCCTTTTGGGGGTACAGCAGAGGAACGGGGTGCCCTGTCCCTCACAGCTCTTGGGCCCTTGTGAGCCTTCCCAGGTGGCCTCAGGCTTCCCTCGTGAGGTACTGACCTTCGTCTGAGGAGAGCTGCGCTGGTGGTGGAGCCGTGGCCGTCACCACCCTGCTCTGGCCGCCCGCCGGAGGCTGTGGGACTTTGTGCCATCATCCGTGTCAAGGCTCTGGGACTGCGCCTCGCCTGTGGTTGCCCACGGCTCCCATCCCGCCTTCCCTCATGGAGCACGCTGCTCTGGCTGCTTTCCCATGTCTACTCCTCGTCTACGAGTCATTCAAAGAAACATCTACGGCAGGGAAGGCGATGAAACACGCAGCCAGGTCCCAGCGGCCGTCACCGGCTTTGTTCAGGAACAGTTCGAGACTCAGAGCCTCGCTGAACTCGGTACTCTGGCCACCAAGGCTGTCGTTGAAGACACATTGAAGCCAATACGCTAAAAGCAGTAAGTAATATTGACGGTGTACACCGTCCCTTAAATGTTCTCGTAAGTCTCACGAGGCCAAAATCCTGACTGCGCACATCGTCTGTGCCTTGGACTTCTTCTGGCACCTAAAGCACCCCAGCGTGCCTGTATTGTCTGGATGAGTTGCACCTGCACAGACCATTGCAGCTCTGTGAATACACGTCCCACACAGTGTCACCCATCTTACATACTCTCATGCCACGTGCCAGGGCCTGTGAACAAGTCCCTTCTTCCAAACGTCACGGCTGGGGCAGAAGACAGAGCCCTCGTGGGTGCCACCTCCTCCTGGGAGGACATCTGTGCCCTTCTTCCCTGCAGGAAGGGTGCACAGCAGCTTTGCAAAGCTATTCTGAAATGGGTGCTCGGTAGCCTGCGGCGCAGGCAAAATTACGGCAACTTGTGCTCAAGGAAGAAGTAGAGAGCATGGCCTCCTTGACCCGTATGCAACATGTGATGGAGTTGTTGGAGGCACCAAACGTGATGCTGTGCTCAGTACCCACTGGCATCAGGAGAAGACTCCAGCTTGACTTCCACGATGGCCGGCAGCTCAGCTAGAAGGGCGATGAGCAGGTGAGTGCTCTCTCTGAACCATTACTTCGCGTGAGAAACGGGGGTGCTGGTGGCTTTGGGGGCTCCTGAGGGAGGAGTCCATTGGAGCAGGTTATGGGCAGTTCCGACTGCAGAAAACAAACCCAGCCTCTAGCCGCAGACAGAGGCCACCCCTCATCTAGACCAGGTATCCTCACACCTACACAAAACAGCCACAGGAGAACGTCCAACTTGGCGGGGGCACCCCCTCCCAGGCGGCCACCTTAGCACCCATTTCTCACGAGGCTTTAGGGCCACGCAGGAAGATGGCCGAGTTGACATCAACATGGGGGACACTCCACGTTGATATCCTGGTGGTCAGTGGGTAGCCAGCTTCCTTCTGGAGCACTGCTGAGGGGGGACCGTGCTGACCTGGCGACATTTTCACAGTTAAGAGTGATCAGGTATTTTTGTATTACACGGTAAGTCTGCACTCCGTGCCCTTTGGAAAGGCCCTTATCTTCTAAGTAGTTCCTGTTTTTCTCTCACCATTTCACCGTGGGCTACAAATGACCACACGTCCTTATCCAAGAGTATCTCTGAGCATACCGCAGTGTGTGCGTGGCGCATCGTGGAAAGCGGGACACTTCCCAGTCCAGGAGAGGATCGGAGGAAGATACAGATCAGCGAAAATGAGGCCTGGGATCTAGAAAGCCAGAAGTTTTACAGGGGATGTATGCGTGGCTGGTATTCCCCCGCGCAGGCCCCAGGGACGGCAGCCTTCGCCAGGCACCAACATGGTATCACGGTGCCGCTTTCCTCGCGGCACCCACCCTCGACGTCCCTCCCCAGCCCTGCTCCGGGCCGGGACACCCTCCCCGCTCCCACAGCGCTGCTGCGTGGGGCCCTTTGTACCCTCCGGTTCCGAAAGGTTTAGATTTACGGCACCCTCTCCTTTTCTATGGCTGCTTTTAGGTTGACACTTTCACCTCCAGGCCCAGCAGAGTAACGTGGGTGCAAGACCACCTCTCGCTCGTCACAGAGGGTCTCCCGCCACCCTTGAGCAAGCTGCGGAGGGCAAGAAAGGGGGTCCGCAGCTCTCCGGCCCCCCCTGCCTTGTTACTTCTCCTACTCCCTCCCGGGCCCTGCAGCCTGTCCCCCACCTGCACAGCCTCCTTCCCTTGGTGTGTGCGTCCCCCCGCCACGTTTTACTCCCTTTAGCCCTTTCCCAGACACTTCTGCATTTTAATTTTCAGGAACTGTTTGCGCGCCATCAGAATTGCGCGCTCTGCTCCCACTATATTTTAAAAAAATAAAATAAAATCAACACAACCGCCCCCCCCCCCAGGCATCCCGCCGCCTGCAAACCCCCTCCCAGGTTCCTGCGCTGTATGGGGGGGGGGGGGGGGGAACAACAACGCCCACTCCCCCCCCGCCCCCCCGGCAGGCGGAGGGGTGGCCGCCTGCCCCGGGCGCTCCCGCGGAGGCCGTGGGCGGAGGCGCGGATCTCCGCGCTGCGGTGCGGCCGGGCCGGGTGGCGAAGGCGGGGGTGGGTGGAAGGCGGCGCGGCCGGGGGGCGGCGGGCCCCTCCATCTTGCTCGCCCCGCGCCGCGCCGCGCCGTCCCGCCCGCCTCCCTCCCTCCCTCGTCATTGTCTGCGAGCGGCGGCGCGGCGGCGGCGGCGGCGGCGGCGGCGCTTATAAGGCGGCGGGCATTGCCCGGATGTGAGCGGCTGGCGATGTGTCTTCCAGGGAAAGATGCTATTATCCGCGTCTCCGCGGGGGAGGCCGTGGTGGTGAGGAGGAGGAGGAGGAGAGCGCTGTAAACTTGGAACAAGTTTGGGACGGGCGGCTCCGCGCTCGCTCTGGGGGTTTTGCCTTTTTTTTTTTTTTAAGGAAGGACAGAGGGGAAAGTCCCCGAGCCGCCACGGCGCTCGCAGTTTGTCAGTCACCATGTGTTTGTAAAAACAATAGAGGGAAAAGTTGTCGGACCTTCTTTTTTTCCTTTCTTTTTGCCTTTTTTTTTTTTTTTGGTTGGTTTTTTTTTTTTTTTTTTTTTTTTTTTTTTTTTTTTGGCTGGCTGGCGTCTCGGCTGTCTGGGTGGGGGAGCTGGTGGCGGGCGTTTGGTGGTCGGGAACCCCAAATCCCAACAAAGCCAGGTGTAGGGTGCCTGTAAAGCTGTGGAGTACCCCGGAGCAGGACTGACACTTACAGTACTTTTTCGTGGTTTTGGAGGGTCACACACGTGTGAGATAATAAAGCACTTTGGCAGAAGATTCCTCTCTTCTTTTTTTTTTTTTATTTTTGTGTTTTTTTTTTTTTTTTATTTTTGTTCTTTTTTTTTCCCCCCCTTGGAATATTGTGAACATATTTGTGGCCATTTAAGGTAAAGTTACAATTTGCTGTTAGAGTAACTTGTTTGTGGTTTTTTTTTTTTGTTTTTGGTTTTTCTTTTTTTTTAAATTGTCGATCCCGATGTGTTATTTAAAAAGAGGTGCAAGTTATTCGATGTGTAAATGCAAATAGTACACCGTGTGCGCGCACACAGAATTGCTCGCGTGTATAAATATACATTCTATATACACGGTGTAATTACACGTGTGAGATCTACACTAAGGTGCAAACGCTCAGCGTGCTAACTCGGTGCTTTATTTCCTACCGGAAAATGAAGTCGAACTAGTTTTCGTGGAGTGTGTCGGGCCTGCAATAGCAAAATGTAAAATAAAAGTATAACATGCTGAGGGGGGAGGGGGCCGCTGGCATCGTCCCCAGAAACTTGAGCGTAAAGCGAATCAAAGGGCTGATTTTGCAAAGTTTGCAGCAATGCTCTCTGTAAATCGAAAACCTCGGGTTTGAAATTTAGCTGTAGGCACGGGGGGGGGGGGGGCGGGGGGGAATTGGGGGGAGGGGGTCATCCACAAACAAACCAAAACAAAGCAGAATAAAAAAAAAAAATGGACTGGATAATACAAGGGGAGAAAATATTGTTCCTCTTGGCAAAGTCTCCGCATCACGTGTATTTGCAGCCTCGTATAAACTCGCTTTGCCATGTGTATGTGCGCGAGCTGGGGAAATTTAAAGTATAATCCCTGCAAAAGTGCGGCGCGGGCGGGAGTCGGCGGCTGGCCGGGATCTGCAGCTCCATGATCTGCGGGTACGGAGGCGGCGCGCCGCCCGGCCCCGCGCTCCGCTCCGCTCCGCTCCCCTCCGCGGGCGGGCGCGGCAGGCCGGCGGCGGGGCAGCGGGCGGCCGGCCGGGAGCGGAGCCGGCGGCGGCGGCGGGGGGAGCGCGGGGCCGGCGGGCGGGGGCCCGGCCCGACCCGGCCCGGCAGCGCGGCGGCGGCGGGTAGCGGCGCTGCCGGGGCTGCGGCGAGGCGAGGCGGCGCGGCCGCTGCGCTCCGCGCCCCTTCCTTTCCTTCCCTTCCCTTCGCTGCCTTCCCTTCCCTGCCTCCCCATCCCTCCTTCCCTCTCCTCCCCTCCCCTCCCCCCGGGCGCTCGGAGGGAACCGATGACTCCGCACAGGCCCGCGCCGCTCCCGGGTTGTTGTTATTAACCCCCCCCCCCCCCCCCCCCGCTTCCCTCCGCGCTTCCCTCCGCAAATTAGAAATTGGGGCTAATTGTCAAAGGCTGCTCTCCGCTTCCCTCCCGGCCCCACCACCCCCGCCCCGCGTCCCTCCGCACCGGCGCCTCCGTAGCCTGCGACTTTGCATCTTTTTTTTTTTTTTTTTTTTTTTCATTGCTGTTATCGCTCTTTGCCGTTTCTGCCTCTAAACGCTACTTTGCGTGGAAGAAGGAGAAGGGAAAAAGTTGGGAGCGGATGGCTGTAGTTTCTTCTCTGGGATCCTCATTCATTCCTCGCTGAACCTCCTGTTGCATAAATGATGCTCCGGGAGCGAGGCTTTTTCTTTTTTTTTCTCCTCCGGATTTGGGTTTAGAGTGGATGTTACCGGGTTTCGATCGGCTCTTTGGAAATACAATATCGCTTTTTTGTTGTTGTTGTTTTTGCTGCCCCTCCATCTTTTTTCCCTCCCTTCTTCTCAACTACCCACCCCCGACCCCCACCCCCCTGAAAAATCCGATTGTGTTTCCTGCAAGGCTCGGGACTGGGTTTCTGATTGCGGTTATTTCCATGTTTCTAGGTTTGTGTGATTTTGCTAAAATGCATCACCAACAGCGAATGGCTGCCTTAGGGACGGACAAAGAACTGAGTGATTTACTGGATTTCAGTGCGGTAAGAAACAACGGTGGAAATTAACAACAGCTGTAAAAAATATCTTCTAGCTGATCTGTTAAACTAGAAAAAAAAAAAAAACAAAACCAAAAACAAACCAAAAACCAAACCAACAAAAACAAAACAAAACTGTGATCTAAGTACATTGGGCAATTTTTAATCAGCAGCTAGAACCGTGGTAAATATCTTTCTGCTTTAAAAAAAAAAAAAAAGAAAAACAAAAATTAGAGTCTTTTTATTATTTCTTATTGTATGTGATGGGAGATGCAATCGTGTTCACAGCTTATTTTAATGTCTTGGATGTCTAAAATAATTCATACAAAAAGAGGTGCCCCTAAAACCGAACATTTCTCATCATTAGTTAATAACAATATCTAGCACTTTTACTGTGCTTTACGTTTTATAGCGTTGTTGGCACATGAACTAATTAATTGCTAATTAGTTGCTTATATTCTATTTTCAGTTCTTCCCTTGTTTCATTTTTTGGCACATGGAAAGTGCAAAGAAATCCATGACTGTCTCAGTTTAAAGTTTTCACTGAAATCTCATATGGCTTCTGCTGTCATTAAAACTGCTCCAATCTTTTCCGAAGCCCCCCAGCTAGATGGTGCTTTTTTTTAAAAAAAAAAAAAAAAAAAAAAAAAAAAAAGTACTTTTTGTCTCTTTGGGCTGCTCCTGGCCGGGCTGGTTTGGAGGCCAAACGTTAATCCGGACGTGTGCACTTGTCTAGTTTTGTCAGGCTCCCCCTCCCAGCCCCTTCCTTCCTCTCCCCATCCCCTCCCTTCCCCCCAATATGTCAGGAGTATCTATCTATCCAGTTATTTATTTATTTAAGGGGAGAATCAGTTTGCTGTGAGATGCATGTATGTTCCTAAAGACCAGCAACACCCCGCAAAAACCTGCCTCCCCCCCACACCCCCCCCCCGTGTAAATGAGGCTGCTTCAGGCTGGTGCTGCTGCTGCTGCTCCAGACTTTGCTTTGGAGGAATGGCTTGGGGAAGTTTGGCCAGGAAACGTAGCCTGAGGCAGCTTTGCAGCCCCCTCTTTGCTTGTTGCACTTTTTCCATTTGTTCCTTCGCTTTTTGCAGGCTCTGACTCAGGGAAGGTGCGTATTATCCACTAGACACGTCGAAGAAGAGAGAAACCAATTAGGGTCGAAATAAATGCTAGGGAGAGAGAGAGGGAGCGAGAGAGAGGGAGAGAGAGGGGGAGAGGGAGAGAGCCTTGCTTCAAATTGCTCTCGTGTTAGAGACGAAATGAGAATTTAGGGCAGGTGGCACTTTGCATTATTATTATTTGGGTTCACATATGACAGGCAAATCGTAAAGCGGGATGGAAATGGACATTGCTACATTTATGGCCAAGGTTTCAGCAAAAAAACTTTTTTCGCCTTTGTCAGCGTGAGAGTTGGAGAGGGGAGCGAGCCCCGCTTCCCAGCCTGGATAACGCTGCTGGGGACTGGGATTGCTCAAACTCTTCGGGAAGCGAATATTGTTTGGGGAGCTAATGAGCCTAATAAAACCATGATGATGGTGGTGAGGGGCTGGTGGGGGCTGTAAGAAATACTGACTCATTTTCAGGTCTGTGGGGGATGATGTTTCGTGGTAGACAAACTATTGAACGTAGTTCACAGCGAATGTGGAAGGAACTTTTGACTAACAGTGGACTCGGGAATCTCTTGTTTTCCAGTAGTAATGCCTCTTTGTTTTTTTTAGATGTTTTCACCTCCTGTGAGCAGTGGGAAAAATGGACCAACTTCCTTGGCAAGTGGACATTTTACTGGCTCAAGTATGTAAAATTTTTGTTTCATATGTAGTTAAAATGTTGTTAGTTATTTATCCATAGGCATTACCTTTGTTGTGGTTGTGTTAATCTCTTCTGGGGAGCAGATTCATTCAGATCTGAGCGGAATTATTCCTAAGCGCTGACTGTTATTATTATTATTACTACTTCTTATTTCCACAAGACTGGGACATTTTGACAGTATTTCCATACATTTATGATATTTTTAACCCCCTCCCCCCCCCCTCCCCAAACTTCTTCTCTGTATAATTGTTCAAGGTGAGCTAGTTTAAATCTTTTTCTTTTTTCAATTGAGCATTGGAGATTTTTATTTACAATTTCAGATGCTGTCTTTTGTATCTCAGAGATGATAATCAAAACATCTTGCATGAGAATGAATTTTGTGAATAAGAATTGAAGGCTGCTTAAATAAAATAAATAAATAAATGAGCAAGTATCTGAGCATAAACACCAACCTCTTCCGGGAAAAGAACTCTTTAGTATTAGAGATCACTGTTTGCTGATGGAATATTTGTCGGTGAATTAAAATTTTCGGGCTGATTTCTTTTCCTGGTAGAAGACAGGGCATTTTCTTTCTAAATATTTGCCTGCTTTTGAAGAGTGCCTGAAATTTAACTGGAGGATTTGTTTGTTTGTATGTTTGTTTATTTGGCTGTAGTAGTACTATATGGGCAACTTCTGCATTCCCTAAAAGCAGGAGTCCTGTTTGATGACAAAAGAAATATCAGAGCTCTTTGTGGTAGAACATATGTGTACAATAATTGTCTGGCAACTGAAGTTTTATATACAGGTTTTTATATGCCTGACAAATTAGAAGTAAAACTAGCAAGGATACTTACGCATTTGAAATTTTCTTACTCTTCTATTAAGTTCGTTTAAGAGGGTTCCCTGCCTTGCGGATGTGGTGTTTTGGACAGGACACAAATACATCTCCGGGTAGAGAGTTGCAGCGTTTTAAAAGCACAGGCAATTACACATACCAACACACTGTACGTAGTATTGTTATACACGGAGTACTGTTCTAAATCAGATGGTAAATTTGGACAAGTCTTCGCTGCAAACTGCCAGTGGATATCTAGATATAAACACGTCATTGCATATAGTTTCATGCCTGCTACTTGCAGTTTGTACTCAATTAAAGGAACCTCTTCTGTGTATTCAGTATAGCCATTTTTATTAAATGCACTAGTGTGTCAATTAACTTCTTATTTCCAAAGAAGGACTTCCTAATTTGAAGGTAGTCTGTAATATAAATTTTGATCAAATGCCGCCAACAATTATTAAGTACTCATTTTGTGAATTTTATTCTATTCAGACTTTCAAAATAACATGTTTTTGGTTTTGTTTCACAAATTTGGTTATGTTATGAATATAGTGACTTGGTGAATTTTACTATTGGGTTTGAATAGGTTTCCAAATGTAATTTTCTTTATATCTCGCAAGCTAAAGGTTTTAATCCTATTTTTTTGTCATTTTCGGAATTACATAATTTTAATAACTGATTTATCCGAATACATAATATTCACTATATTTGTTTTCGCTGGAGAGAAGCGAAGAGTGTTTGTGCCAGACAAATCAATTTGTCATGCTTATATACCAGTCAATGCAGCAACTAACACTTGGTCTAACAGCAGTTGACTAGATAGTTACATTTAATAAATGCATCGTAAACCTCATCTATGAAGTCATTTTGATCAGAAATACCACAGGATAGCAAATCTGAACAGTGAGTGAAATCAAGGGGTTATATGGTTTTTTATTGTCTCTAAATCTGAACAATTAAAGTAACTTTGATGCGTCATTTTAGACATACGAATAATTTAATGTGCTGAAGTACATTAGTAATATTAAGATATAGACTATTTAAAATAACACCTGAACTCTCCCGTACTGTTAACAACATGTAAATGCTTGAATACGCCAGTCTCTGATGCTGGAGGATGAAGTACCCTGCTTGATAAAGGAACGTATACTGTATGTTGGTAGACTGTTTGCACAATGGCATGCAGCACAGGGTACACTCTTCTAAAGGAAAAGAATTTTGAATTTCCTATATAAAGATCTGTTGCTTGGTTATTAGACAGAGAGTTTTGTAGTGAGCGATCGGTGATTTCAAAAAAAGTTCTCAGAATCTAGGTATCAGTGAATTGCCCCTCACGGATACTCGGTGAGAGGGTGGATGTGTGGCCTGGAGATACAGTTGCGAGAAGGAGAAGCGTGGCTATTGTTTCCCTGTGCTCTTGCTGGCCAGCTAGCTGTGTGCGAGAGTCTTGCTGCTTCAGAATATTTGGTGTGCGGTGGTGTAATGAGCCAGGACTTGAAAAATTCAGATTTGATATGATAGCACCTAGACAACTGCTTCAAGAGATGTTTTCTGTAACTATATGGAAGGATTAAAGATAGCCCCATTAATAACATGGGAACACAGTTTATTATTCTAATTATGCATATTGATAATACAGAATTTTAGTGATCTGAATGCAGCTTGGTCTTCCTCCTGGACAGATGCCCTTCTGAAGTTTGAGTTGACCTTCTCTTAATGGTCCTCTTTTAAAAATTGTATTTACTGAGATGGGGAACCGCAGATGTCATTCCTCTGCATTAACCTGAAACTTATCTTACGGCGGGGGGGGGGGGCGGGGGGAGGGGAAAAAAAAAAAGACCCCAAAGAAAAGTAATCCCAAGCAGTGAAGTGAAACTATAACTGTACTTTAGCAAGTGTGGTAATATTTCATGCTTAAAGTCATCTTAATAGCTTTTTACTCATCTAATATATGATGCTCTGTTGTGATTTGTAATGTGTGAATGAAAATAAAGTAAAGCCACATTTCCTTTTAATCTTTAATTTCACAAACATGGCTTCTTACCATGTTAAGAAATGGTGAGGGCTGCAAGGGAGAAAGGAATGTAACCTGAGCCACAGCCGTGACATTCCCATGGAGCATTTTTCACATGAAAGGCTTTTGTCAACCCAGTAAAGGACCAGGAGTTTTTGTTTGATGTTTGCAGGTGTTCAGCAGAGAGCACTAAAACAATTCAGCCATGCTGGTTTAGAGACTCTGACCTTAACAGGGAGAACTGGTGAAGACTGAAATTATTTTTAAGAAAACTCCCATGGAGTTACCTCAAATTTGTATTGTATTTGTAAAGTGATTTAATACCTGTTACTTAAATTGAACAATACACGTCCATTAGAATGAAGCTGGTTTTTTTATTTTTTTTTTTTCTTTTTATTCTTTTTTTTAGGACACTTGCCAAAATAAAATTGATTTTCCCAAATCTTCTAAAATTTTCTGAATAGTTTACCTTAGCTTCTGCAGTAAAAGCATTTGCCATAATCTAAGTGCGAGCCATTGTAAAATAAGGGGAAGATGATGATCGCTGGTGTTTGATTTTGGGAATGGGTTTTGAAGCAGTTTTTCAACAATTGTGGTGCTGAAGGATTTGCTAGGTCTGTCACATTTGGCATATTTCAGTTTTTGAACTGATAATCAAAGCCCACATCTTCCTGATTATGTTCAACTTCTGCTTCTTCTATTTTAAGTATTTAATTTTACCTAAGTTTTCAAGCATCTGTTATAGATTGCCCACTGTGTATATGTTTGAATATTGTGTGGGTGTGAGTAGCAGTAGAATAACTGAATTCTTATGATTGGCCATTCCTAGTGCACAAAAAAAAAAATCTAAAATCTTTGCTAGCACAGACATCACTGAGTAAAGTGAAGTCAGTTTAAAGGCTTTAAAGACTTGCTTTTAATTTTGCCATTAGTTTGATTAGGGCTTGTCCTGCATTAGAATAACAGCGATTACAAATTAAGACATCTTTAACTAGGGTATCACAAATTCAGCTTGGTTTTGAAGTCCTTTTTTTTACTTTGGATGTGTCTGTGAGTAAATTATAACCAAATAGAGTTTTTTAAGTACAGTTCATTTTTGGAGTGTGGCCTTCTGGGAAAGGTGTATAATTCTGCTGTTATTGGTTGATCATCAGAAAAACTGAATTAAATATAGTCTTTATCTTGAAAACGTTTTGGTAACCGCTCAGGTTAGGCACACCTCAGGATGCGTGCACGGGTCCTGTTAGTGTCAGTGGGAATAATGCGTGTGTGCGCGCTGGGGAAGAATATGCCCTTTACCAGGGAGGATTTTGGAAGAATGCCATTTATTTTGGGGGTTATGATGCAGAATTGCCGCTCAAAAGAAAAAAAGTAAGAGATGAGAAATTTTAAGCGTATGGATCAGAAAAGCACTTTTAATAATGAAGGAAAAGAAGCGTAGTAGGTACACAGCTATTGCAAGTACATAGGTGGCTCTGAAGGGTAGTCCGCGTTTATAATGGTATATGTCAGGAAACACAGAAAATTATGATTGAATTGGGTGTTGGCTTTGCTTGCGTGTTGCACCACGTTCTCCCTTTGCCGGGCGGCATTCCAGGTCTCCAGCACACTGGTGCGCAGGACATGGCACCTTCCCAGCCCCAGCCCCTCCAGCCCCTCGCCCGGTCGGTGCTGCTGCTGCTAGCCCGTGGCTGTGCTTTGTAATACTCCTCTCTTCACTGGACTGTTGAAAAATACTTGAGGCTTTAGCTACGTAGATACACAAAGGCAACTGCTTCCATATTTTTCATCCCTAATGTTTCGTAATTATGATTAAGAAGAAGAAGAATGCTAGTTACCTCCCATCCTTCCAGCTATGTTTACTTGTGAAGCATTCGATCCTCCTCCCCTCCGAGTCCTATTAAAGAGAGTACTGTGGGGGCAGAAGAAGACCCACGCTATGATATTTGAATTGGCCTGAGACACCATAGCGCATACTTCGAGGAGCTAAATATTTAGTTACAAAGAAGAGAGGTTACTTCTGAGTTTGTACGTTGCTTGCAGTGGCAAACCGAGTGTATCCTGCAGAGGACGTTCCAGAGACACAGCCACCTGCAGTCACTCACATATATTTAAATCTGGAAGCTAAGGTCCTATCTTGGTAATTTAAAAAAAAAAAAAAAAAAAAAAAAAAGATGCAAATCCCCTTGATTTCTGATGTTGGAAGAAAACTAGCCTTCTTGAATGGAAAAGGGTCTAAACAAATACTCTGCAAAATGCTTGCATTGGATCTGATTTAAGCAAACTGTATCTGAAACAGTTCAGTGGTGCTGTTGGATACTGTAGCTTTTTTTAAATACTTTTTGTCACAATCATTGCGTGTCTACCTTGTCAAGACTCCTGAATATGTTTAATAATTTAAAGACATAGACATTAGCTGTCTGAGAGGCTGAAATGCTTGGGGGCCAGATCCAGCCAAATGTCACTTGCAGGAGATGTTTGTGCCTGCTATTGCCAAATTTAGCAGTAACAGAAATAATGTTTTAGATTATTCAGTGGATATGAGGTATCTGTGAAAAAAGTGTATCTGTTAAACCAGTGAACTTAGGTCTGAGTTGGAGTTAAGTAGGAGTACAAAGCTTGTCTAACGTGTTCAGTAAGGGATGCAGGAAAAAAAGGCATTTGGGAGCGTGTGAGGTACAATTTGGCTTCTTCCCATTAGATTTGTACTTGTGCCACTCCCAAATTCATATTGATTTTTGTCATAGGCAAATGCAGCTTCCATTGACTGAACTCCCAAGAAACATTAAAGAGCCACAAATAATTGTCAGCCTGTGCATCTTGTGAACACCAGGTCACACAAATTTTAATCTTTCACCACTTACACTTATTTTTTGGCTACTGCAAAAAGAACATGTGATTTAATTTTATTTTTTTTTTTTCTCCCCCATGATTTAAACCATTACTGAATTTTGGAATTGCTTTGATATTTTACTTACCTAGTAAGTAAAAGGATTTAAGCACACACTTTGGGGTCCCAGGAATGTTGCGAATGAACTGCTTGACTTTTTTTGACAAGATCAGCAAATATCTTTACCATACTATTGTAATGAGGAAATCACTTAAATAACAGATGAAAAACTAAGTCACATAAACATATATAATAGAACTATGTAATGAAAGTTTATGCTGTTAATTGCTTGAATCTCTCTTAAATGCACAGAATCATGGAGCACTAAAAGCTGTCATATAAACAGTTTTGTTTTGAGTTTAAAATTATTCCTTTTTTTTTTCTTTTTTTTTCCTCTGCTATGATAAACAAAGTCATTTTGTAAGCTTTACAGATCAAACATTTACTTCTAATGGTAAACTACATTTTGTATCTGGAAATTTGTGTCTTTGCAAGTCCCAGAAAAAGAGTAGAGCCCCGGTGGCCCCAGGCCTGTGGTTTTCACTGTTTGATATCATGATGTTATTTAGATCAGTTCCCATAAGCCAAGATAACAGATCTGCAATTGTTGAATAAGAAACAGGGAATGTGTTTGTAATGGTTTAAAGATCTTTTACCAAAATTTTCCCAGATAAACGATACCAGGGCGCTGGACATAATCAAAGTAGAAGTAAAAAGGGATAGAAATTACATTTCAAGAAGTGGAAATTATTTTTTTTGAATGTCCTGAGTTGGGGGCAGCCTATTGTTTTGAAGCTTATGAAATGCAGCCTTACGAAAGTCAGGTGCCTACATCTCCTAGGGCTCCTCATAGCTGGCAGAGGAGGGATTGCCGCGAGGCGTTTCAGATCAGTGAATCGTTTTCTGGCGATGCCTATTCTCCACCAAAGGACCTAGCGATTTGCCGAAGCGTAGCTTGCCGTGTTCTGGCTGTCGAAGGCTAGGTGAGACGGATCCGATTCCCCCCCCCAGCCAGATCACCCTCTCATTGCTCAGACAAATTTCGAGTTCAAGTAAGCTCACTGTGCGGTCATCAGAGAGAAGAGCCGGCATAGCCTGGGAATGTTTTACATGTCCTGCTGAAGATGTAGGCATATAAAATTAATACACATGTAATAGTATGTACCATCTGCCAGTGTCTGTAGGTAGTCCGTAGAGTTCCTCTTGCACCTCACAAGACAGGAGGAATAACAACAGTTAAAATGAGTCCCTTGAATAATTTAATTTGGTGTTACTTATTCTGTACTATTAACCGCTAAGTAAAAGTCACTACCAAATTTCCTCATCTGCCTTTATGCAGCTGATGCTGCCTGTCAGTCTGAGGCAATGAGATGTCGAGGGGCCTCCACTTCTTTTGTCATCTGGGAGGTATCGTGTGCCTCCCGGGATCTACCCCAAATGCCGAAATCTGTCTCTTACCGTTTGCGCGTCAAAGGTTTTCAGACCTGTGACTTGAAGGTTTGCGCCTGGGCACGAATCTGTGGTCTTGTAACACTGGCCTGCTAAATTTTCTCCTTTAACCTGTTCGCAGTGAAAGCTTTCTGCCTAGTGCTTCTTGGCAAAGCAGAGCGGTGGCAATGACCAAATTATTAGATAATTTTTCTAATGTTTTCAAAGGCTGTTGTGTAATTTCTTTTCTTTGCAAACTTACAGGAATAGGAAAAGTGCTGAGGAAGGTTGGCATATTTACTCTTTCTGCCAAGGTAAACACTAGTGCAGTTGATCTGCATATCAGCCAACCAGGTGTATTTAAAAGTGGGTTTATCTCGGTGGATTTCAGAGCGGTGAGAAAGTATTTAATGTGAAGGTGCAGTTATAGCATTGATCGCGTGAGAGCTATTGTGACAGTCACCGTTTAACGATGTCTTTCAAGACTACTATTGGTAGTAATGACAATACGTAGCTGCAATCTATTGTTGTCTGTGCTGGGTATTGATCTATTTTGGAAACAACGCTTCACACACGGTGCTGTATTTGCAGAGTACTCTTGTGGAATTTGACTAATCCCCTAAGACTTGGATTTGTTGAATATAATGATTTTCTTTTCACCTGGTGAAAAGGCTTCTGAGGTTAAGATGATGTATCTGGCACTTGGTGCCTTCTGCTCCACTGTCTCGGCGGGGTACCGGGGAGAGATGCTGGGCGCCGCACTTGCGTGTTCGGAAGCCGCTTGGTCCTCTCCTCGCCGAAAGCCCGCTCTCATTTTCAGCTGGCTTCGGCGGGCCCGGCACCTGGGCTTCGTTTCCTTCATTCGGGGCTTTACGTGAAATCTGCATCGGCTTTACGTGAAATCTGGCTACCGCAGAAAGGGACGCCGACGGCCCTGGCACGGGCGCCGGCGTTGTGGCGAGGCAGGGGCAGAAGAGCCGAGGCTCTCGCGCTTTCCGGCTGCTGGGAGAGGCGAAGTCGCTCTTGCTTTGGGCTCTGTGAGCAATGGCAGGCTGTCATCCGCTGCCGGCGAGCTGGCACGCTGCCGGCAGCCTTCCCAGCAGCTCCGTCCCTTCCTGCCCTTTAACACGCTTCCCATCGCCAGTGCTGCCCTTGGCACCCTGCTTTGTCGTGGTGTGTGTGTGTACGCGGCTCCCTGCTTTGTTGTCTGTGTGCGTGGCGAGCCGCGGAAGGTGATCTCAGGCCCGATGCAGAAGGGGTTCTTCCTTGGTCGGTGCTTCATTTGTAGGAGTTCAGAATCAGGGAGGCTTCAAACGGGAGATTTTACCTTTGGATTCTTACCATTACAGCAGATCCTTTCAGGCCCGTGGGCTATTTCTGTGGGTTCCAGCAAAGTTTATTTTAAAAAACAAAACAACAAAAAAGCCCTATTGCATATTAGATTCACTATGTAGCGATCAGTACCTCTGCCAGGATAATTTTAGGGGTCCAAAAATGGAAAAAAATTGAAATCACCGAATTAATTCTTCGGCATGTGTGTAATCCCTAAGAAAATAGGGATTCAGATCTTTTTGTTCTGTAGTATATAAAAATCAGACCCTCGCCTGGTGCTGTTTTTCTCAAATAAAAGCCTGTGTTGTTCCTGAAGATTTGGGATTGTCAGGTTAACATGGTACAATGCACTTTTTCCTCTGACTGTACATTTAAATACGATCGACCTATTTGATAAATAACTGGTACAAAGGTTTTGTTATATTAAAAACAGCTAAGTATGACTCCTGATCAAATATCAAGACTGTAATTGAATCTCAGGGGTTCTGGTACTGTTCATAAAGCATTTGAGTTGTTTTGTGCTTCGTGACGTCAGCCAAAAGCTTGATTGAATTATGTTCTTGTATTGTGGGAGCACCTGCCAGTGCCACTAGACTTAAGGGTCTGTCAGCATTTCCATTACAAACCTTTCTGATAAGTTTGTGACTTGGCTCTGAGCGTTTGAACCGGGCTGAAGGCTGGCATGTAAACTTTCAGCCTGGAAGCAAGTCGTTCCACAAATACAACAAACCCAAATAAAGTCCCCAGACTCTAACACCATGTATTCCTCCCTGTGACTCTCCTCTTGCCTATCTCTTCGTGAAGATCTGATGCCGTTCCTTGGGCGCAGTTCCTATTTGAAACGACTGCGAGATCCGACAGAGCAGAAGCTGAAATACTGGTGTCTAAAGAAACTACGTGAAAGAGGGTTTCTTCAGTATTTTAGAAACAAAGACATGCAGGGATGAGGCTGTGACAGAATCTGTCTCTCTAATTCTAGTACCGCAAGACTGTTTGGGTGAACTTTCATGCATTAACATGATTTGGGAGTACCTGTGAGCGTGGTCCATTTCTGCTGGCAGGACTGCAGGGTATAGCATAGGTTTCCTCATTTTTGAGGGGATTCTTGGCAAAGGGAGAAGTGACAGCAGTAAAGCTTGCACGTACAGTTATAATGCAGAAATAACTATTAAATTATTTTTAGCTCCTCATAGATGTGCATACTTAATTATGAGGACTACACATAGCAGCCGATCCTGAAATGCGGAGGAAATATTTAGTGCCGTGCCGCTTGAGGTGCATTGCATTAGGAGTAAATGCTCCTTATCCTTAGATGACTGCTGTCCATTAGGCCTTGTAACTGTTTAAATGCTGCAGATATTTTGAGAGAAGGGCAGGGATGAGACTACTGTGTTTGTGATAAGGCAGATTCACCATCAGACCTCCTGAAAGGAAAGAAAGTGGCCTAATAGCTTGATTAAGTTTTGCAGCCATGAGACCATCATAGCAAGTCCTGGGTTCACCCCGAAGCTCACCCTGCCGTGTGTGCGGGAGGATCCTGGCTCTTTGCCCCTCCTGCTTCTCCAGGATTAACTGTTTTGCTTGGGCTGTGCACAGGGGAGATGACTTGGACTCTCAAGACTTAACAATACTGCAAAACCTCATTCACACAGCATTTCCTATCGCATAAATCACATCTACCTGGAATTTAGACAAGCATTCTGACACAGCCTTTCTGAAATCTGCTCCTTTGCAATGAATACTGTGTAGTCAACTGGAGGTTGTGAATGTCCTCTCCGTATGACTTCATCTGACTCTGAAATGTTATTTTTTCAGACGTAGGATATTTTTTCAGTAGTATCTGAATGTTTGTGGCAGAGGGTTGAAGGAGAAATGGAAGAGAAGATTTGGAAAATACTTTCTCCTCTTCTTATAAATACCAATAAATTACATGCTCGGTGATTCCTGATGTGAGTGTAACCTGTCAGGCACGCTTTCATTGTGCTCCTATACCACTGATGCAGCTTTTCTGGTCAGACCTTACAAATTGATCTTTCCATGCTGTGACTAACTAGCATCATCTAGTAGTTGCTGTCTATTGCCAGAGCAGTTGGTTTTGGTTTGCCTTAAACTCGTGTTGTTCGAGACCACTTATGCTCTTTGTGCTAATCTGGGCTCTCCTAAGCCAACTTTATTTAACAGTATTTTGTCCGTTACAGTCCTTTGGGAAAAATTACGTGTTAAGTCCTGATTAGAGACTAGATAATGCTTTATTCTGCAGCATCAGAGTTGTTAGCAAATGCATTGCTTAACTTTTGTTTTCTGTGGCTAATCACTTTGTTGATTTTATACTCTTTGGAAAGATTTACTTACTTAGGAAATACTGTGTCTTGTTATATAAACAGAGGAAAATTCATGTTCCTAAAATTAGATATTTTGTAAACATGACAAATAAGAGCATTTAATTTATGAACTAGCTTATTAACTAATGGACATTGTCTTTTTCCCTCTCCTAATTTTCTCATTTATATTCCATGTATTTTTTTTTCTCTTTTATCTCTGTCTTTTAAAACTGAAGCGGTTAATTGGCACTAGTGGCAACATAGTGGTGAGAGTGCTTCAGGTTCATGCTCATGTCAAGATTTGATTAAGCGGTTTGGTCAGTGTGAAATACTGATGCTTCTTCACATCTCCCTGCCTGTGACTGAAGTGTACAACAGATACTGAAAATGTGTTGATATCCAATTAGGAAGTTAACATGGCAAAATTACCAATTATCAGAAAGTAAACACGCAGCTCAGGACAGCTTTTGTCAGCACACAGGCTCTCCGTCGTGTGTGTTGTTCGGGAGATGCCCCCTTTCCAGGGGACTGCTGGTTCCCTGGCTGTGGCGTAAATCCTTAACAGTAAAATTATTGGCAGTAAATTGTCATTTCCTTTTTAACCTCAAACCTAGTTTAGCTGAAGCACAAAAACGTTGTCAAAAAAAAAAAAAAAGTTATTATGACCCATGTTTTACCTCTTTTTGAGCCTCTGTTGAGAATTCAGTTGAATCCAGGTTATTTCAGTAGTACTGGATCAGCAGCACGGTCACTTCTTACCTTTACATGGGTCCCAGCTTGTCCAGCTGTTTGTCGTCTCATTTCCTCTATTTCTTCCCCTTTACTGACTTGTTTTATTTCTTTCATCGGACTTGTGAATGCAAGCTCTGTAGGACAGGAAAAACACTGCAGTTCATTAAACCTTCATTATCTGAACACTGTGGGGCAAGATTTAGTCTTTTTGCAGTGCAAATCCAGGGTAGAGAGCTCTGCCACTGCACTGTGAGTATAATGTGGGGCAGTGGCGAAACACCTTCCAAAAAGAAGAATTCTCTTGTGTCCAGAAAAAAACCACTGCTGGACCGTGTGGCTGTCTGGATCTGACTGGTACAGTAACTCAAGCCCTTGATTTAATATTGTCCCCTTTGATTCCAATGTTTCTTGCTTAGGGTGCAGAAGAGGTTATCCATTTAAAATTTAGAAGTGAAGAAATAGGAATGGAGGAAGGAACTGAAAACACTGTAAGCCAAAACTTAACTAGAAAACAGATAAGGTGGTTATTATTTGCATTTTTGTGCTTCTGGAGTCCCGCTGCCCAAGTGTTTTATGTGGCCATTGAACCTATAATATCTCACTACAAGGAGATGGTGAGATTTATTATACTAAAAGTATGATATTTTAAACTTTAAAAAATGTGTATCTACCTGCTTTTTAATGTAATTCTTCAGTGTAAAAAAAATCCTCTGGCTCTGCCATTGGGCAAAATTGTGATGTGTTTGTAAACAGGGCAATGCCTAATGCCACGCCTAATGGAGAGTTGTTATTTTCTTAATCCAAAATAGAAAGAGCTTAAATAGAAAGTGCAGGATTATAAAAGAAGCAGCTTTATTCTTTTTAATATAAAGTTGTTTCCTCTTATTCAGCTCAGACCTAACCCCACTGCTGGAGAAGATAAATTTCTGGTGGCCTCCGCAGCGGTGGGATGAAACCCCTTGCACTGACTGGCCCTTTGCTATGCACTTGTAAAGGGTCACAAGCACTGGGCGGTCTTTTGGATTTGCTTTGCCATTTTGGTAATATTTGTGCAATCATATTTTTCTGCTTAAGCCACTTTCCTGTCCATTGCTGTCTAAAAGACCTAGTACAACAGGAAATTAAGAGCAAAAATTAAAACGAATAATCTGTAGAGCATTTTCAAATTTGTCTGTTGTATTTATCAGAAGTCAATTTGAAAAATAACAACGCTGAATAGAAATAGAAGTGAATGTAGAAAATAAGAGATAACACTAAAAAATATATTTGGGAAATAGCACTCTTCTTGGTCTCTCATTTGCACTGATGGAAGAATTCCCGAACGCGAGCGAGGGGAGTGTTATGAGAGGGAAGGACGGGGCTGCTCGCTTGCTCGTGCGTTCACAGATGGCACCCATCTTGCCTACTGTGACTTTTGTCAAAGACTGGCATCTTAATCGAACGTAATCATCTAGGTGCCTCCGATGTCAGTGGAGAGAGATAGGTGTCTGTAAAGAGATAGGGAGGCTTATCCCTTTTTAAGATAAGGGTTTAAGATGGCTCTTTCAAGGTACCTGTCTCTTCATACTAATTGTAAAAACAACTCGGTGACTAGATGCCTGCTTTTTAGATGGCTAAAGTTAAATGAGATGAATCCCATCTTAAAGGTCTCCTGGGTTTACCTGAGTCCTTTTTTTTAAATTGTTTTAGAACACAAAATTCTTCATTGTTATGTCTCTGAAGAATCAAGAGCCCGTATCATATAGACTAGAAAACTGTTCTCTCACTGCAGTGTTTTATGTTATTATTTATGTATTTATTACATTTATTAAAGACTGCCACTGTGTTTGGTGTTGTGCTTTTTAGAGGGTTAATTGGTTCCAGTTGCAGAGTTAATTGATTTCAGTTGGCTCCCAAGGAGGAGATGTGAAATGGAGTCTCTTCTGAGGGTGACACTTCCCAGGAGAGGGAAACACCTCCTCTCCCCTTCCTGCGAGGTACAATTCTCCTTTGTGCCTTAAGAGAGGAAATTTTCTTTGCGTTGCCATTTCATCTCATTCTTAACAGCGCGTCCTATAAAATGCCTCCTTCCGAGTGGCAGGGTGTCTATGCAGTCATGAATGCACGTATCCATTATTAGCATCTTTTGATTTTATTCCAACTCGGTGACTAATAGCAACAGATTCCAAATAGTTATTCTGAGACTTTTGACTCAGTCCAAATTTTGCCTTAAAATGGGTTTGCTTACATACAAGAGCTATTTTGCTCTCCTGCATTCATTCTAGCATTTGCAAATTATTTTCAACTTGAAAAGGGTTTTGGTCTTTTCTAATTTAATCAGAGCTTCCTAAGAGGACTTCAAGGAAGAACATCTCATTTACCTATCGATGAAACCGGAAAAGTTCCTTGTAGAGAATCATCAAAAATTCTGGTTGCTTACTGTCTAATACTGGATTTATGAACTGTGGTCAAACAGTTTTTCTGGTGGGTATTCACACTTCTTATGTCTGGCTCACTCAGAAATACTGCAAACATCACACTTCTCTTTCTCATTAAAGGCAACTAATTAATAAATATGAGAAAGTTAACTGATGGGATAAATGTTATCTAGGCACGACAACTTGGTAACCTTGACTTTCTTTTGAGTAATAAAAAATGATAGGTAACATGCGGAAGGAAGTGGTGGTGGATTTATATAATCTTATCAGATCCACAACTGGAATATATCAGCATAACTCTAAAAACACCCACCAAGTTGTGCCATTTTATGCTGAGGATCCTGTGTTCTGCTAGGAAACTAATAGGATAAAGTCTAAAATATCTTTGTTTTAGTGAGGGCAGCGAAGAGAATTGTTGCTTTCTGGGAAGAAGACATGCTACAGCTCCGTAGGTACTTGTGAAGGTACTGCCTTGTACCCTTCCTTTTTATCTTTCATTGTAAAATTAAAAGTACACATTTCCTGGTTGCTTATTTGGCTGAAGCCTCCTTCAAGCACACATTCAATAATTTGTCTTATTCATCTCCTCATCATGCTCATGGTTATGTTACATTCACCTACAGTAAGGATTCAGTGATAGAGGAAGAATGAATATGGATGAATCGATGAATACAAGTGCTGTAAGTGATTTTTAGAGCTTCTCATATTCAGTTTGACAGTCTCAGATGGAACACTGTCAAGATCAGTCCTGTGTTTTGAATTGTCAAGTGCACTTTATGTACTTTTCCCCTTGAGTTGGAACCCGGTCTTTTGGATATTGAAAGCAATGGGAATTTTCCTGCTGACTTCCCTATGAGAAGGATTGGGCTCTTTGTCTGCCTATATTCTGCAGATTTATACATTTCATTGCCCTACATGCTCAGGCTAATGAGGGAGACAGGTACAGGCGTGGAAAAGCATGATCTGAATAGGTGGGCTTGGAAAAGGAGGGCTCCCTTTATTTATTTATTCTTTTAGGCTTGCACAGAAGAATGATTTTCTCTTCTGCTCTGCTTGAGATTTTGCTGGGAGATGATGTTTGCAGGTATTGGAACAGCCTATTGAAAAGTTGTTTCCCTTCAGCATTTTGAAGTGATTTAAAAATTATTTTTCTCTACCAGCTTCACATTAATTTGTAATGAAAACTTCCCTTTAAAAAATTTGCTGTCATCCTCATAACTAGTGTACACTTTGTATTTCCTTGTCCTACTGTTTGGGTTATAAACATATTTAAAAAAATATATTCACACACACAACATTATCATGATTCGGCTTAAGCATCTGTGGTTATAAGTGCACTTCATTTCACCTAATTAAGTTATTTAGTCATTTACACATTAGCAATGTACTACATATTCCACTTTTACAGGAACTTATTTTAATTATACCCACAGTACTGTTCTGCTCCATTATAGCCATAGATCAAGCTGAATAATAACCATTCTAAAAGCCATATGCTAAAAGAGATTATAGGTCATTAAGGCCAAATTAAGGTAACATTTCTGATGGTCACAAACAGAAGTCTAACCAACAATTACCTTCTTTCAGGTCTGTAGATATAGTCCTCTTTGAGCTTTTAAGATGACAACCAAAGGACAATCTCTGATTCCTAATTGTTGGCATTGGTTTCAGAGGTTGTAATTTCTGAAATTAATAAGGTTTGCTAAAGCATAACAATATTTGTTTGTTTTTTGCTCTCCGATTCTTGCGTTTGCCAGAGGGCCCCAATGGAAACTCGATCTTCTGAACATTCAGCTCTGGCAGAGTACCTGCATTCACCTGCTTCCTTTAGTTGTACCGACCATCGAAGCTCATTTTCAGTGGTGTTGGGTTCTACAGCTTTGGGCTTAACTGTCTTCTGCTGGATAGGGTTGGATCTAATTGTCTCAAGATTAATTTTGGCTTGGAGCTTGCACCTAAGAAGCTTACCAGTAATTCCCTTGGAAAGAGCTGAGCTATAGACAAAGTTTCTGCAGGGAGAGACCTGGTTGTCATATCTTTGGTATGTGCTGCCTAGCAAATAAAAGCCCTCCGCTAGTTTCTAGCACTTAAAGTTACCTGTAAGTAGCATTGTTTTCACTGTCCAAACACATTCATAAAAAAATAAAGCCCGTATGTCTACTTTGTAGTCATTAGCAAATGCCATATTACAAACAGAATTACTTTCCCCACCAATGAATGGGAATAAATATTTCCACTGCACTCAAGAATTCGGAAAAATCTGGAGGAAATGGCTCAGACAGGACAGTGCTCCTTGAAGGTCGGTGATGATGGGGCTGGTAGGGTGAGGCGGGCTCTGTGAAGGCTCATGGATGATTTCAGGCAGGAACATCACAAAGATCCCTTCTTGCTTTGAAGTCTGTTAGGCTGCAGGCAAAGATGGACCTTTCTGGAGCACTGCAGGTTGTGCTGCTTTAGCCATTTAAGGCGAAGGTTTTTTTTTGTTTTGTTTTGTTTTTTTTGTTGTTGTTTTTGTTTTTTAAAGCTTTCTTAGTTTACAGACAGCACTACAGCACTTTGCAACAAAATAAGCTAGAAACTATTCCTGTCTATGGGTTGTTAGTTTCCCACTCTTTCTTTTAGACTCTTGAGGGTATTTAAGAAAAAATATTTACAATAGCCTTACTGGATAAAAACAACTGTTCTAATAAATAAATAAACAAATACATACATACATGTATAACCACAAGGAGCCATTAGTGGTCATACTTACAATGTTCAGTTGGTGCTTGGTTCAAACCAAGCTCCTGTAGAAAGACAAAAGGAATACACTCTTTTTTTTCTGCCCAATGCCATGCCAGTGAGTACCATCATGGCTGTTGTAGCCCTTTGTATTCCAGAGTAAATCACATGAATTATAAGATATTGTAGGATAAGATTCCATGAACAGCTGGGATTCCTGTTGCATCTCACAAGTAACAGCAGAAAAAAATACACTCTCTTATCCAGTGGATTTGTTAAAAACAGGTAGTCCCGCATTCCTGAGCAGTGTCTCTCCGTAGGTAGCTGGCTGGCCACTCACGTTTTATCATTCCCATGTTTGTGTCTTCAGTTGCCAGCCGTTGGACTTCGTAATGAAAGACTTGGACTGCAAAGTATTTTCTTGGTGTTTATAGACATGGGGATGTATATCGGTGCCATTTATTAGAGTATTTGAAAAGGAAGTTAGGGCTGGAAGGGAGGTTTTGGATTAGCAGGTCCAGGTGCCTGGTATTGCTTAGATTGTCATGCTCTGCCTTAAAATTGTTAAGGTTTTTGATCCAAAAATTGTCTTGGAATAGTGTTCCAGCATCTCAGTCCTGATGGCCAGAAGTCTTATTGTAATGTTTTGACAAAATTTAAATATGGCCAGTTTATATTCACTTGTTCTCATTCCAGCATTTAAATAGCATGTTTCCCTTCTCCATCTGTCCCCCTCCCCCAATGTGTGGCATGTCTCTACAGGAACGTGCCTTTTTGGATAGGAAGAGTCAACCAGACATTTGTGTCTCTCGGATGCGTGCGTGCACTTGCCCCGGTTGAGTTTGCTCTGTACTCTTCCCGAGGAGGGAGCGGAGTGGGGCGCCGGGGAGCGATGCCACGGGAGCAGGTGCCATCTCCGTAGATCGAAGGGAGTCCCGTCCCGTCCCATCCCACCCCACCCCACCCCACCCCACCCCACCGTACCGTAGCTGAAGCCTCCCCATGGTGCCTTCTGACCTCAGAGCTGCCCCGGGTGTGGAGACCCTGCAGGTGCTGGGTGGGCTGCCTAATTGGAGTCATTAAGCTGAGCGGGGGAGAGCTGCAGGAGCTAGTTAGGGTGGGGTATGGGTGGAGTTGGGGATGGCTGGTTGTATCCATGGGGCTCCGTGCGCTCTGGCTGGGGTTGGACTTGTGTGGGTCCTGCCGGTGGGGTTGCTGCCTCTGCCTAAGGTAAGGAGCGGTGAACAGATTTCCACTTGAATGCTTTGAAAGGAAATACGCAGGGTCTGGTGCACCTTGTCTGTCTTGCTCTTGCCCTGTGGACTTTTCCTTTGGAAGTCTGGGTTTTACTTTGGTTTTTTCCTTGGAAAGTCTTGCCTTGGAATTTGTGAATTGAATATTTTTGCTTTATTTTAGATTGTAGAAAGTAAGGTGGGGTGTGTTGGTGGAAATTCAGAGTGCGTGTATGTATCCGTGTCTGTGTACCAGGTTTTTGCCAGTTGTTTTCAAAATCTTCTTGCTTAAATAAGTGAACTTGCTTGCCTTATCTATAGACTTATGGCATTTTGAGAGGACTTTATTTGCAGGAGATAGAATCTGTTTCATCATTCTATTCTATCCTATGATTCTGTTAGGGCTGAAATAGTTAAATCCTGTCTCCTGGTCTGAAACAAAAATACTGACCCCAAATACAGATCCACTGCGTGGCTGGGGTTCATTGTACGGAGTCCTTTGCGTCTGAGTCAGGAGGATCCCCGTGCCTCTCTTGTGTGTGCACCTCGTGGCTGTCTCCGAGATCAGGAGGTAGAGCCTCGCAGTATGTCACCCTCCATGGTGGTGGTGACGTGTAGTGGTTAAAGCCATAAGGAAGTTTGCCTGGATATTAGCGATGAGATACCTACCTTACGTGTGTGGGGCTTGGGTTTTTTCCTCCCGATTTTCTCCTTAAATTTTTTGTGTGGTCTCCCAGTTTAGCAGGCTGGTGTAATCCTTTTGTTTGCAGTAGAATTGCAAGCAAATGCTTGCATTTTGATTTCCATCCGCTTTGAATGCGCTCTTAGATATTGAGTTAAGCATAGTTTGTATTTCTGAAGTTCTGTGTGAATAAGCAGCTCTTCTACTGTTAAACCTCCTCTGTTGTGCAGGGGTCAAACTGTAACCTATATGTAACTTAAACTCTGGTCTAAATTTGAAGGACTTCTGCTCAAGGAAGAGTCCCATTGACTTTGCTCGAGGAAGGGATCCCGCCCTTTAGCGATGCACTAAATTCCACTTGTGTACAATGGTATAAACTGAATGTAACTTTACTAAATTCAGTGGATTCATGCCAGACTCGCGCTCGTGCAACTAAAAAACTTTTTTGCATTTTGTCACAGAACCTGATAAGTCGTACCATGGAATCAAAAGTGCGCATAATGTGCAAAGTCAAACTATATTTAAAGTGCCTTATTCACAGAGGAACACCTCTAACCTTTCAATATGTGAATAAGATGTCAACCTAGTTCTGTAACTCCACCAGGTTTTGACATGATAATGCATTTGCAGTCACTTATATGCTTGCATTGGTGAAGTGCAATAATTTGCCTATGTTTATTTAAATAGTGCAAACTTTGAACGTTATCACCTTTTTATTTAAGAGAAAAGAGACTACAAAGATGACATCATGGGAGCATCATGCATAGACAGTTAAATTTTGAACAGGCATGTATTTTAAGGTGTTTCCTGCTTCTTCGCCTCTCCTTTTTGAAATTGAAATGCAAGATCCCTGGAATGAGGACCAAATTTTCTTCCTTAAACTGAAATCTCTATATCTGTGTCAGTATTTACAAAAGTAGTTCTAGCTTTCCTTGCTATATAATTAGTCATCTAAGTGAGGGATCTGAATTTCACATTCTGTTATCAGTGAGTTGGAGGAAGACTTTCAGTTCTAGAAACCTGGCCACCGATTTAGCTGTTCAAAATAAAGGTGTGGGAAAACTCACTTTAAATCTGCCACTTTAAATAATGAAGGGTTTTGGTCACTGGGACAAGCATAAAAATTGGTATTAAGTAGTATACATTTTAATTTGAAATTATGGGAAGACTCCATGGCAACTGTAATATGAAAGGAGTAGGGTCTTTCATGAATCCTTTGGTCTTTAGGTAATCAGGCTTTGTTTTCTTGCTTGCTTATTTGTTTTGGGTTTTTTGGTTTTTTTTGGGGGGAAAAATAGGCCATTGGACTGCCAACTTCTGTACAGTGGTATTTCTTCAGTGTGTAAATTATTTTGAAATGAGAATTCTGTTCTGAGGCAGTCTTGAAAATTCATCAACGCCTTTGCACTCTTCCACGAAAATATGGAATGTGTGTTTTGCTGGGAATTCTTTTGCAACTCAAAGATTAAAGGGAGGGAATCCTAGTAAAATTTTTAATGTAACAGTAATTGTGAAAATGTTAAGAAGAAGGTGGACAACTATATATTTTCTGTACTGGATAAAAAATAACTGGAAGGGTATGAAAATGATGTGAACAGTAATACAGATAAATCTGGTAGTTATTTGAGATTTTACTTTTTACTTCAGTCGTCGTAGCACTATATTACTAATGTTTATTTGAAGCATGAATGCAAGGAACAACTTTACCAGCTTGCTTGTCACACAAGTTGATATCTAAAGGGAACTATCACTGATGGAAAACCAGAGAGACTAAATAGATATATTTGGTCTCACAGGCAGTCCATTAATTTGCTCAAATTAAATATTATCTTTAAATATTGAAAGGTTAAATGTACACTGATAATGGATTTAGACAGCCATTAAGTCATAATTGCTCTCTAATGTAGTTAGCAAAAGACATTATTTGATATAACTTATTGAAAAGGGACTAAAAGCACCAGGATTTTTTTTTTTTCACTTGCCCTTTTTCATATAAATGTACGAGATTAAATTCCATTTTCATTTAACACGGTGGGACCTACTAAACTCTGGGAGTTTACGTGGCTCTAAGTGAGGGGGCAGGATGTGGTCTGTGCCCCCCCCATTGGGCTCCACTTTGTTGGGTGCTTGTGCCAAGTCCTTCGTGAATGTGTAAGAAAGATGGATCGCCTCTGCCCCCGCTTAGAGGGGGGGAAAGGCGTAATGCTGAGCGGAGGGAAAACTCCCCGCCACTGCGCTTGTATTCGGGAGCATTAGAAATGAGATCTTAGCCCCACAAAAGGGGAAAACCCCCCCAATATCATCTGTGTTGCCATCGTGGTCGGGATGGTAGCCCGTAGGTTGGTGAGCTACGACAAGGATAGGTGCTGGGTCTTTAGAAACAGTCGGGAGCATCTTCCCGGGTTTGTGCCAGCCATTTCGGGGGCTCTTCTTGGAGCTGGTCCATCATCAGCTGTGAAATACGAGCCAGGACTGAAGGAACAAAGTCTGGGTTACAGGTGTGTTATGGTCACCAGGGCTTTATTTTGGTTGAAATTAAAAATATTTTTAAGCTTTCATAATATTTATCTGCAAAGGTACGTGGATGCAGCTCTCGGGGCTGAGCTGCTTCTGCAGACCAGCATCACTGACCTCTTCAAATTGTTCTAGGGCCACTAGTGCTCATGCTGCAAATCCCATTCTGTTGAAGTTTTCTTGAGGTCCGCAGGGGTTAGATCGTTAGCAGGGATAAATCATTGCAGTCACACTGAAATCCCCAGAGCCAGGATGGTCAGAGGGAGGTGGTTTAAAAAGTGATTGCTCTCAGCTGGGGTGGAAATGGGCTGCAGGAGTGCCCTTGGGGTGTTGGGGTAAGTCAGCTGGGGCAAGGAGATGGTTCATGTGTGTGGCTTGAACTTTCTGATTTGATTATTTCGTTTATTTCTTTGTCTATTAAAGCTGACAAATCACCTTTGCAGTTTAAGTCGCCTTGCCCGTGATCTGTTATCTATCTATCTTTCTGGGCAGTGGTACTCTAGAGATGAAGGGCTTTCTTGAACACTGTGAAAGTGTTAATTTCTAAAACTGCTCTGGTTTGATTCAGAGCAGTATTTCAGTCTACGGCCTGTGAATTCGGTGTTCAGAGTTCTTGCAGGACTTTCTTTTATGGCAGGAAGAAAAAGATAAATATCAGTATTTTCTTGGATAGTGTCTTTTGTTTAAAGTCTGGAAGGCCCTTAATCGTAAGTAGATGTTATCCTGTAAATGGGATGTTTTTCTTCTTCAGCAATATTTAATGAGTTATATCAAGTAGAAGACTTACTTAAAGGAAAATGCTGTTCTCATCTATTACAGTATTATATTAGAAATCAAAAAGATCTCTAGAACATTATTCTGCTTGGTTTTGCCTTTTCCATGCAATTCGTGTAATGCAGGTAATGAATCAGGATCAATTTTTCTTAATTTTCCTGTTCTGAATCTTATTAAAAAAATAACCAAATTGCTGCAGAACGATTCACAGGGAAAAACTTTATATGAGTTCTAAATTAATTACAAATCACAAGAAGATGGTTTTGCAAAACAAAGGTTTTACTTTTATCTTTTTTCTTTTTCTTTCTTTCCAAATTGTGGTGTAGGGTGCAATTGGGATGAGGACAGTGTTTGACTCTTCTTTGGCTAAAGCAGCAATAAGTGCATGTGACACACTGAATGGAGAGTACATTTTTAGTAGGTTAGGGGATGCCTATAATAAGAAACTTAACTGAGTTGTCAGTCTTTTGCTCTGTGAGCTAAATCATAGATTTGGACCACTGAGAAGTTCCTTGATTAGATACCTTTGAATATGTCTTGCACTCTAGCATGTGCAAGGAAATAGTTTACTTTTATTACAAATGAAATGGCTGAAACATCTTTGTCTTAATGAAACAGGTATTTCCTTAAAAATACATTCTATGTTTTTTTAATTCATGATGCTTTATCTTTTGGGCCCTTTAATTTGGGCTCAGTTTGTAGAATGCAACCTTTCGCTCAGTGCAGCTTTGTTTTGAAGGAGAGAACTCTCTAGATTTTGTCAATCACAGGTTTGTGAAGAGACCAAGACCATGGTAAGATAACAAACTGTACGAGCAGGGCCTCCTCATTCTGCTGCTTCCCTGCAGCATTTAAACAAAGTACTAGGATAAGGATTTTTTCCCTGGAAACGCGCATGTGGAAGGCTTACAAAAGTGTTTTTAGTTTGGATAAAAGGAAGAAAAAACCCCTTGTACAGCAGTGCCTAGCCTTTGGTGTCTCTTGGTTAACACAGTCTCACCTTGCAGGTACCTGGAGCCAGAAAACCTGTCTGGTCACACCAAGAATGCGAGAAGCGACTCTCTTGATTCGCTTACCCTCCGGGCTCCGTCCAGGGAGATGCTGGAGATTACCTCTTTCCTTTCCATGTAAAGCTCTTTTGTTGAAAGGGAAGAATACACGAAACGTATTTTGAAAATTAATTATCTCTCTATGGTTAGTTCTTCCCCACGTGTTAGTTCCTGCAATATTTGATGGCTTTGCCATACTCATGGTTTGCTATTTTTGTTATTTAAAATCGGCTTAATTATGAAAGGAAGGAAAGTAAACTGGCCTGTCTAAAATGGGAAAAAACCCCAACAACCCTCAAACCCCACAAAACCCGCAAAACTAATAGACATCTAAAAAGGTTACAATTCTATAGAGAGAGCAGTTTGTTTTTCAGCACAAGATTTTCATTCCTTGTCCATCTAACACACTGATATTGTTGTAAAGTTTCCATCGTGGCTCGGTGGAAAAAAATGGGGCATGGATGCTGGGTTAGAAATCCCCAGTTTCTTTGCAGTGGGTTTCCTGGCCATGTCAGTCTGACATATACAGGTTTTGAAATTGACAGCAAAAAATGAAGCTATTTAAAGTTGGGAATTGTGAACTCCCTTATTGGGATTCTGAATTCAGGGACTGTTTTTCTGAATCCAGAGTGGCTCATGAGTTCCTGTTACTGTCATTGGATATACTTCGATAGTCATGCTTAAAATGAGGTTTTCTGCTTGCTTCAAGACCTAAATGTAGATGGCAGGCTTATGTGCACCTGTTTCCCCAAAATCCAGCCACGCTTTACAGCGATGGCACAAGTGAAGTATTGTTCGTAGACAGATAGCCTGGTTGTCAGATTGTGTACATCCAGTATAACAAATGGGTTACCACTCTTCTAGAGTGTATTATTTCTCATGATTAGTAATAGGCCAAAGGAACGTACAAGGTACTTTTAAAGAGAGAATATTTTTCCCAGGCGATCGTCCTGAGCGGAAACCAAGAAAATGGTGCAAGTCCTTTTACCTCGAGGGTCAGCCTGTCCTTTTCCCTGGAGCACTGCTGCTTTAGCTGTTCCTCTACCTTTTACCTGATAATCTGCATTAATGTAGGGAAATTTCCCAGCCTGTAGTAAGGAGAGAGCAAATCTGAACCCACTGCAGTTGAAATACTTTGACAAGCGCTTGTCTTTGCACGTGCCACCTCTTGCTCTGAACTCTGCTCCAGTTGCACGGGGCTGGCCGGTGTCACTGGCCAACCCTGCTTATCTGGAGAGTGGCGGGGATCAGAAGTGGGACAAGAAGCAAATAGGAAATCCTTTTCTTCCTTAACAAAAAATGTTGACAAATACAGTTTTATCTTTGTTACATTTTCTTCAAAAGTTTTGGAGAAAAAACCCCCCGAAAACCAGGAAGCAAAATATTGTTTTTCCAACTTTGTCCAAGACAAGTCTTCTTGTTTGCTACCTTTTGTAATTGTTTGTTTCCCTCCAACCCTTTTTTAGACAGAATTTCCTGGGAATCAAAGTTGGTTCATTTTTAAGTATGTTGGGGAAAATATTCTTGAGAAAATTGCTGGTCTGACTAAAAAGAGCTGTCACTGTTAAAAGCAAGATTTTTAACAAGTTGGATCCAAGTAAAATCCAGGTTTTATTTATTTGAAAAATCTTAACACTGAGGTGGTCTAGTCCTGAACTGTAACCTTTTTGTCACTGAGCAAGCCCTAAACAAAGAGGAGGATCCTTCCCCAGGAGCTTAAAATTGGAGTATAAAACAAGGGAGAACAGATGGATAGACAGATTGGGGAGCACAAGAAAACAAAGAGACGGTATTGTTCGGCATAAATAGCTGTGGTCGGCTCATCCCAGCAGCTGAACCAAACTGAGGGCTGGTGAATAATGTATGGCTGATGCGATGGGGACTGGAAGGCCATGAGAAGGATGCAGGGAGGGAGTGCAGTCAGGAGGGTTTTCAGATATATTTTGAGTTGCGAGGGGATAAAGCTGGAGGTGGAGACGAGAGAAAACGGAGGTTTAGGGTCAGAGCAGAGGAGGAGATGGTGAGATAGGCAATGAGGAGACAGCGTGGACTGGATTTCTGGAAAAAAAATAATAATGGGCTTAGGAGAGAGAACTGAGAAGAACCTTCTGTTCTTGAGAGAGGATGAAGGAGAAGGCTGTAGGAGGGAGAGGGGAAGAACAGGGAGGAAGTAATGTTTTATTTGATAAGTTATTCTTTGGAAGGAATTGGCAAAGCACCGTGCTAAGGGAGAGCTAGAGCCAGGAGAATGAAAGGGAATGAAGACTGAGTAAAAGGCAGAGAAAAGGCAGCTGGGGTTGTGGGTGTGCGATTCTATGAAGTTGGAGTAGCAGAGCTGTTTAGTAGGAAGGGCACAGAATTTAAGAAGCAGAGGAGTTGTCTGTGGTGGAGGACATCTACCTGGTCATGGGATTTCCACCCAGACAGCTCACATTGCGAGAGGAGGAGTGAAGCAAGTGATTGCTGGTACTGCCAGCCGGGACTGAGAATCAGCAGGAACAACTTTGTAATAGGAGAGAGGGACAAAAGACTCAAAGGTGGGGAAGAGCTATGGCGAGAACCATCAACCATATCTATGGGAAAAAGGAAAGAGCAGATAGAAGAGGGCTGAGGGTAGGTCAGTCATGCACTATTGGGTTGAAAATTGTGGAAAAGTGCATGGAAGGAAACCAGAGCAGGCATATTGCCTCTCCTACCTCCCAACTCTCTGCCATCCTCTGAAGTTGTGGTCTGACTGGTTTGGAGACTGAATTGGGAAAGATGGTGCCTTGGTTTTAGGTGGGAAGGGATTGAATAGGGAAGTTGGTGAACATCAAATCAAATTAATAACTCTTGTGCACAGGGGTGAGTAGGTATTGCCTATCAAATGCCTATTTATTGCTCTGTCAACTGGAGACAAAGTGCAAGCGTCTGACTTCAGCTTTTTTTCTTACCAATACATCCCATGAAGTCCTCAAAAGAGAGAGTAGAAATGCAGAGAAGAGCAGAAGAAAAATAGGAAAAGGAAAAATAAGTCAGTTGAAGTGTAGAGGCAGGACCCAGAAATAACAAGGAGGAGTATTTATGCAATACTGTTGGAGTTAGAAGAGTAGGGAGGGGGAAGTGGTAGGGTTTGGAAGGGGCAAAAATGGCAGAGGAAAAACGTAGCAGCTGGGTTGCAAAGTGTCAGATAAGGATAGGTGTCCAGGAAAGCAGCTTAGTAAAAGATGTGTCTTTGCGATAGCTGGGGGGAATATGGTATGGATAGATTGTGAACAATTGAGATCATCTTATACCTGTGTGAAGGCCACCCTTTCCCCAGGTAATGGTGCTGTTGGAAACACTGTGCAGCACACTGGGATAGGGCCTTTTCCAGAGACACTCATGGCAGGAACGGTGGGAAAAACAGTGCTGCGAGTTTAGAACGCTCTTTGTTCAGATAGCAAAATTGTGCCAGTCAATACCTCATTCTTCGAATATAGATCTTCCTCTGGATTTTGGTGGGGTGGCTTTGAAAAAGAGTGAGAAATGTCCCTCCGTTGGTGTTTTCATTTTATGCTCAGCTCATATAAAACTGGTTGTCCTCTGGAAAAATCATTACCTGCAGCAAGGACTGATGTCAGTCCAGGTTTCATCCAGCAGGGATCTTGTTGCCGTTATGGTGCTGTATGCGCCATTACACATATTAGCCACGAACAAGATGATAGCCGTGAAGTTTAGTGCTCTGCGTTAGGTGTGCTGTCATTGCCTCTCTCGCGACTGTATGTCATTCATTTCAGATTTAAATATCTAATGGCTCTCATCAAACAACATTTAAACTTTCTATGAAATCGTGCAAATGTTCCTCTAGATCATATTATAAGTAACAATGGATGAAATGAGCTTGAATGGGAGGGCTGTGTTTCAGTCTCAGGGGTTCTGCAGCTGCTGGTGATGACAGTGGAACACTTCAATTGAACTGCAGCCTGGTATTCAGCAGCACTCTGCCCATTAAACAACGTATAAAAACAGTATAAATGGTCCGGCACATTTCCTTTTCCACACTATTTTCATCTTAGTCACTGGAGTGTTTCTGTAGAAAATAATTTATTTACTGGGAAGCTAACAAGGAATGTTTTGGTCACTGTGAGCACCAGATGTGGTGTTCGGATTGTAGCATGAACAAACTTAATTCAACAAGGAAGTCTTTATGCATTGAGAAGGATCTCACGTGACTGTGCCGTTTGCTGCCGGTCCTGCTGGAACAGACCTGCCCTCGCAAGGGAAGCGGGAACGTGCCCCCGATGTCTCAGAGGGCGAAATGAAGCCACGAGCTCTGGAGGTCTTGAGTGCCTTAACAGCTATTTATTAGTATTTGTTTATTTATTTGGATAGTGCCATATTTGTGTTAGGAATTTTATAGACTCATAAGGAGACATGTTTAGTCACCCAAGGATATTGCAATCTAGTGTGGACAGATGTCACATTGAGTAAAGAAATCAAGCCGTGGGGGTTGGAGAGTAGCGATGTGATAACACAGGGGGAGTTGAAGAAGTGTTGCTGGGAAAAAATAGGTTTATTATTAAGAGTGCTATTATGTAGAAGCTGAGTTTTGAATATAGTTGAAACCCTACTGTGAAGTATATTTTAGTCAATAGCAATCACATCCTTGGCCATAGGTAATTTCACTTCCCCCATCCCCCTTTGCTGTTCAGCTGACTTCTAGGGGGTTTTTTGCCTTCCAGAATTCACACACCCACTAAAGCCAGTATCATTAAACAGAGGAAAACAAAGGAAAACGATCGAAGGCAATACCATACGTTATCATCAGAAATATTCAAGTATCCAAAGCCATCAACGAGCAAATGGCCTTGCACTTGTTGTGCCGTAGTGCTCTGGCCAGCCATGCTCTATTGAATGAGCAAGGAGTACCAGGCTGAGGAGACTGGCAAAATGTCTAAACTGGAAATTGTGTTGTCCGGTTTTCCACCAGCAAATTGCAGGGTCCGAGGTCGGTGGGAACCGAAGGAGGTTAGCATCGCAGAGAAGGTGCGAAGCCCACGGTAAAACGCAGTAGCTGTCCCACCTTTTGCTTTGCAGTGCATAAAGTAGATTTTTTTAAAAAATAAATTTTCTTGGTTTTGTACTGCTTATGAAGCATTCAGCCAAATTTTTTTAAACCTGTGGCATTAGCATGATGAGCCATACAGAAATAATTCATCTCCTCAATCTGTAAATTTTCTTTATTCCAAGAGTTTTCAGGAGGACTTATACAGTAACATGACAACTTGAGACACCTTAATCTCATTGCAGTGAACTGTAAAGAAAATGTAATCTGAATTAGTAAAAATGAATTGGTGTGTCTTTAAACTTTAAAGTTAAATATAAAAGCAATTGGTAGCTTAACTGCTCTTAAAAAGTATTCGGTGGGGTCTTTAGAGCCATTTATAGTCTCGGTCTTTTGCCACTGCCTTTGGCAAACACCGGTGACTATTAAGCGCCTTTCTAGAAGCAAGTGGTCAGTGGCAAGCTGAACTCGACTGTCCTGAAGCTGTGTGTGTGCAGCCGCGCCAGGGGCTCGGAGGTGGTGGGGATGTGGGGGGGCCGGCCGGGTGCTGGGGTGAGGGCATCCCTCCAGCAGCTGGGAGGCAGGTCCGCCCTGTCCCTCCTGCCAGGCCGGGCTGGGGGTTGCCCTTCCTTTTTCTTCACTTTCTACCCCCTCCTTCTCAACTTTGATTGATGGAAACACTCACTGGGAGTTGTTTCTTGACATCCTTTTAAAAAAATGAAAGCACGAAATGTTATGATAGTGTTATGTCTATTTTTGAAAGTAAGGCTGTTAATGTAAAAATGGTGCTGATATGCTGGAGTGAATTATAAAGGCAAGATTATTAAATCCCTGAAAATTGCTAATTTATTATTTTTCTCACCTAATTTTGATTTATGGTGCATGATTATAGTGACACACATCTTCAAAAACAAGTGAATTGCTGAGAAATGATTTGCATATTGCAAAAATTTTCATGAGACTTTACATTTAACATTTCCCACCCAAAATCCACCCCTCTCCTTCTCTGCTTTCATTTGAAACCTTCTGAGCTAAAAGAAGATTGTAAGGGTTTAACTTTCCATAGCTTCCCCATACAAGTGAAAGGTGGTCTTATGCATAGTAAGGATTCTTACCAGGTTTGGCTGTTAATTTTACTCCCATGGGAAGCATATTTGGGTTCACGTTACTGCATGCTGCACATTGAAAGCTCTAGCACTTTGCTATATGGAACGATTTAACTAAAAATTAACTATCACAGACAGGCGTTTGAAAGAGCACTGAGCCCAGGATCTTACCATGTTTCGTTCTAAGAAAACTGATTCAGTATAGCAAGGCTGATTCTGCCAGCTCTGAAGAAACTTGGGGCTGGATCCCGTAAGCCCATTTCACAGGATTTGTTTTGTTTTCTTTCAATGAGATTGCTCCCAGGCACAAGCACTGCTAAGCAAGAGTTTGCAACATCGGATCCTTCCAACAGCTAGGGACAACTTCTTCTTGGTGAGGGGTGGTGACAGCAAGTCCTGAAGATCCAGTTCCCCTGCTGGTGTTTGTGCTTAGGTTCTGGCCGGTGCAGTGGAAAATACATGAGTGTATCTTAGGGAGAGTGGTTTTGACCAGTTTTCGAGAAGTGGTGGGAACCATCCTAGTACAGCGGTGTGTGGCTGAGGACATTGAGGACAGGCAGGTGCCCGGCTGTTTGAAAGCACAGTGTGTACATACTGCATGCATATACATACATAAATCATCTTGTACACAACGAAGGCATATTTGCCTTGGTTGGATGTGCTTTCGGACGGTGTCTGGGGACAAAGAGCTGTCTGCCCTTTGCAGTCGGCCGTTGGTGTGTTGAATTCACTGAAGTTAGAGACAGGAGGAGATGCGCAGTCAGCGTAATAAGGAATCGCCAAACGCTCTTGGCCAGAGCTCTGCCTGCTGGATGCTCCCGCAACGAGCGGATTAGGGCTTGCTGGTGTGGGCAGAAAAAGGGGGAGGAAGAGGAAGCGAAGCACCTCCGAGTGTGAAGGTGACATGCAATCAAAGCTGAAGGCGTTGTTTCACGCGGGTGCCTCCGCCTGTGCTGGCGAGAGGAAGAGAGCAGTGTGATGGGGTCGGGTGAGGTGACATCGCTGTCCCCATCCTGCAGGGCAGGAGAGGTCAGGACAGAGTTCCCTGTACCTGGGGACTCGCTCTGGAGCTCCTTGATGGAGCAAGACAGTATCCCACGGAGGGGATCCACAGCCTTGGCACAACCATGCCTGTATTGTACCCTACTTCCTTTCTGTTCAAATTCTGCTCTTATTCCTACTGGCATTAACTGCGGGAATGTAAGCCTTGTTGGAGATGCTCCAGGCTTAAACAGATGTGAATAAGAGCCCAGATTAGTAATGTGGTTTTCTTTCTTCTTCTTTTCTTTCTCCCCCCCCCCCCCCCCCGTTAACACCCACCTAAGTGCACCTTGCTCTTTGTGTGCAGGAGATAATTTAATCTAAGCATTCATTGAGGGCTGGCTCCATCCTCCTCAAGTTGTGGAAAAGCTCCCATTAACTGTAACAGTGCAGGATCACGCTCTAATGGCCAGATTTGTACGGGCATTAGGTGCCTAGACTTGCAGACAGGTGTCCAATAGGATTTTGAGAAGCACGGAGCCTTCTAACTGTCATTGAGAATCGGGTATCCAGGCACTTGTGGAAATCCTGCTACGCACCTACCTGCACCTTTAAATGCCCTTTAGAAGTCTTGCTTTGAAAGTCAAATCTGGAAAAAACCCAAATGAAATCAGTGGCAAAACTGACCTTAGTGTGCAAGCAGTAAAGCAGCTGAGGATAGAGGAAACTACGATTGCTTGGATTTTTATTCATATATGAAACAAGCTTGAGACTTGTTAATTTTGCTGAAGTGCCATGGCAACATACATATCTGTTTTGCAGCTTATGAAATGTATTTTTGGAACTACTGACTCACACACTTGAATATTTCTGCTGTACTAAGAGAATGTATTTCCTTTTGCTTTCGTGCAGCTATTCAGCATGAAAATAAAAGCAGTTCCCTTCTGGTTTGTATCATGCTGCAGCTCAGGGCTGTTTTCTGGAGCAGTCGCACCTGGGCTGAGCGTGCCTGATGGGATGGCTGTGTGCTGCTGCGGGTGGGAGCTGCTAGGGTGGGCACCATGCAGCTCTCTCCACGGGCATAAAGCTCTAAGCTGCGGTCTCTAAGTCTGATACAGACTGGACGGCGGGTAACCGAGGCTGGCGGTGAAGAGTATTAAAGCACCACGTATTGTGTCAGTGCAAGCACCTTGCATTTAAGAGAGTACAAGTTACCAGGTTTTCGGGCGCTCTTGAGACCGTAGTGAAATGGGGATGGTCTCCAGGGTGGATTACGAGCCTATGGAGTGCCAGTGCCATAGCCTCAGACCAGCACGGCAGGGTTGGCAGCGTTGCAGATTTGAAAAAACCTTCGCTTTGCTGTGGGTGCTGGTAGGTGTGCCACCTTAGAGGGGTTGGGGAGGAACGCAGGCAGTCCCTGTTGAGGAGCCAGCGTGGGCAGGATGCATCTGGCTCTCTGGGCGAGGGCAGTGAGCGATGGAGCCGATGTCCTTCACCTGTGCTCGCACAATGGCACTTCAAAAGAAGTTTCCATTTTCAAATAACACAGCTGAGAGTTTTTATTGTGTGCTCTGTGGTTCTTGCCGTTCTCGATACTAATCTCCTGTTGATCAAGGCGCTTGGTGACTTTTGGCTGGCAGGAGTAAAGCTTTCCTAACAAACCGGCGAGTTCAGGACGTGCTGTGTTCACACAAGAGCCTCTGTCATCGGGGGTTTGTGACAATGAAAAAATAATTTTTGCTTGACAGTAGGAAGCGAGCGGCATACCCTGCTGCTATGAATATTCAGTGACGTTCCTCGGGCGACCTTTCGCACAGATCAGGTTGGTGAACGCTGTGCCTGCGGTACCAAGGCGTGACGTGCTTTTTCTGCCTCCCCAAAGAAAGCTGTGCCGCGGGTTGCGTCGTTGCGGGAGGGCTCGCAGCAGGCACACCCGAAACTGGGAAGAGGATGTTACTGTTCTAGAAGATTTCTTTTTCTGGTTCCATTTGAAACTGCATGGGCAGAGTTTCCTATAACCTATCTATGAGAAACCTCAGGGCCAGCAAGCAAGAAGGGGCTTGTTTCCCACGGGACCTGCGGGATGCGGGCAGGGAGGCTGTGCAGCTCCTGCTGTGCTGCTCGGGGCTGGCTTAGCTCTCTCCGGTACCTACCTGCCGTGTTTTGGCTGGTTTTATTCGATTTTTATTTGCTTTGCACAATGGCACTGTGATCCTAACAGAGCACTTTTATGGTTACTTTGAATAAAAAGCTAGGCCCAACGTTACCCACAAAACTGAAGCAACTCAATTTCTGGGTTGGGCCTTGCCAGGATATAATAGTATCTACTTACCTCACAGGCTTATTGTGGGCCTTTTAAAATCAATATTTAAGGATATGCAGTGCAATGTACTATGCAAATTGTTATTATTTCACTTCTAAGCAGTAAGTACGTGTACGCTCTGTCATTTAGAGAACATCAGAACCCAATTACTTAAAATATCTGCCTAGCAATTTTGGTTAGTCTATTGTACTGTGTTTAAAAAAAAATAAAATAAAAATAATTGTAACAATGGCAGTAGAAAAAAATTATTTAGAGTGGGAGCTGATTCTTTACACTAGTTTTTAAGATACAAAAAAAGGCACGAGAGATGAGCCTGCGCTGTAACGTGGAAGTTTCCAACCAGGAATGTTAAGGCAAACCCGAACCCTGCGATGTGGAGCTGTGCACCCAGGAGGTTGGCAGCAGGGAGCGAGGGCTCCTGCCTGCTCGGCCCCTGGGAGATGGAGACCCGCGCTCGGCCCCGTGCGTTCGGTCGTGCTGATGAAAGACCAGAGGACAAGGCAAAGAACGATGATTATGAAGGGCCAAAGGGGGAGGATTTATAAATTCTAGCTAATAGCTGAAAAAGGGGTGATATTTCAAATGTCGCAAGTCAGGAACGGGGAAGAGAGCGGTGGTATCTGCCCCTGGGGAAGGGGGAGTGTTGGTCCCCAGGCTGCTGGAACAGTCGTGTAGGGCAACGTGAGGAGAAGCGTATTAAATGTAAGAATGCGACGGTGCCTGTGGAAATGTGTGGAGTAGACGGGGCAAAGAGGTGGGAGGGCTGTCTCTGGAGATAATTAAGCCAAGGAAATGGCACGGTGGGCCGGGCAGCTGAGCAGTCTGTGTGCTGTGAGCACCGAGCAGCCGGGAGCCGGTGGGACGGTGGCAGTGCCGGAGCGTAACGGCACTGCTCACGCGCGCCTCGGGACGTGGGGCTCAGGCCGTATCTTGCTCTTTGTTTTGCTGTTTGTGACGCTAGGGGATGAGTTGGAGCCTCAGCTCTTTGCCCGAACTGGCTGTACGCTCAAAGAGGAGAAGTGTCTTTAAGCTTCTTTCAACACCGTTTCCTTGGATTAGCTGTGTCTTGGCCCCTGGGGAAGATGCACTGACCTGCCCTTGTAATTCACCTCATTTGAAGCCCCAGAGCAAAAGCCAGGAGACAGAGGAGAGAAAGGAGGGAGTTCTGGAAGGGGAGAGGGGAGCAAAGCTCAGCATCTCCTTCGCAGGGATGGGAGCCTGTCCCCAGCAGGGGCTGCCAAAACGCGGGTCACGGAGTGTAGCCAGGGTGCGGGGACGGTGGTGGCACGTTGTGCAGATAGGTTCTAGATGAATGTATGCAAGATATAACCTGGGGAAAGTCTGTTTATTGCAAGAAAGAAGAATGGGGCGCCATCAAAGAGTTTAAGTACTTAGAGCTGGTTTGGAACAAAGCTGTGCTGGCGAGTAGATGGACTAGATGACCCGCCAGGGCTTTTTACATCTCTGTCTGTGTTTAATTGCATTTGTCACTGGACTATGTCTAGAGGTTTTATTATATTATTTTACTAGAAAATGTTCTGGATTGTGCTATCAAGACCAGGTGGCAGCAGTTTTACAGCATGTATTTTCCTTTCCAATTTTCAACATTGAAACTTGTAGAATGTCTTTAACTGATAATTTAACTCCCTACCTACTAATTGGACCAAGACATAACTTTGTAGCTTTATCTCTTTCCTATTCCTCATTTTATTTCTGTTTCAATTAGTGAGTGTGCCTTTAGCAAGAGACTAAGATTGTTTTTCTATCTGTTATAAGATTTGCCTGCAAGAGAAATGCATTTTATTGCCTTGTCTTCTCAAATGCTCAAATAGCATTCTCCCCTTTACAATCAATGAGAAGACCAACAAGCTCATTTGCCTTAGGTTTGGCCTCCCTGTGCAGGGCTGCTTCCCTCTTACTGGAGCCGAGGAGGAGGTTTACCTGTGCTGGCGCTTCCAGCGTAACAAAAACCTGCTTTAACCTCCATCTTGAGTCATATTTTAAAATTGAGAAGAGTAAGCACGGAAACTGGGCTTCATCAGAGATGCCAAAATGCTAGTGAAGACTGATGTCCTGCAGAAAGCTCCGAGAGCAGCAGCGCCTGTTCCTCTGAACCGGGGGGTGAAGTGGCAGCACCCACCTAGTCCCACAGCTGACCCCTGCCAGTTCAAGTTGTGAGATGATGGCACTGAATGTTTTATGGCGTGTGGGTCATTGAGCCTGATTCGCAGCTGTTTCATCCTCGGTAGTCATTTGCCGTGAAGTTGCTGGGTTAGGATCGTTAGTTTTAGTTATTGGCTGAGTTGCGGAAGTGCTTAGGAGCTACTGGCAGGGTAGTCCAGGACTCAGCTGCGCTCGAGGTGCTATAAAAGAGGTGGCAAACGCTGGAGGTTTGGCCAAAATATTTTAAATTTTGCTAAACAGAAATTCTCTATTCACTGACTTTAATGTGATACTGAATGTGATAGAGAAAATAAAAACCCAATAGGTAATACAGTGTACAGTGACCCCAGCCAGAGACTCGTATTCTTCTGTCACCAGCGCAAAGAGTGGGCAGTTATGTTTTTCTTGTAGACATTGAATGTGTCCTGACAACTTTCTGCACAGCTTCCCAGTTGCTAGAAAATGTAGATTCTAGTTGCCAGCCACAGTTAATTGGTTATTACTCATTATTTCTTTAATTTAATGCTCTGGTTGACCATACACTCAACTTAAATTCTTTTAAGAAACAATTTGTCACTTGTTTGCCGTAGAGATATTAACAAGCAAAATTGAAACCTTAGAAGTTTGAGACGTAAACTTTATTTCGTGTAAAGTAGCTCAGTGGACATAGGCTGTCTTTACAGGTAGTGCTTTTTAAGAACCAGAAGACTTATAAGCACTGCATTCCCTGTGTCCTGGGTCTAGATGTGTGCTTTGGACATAGGAAGAAATACTCCTCCTGACTGGTTGGCATGCTGGGGTTTCTGCTTGTGATCACCACTGGTTGGACAGTGCTCTGCTTTTGTCAAGCTCCTTGACCTCATCTGTAATGTCAATTAGTTCTGCTCCCGGAGCGCTGTTGTATATTGCCTTTTCAAAGATTAATGTCTTGGGTGAAAATGTTCCTAAAAAGTACTCTTCAACTGCAAACATGTTACATTTTGTTCTTTTGCACCTTGTTTTCCTAAGCAGCAATTATCCAAAAGAATTAAAATAGTTTGTTCTAAGATGGTTTCCAAATTACTACTTTGCTGTTACTCAGACCTCTTCAATGACTGAATTTGATCTACAGGTCAGATTTGCTTATCTTCATGCCTTTTTATTGCTCTGTCACCCGTGGGTCATTGCGGAGTCTTACACCTGTGTGGACAAGGGTTATATTTTGGGGATGAATTGCTAGTTTTGTCTATTGGAAGCTCAATCTTTCAACTTTTGTGTTCTTTTTTTCATAACTTGCCCTAAATTGTCATTCAATTTTAAACAGATACTTCAACTTTCATGATTTTTGTTAATCTTGGCTTTTGCAAAAAATAATTGTCAGCGAGTCTTTTCACCTGAGGTTTAGCGTCCGCAAGTTAAATAACTGACTTCCTCCAAGTAACTTCCTAATCTGCTAATTTCTCTTGATTTTCTTCTCTTGTGTTTTCCACCCTCCCCTTCCTGGCTTCATGATCCGTGTTTATCACTGCATAATGCTATTTCCTTCCAACCTCGGCATCTGCCCGGGTGAGCACATCTTCCTGTGGTTTGCCGGCCGTGCCCCTCGCTTCCACCATCAATCCACAACCCATTGCAGCCTTTCACACGCTGCAGCGCTCAAATTTAGCTTATTCAAATACTGTGGATCTCTCTACTTCTCTCTGGTCTGCAGAAGGACCTAATTTATTAGAGAAACTGAACACTTCTGTAGTCAAGGTTGTTGGTAGCTTATTTATAGCCTTCAGTTGTGCTCGGTCCCTCCCTTCCCCAGCAGAGCCCTTCTCTGAAAAAAAAAACACCAACCCAACCCAAACCACAACAGAACATCTCCCTTCTGCTTTTCTGAGGCTTTTGAAGAATAGTGAACTTGTCACATTTTCTGTAGGGATGAATAAAAGATCCCCAGATATTGCAGATCTGTGCCCCAAATTCACATGTAACCAAATGGCTTTCTGCAAGTTGGTGGAAAAATGTTCTGATAGTGTTTTTTCCCAGTATTTTGCTCTTGAGCACGCCTCTGCACTTCCTGGGTTTGGCCAGGACCAGAAGTGGAAGTGCTGAAATACCATGAGACAGACTGTTCGTCTGAGGTTTCCCACTCACTTTTCCAGACCCAAGCAGTCCAAGGCAGTTTTGATAAACAGCTGAAATTTCTGGATACCGAGTTGAACCGAACCTCTGTACTTCTCATTCTGGGTTGCTCAGCGATGCCCTTTTTTACTGATGGGCTGTTGGTCCTCCTTGAAAGCACAGATTTCTCTGTCTCCTGCCCAGTCACACACACAGGCTTATCCAAAGAAGCCACCTTCTGCACAGTTTACCAGCTAATTCTATTTAGCTGCTGTTACCCCTCTACGTGCTGTCCTGCCAGGCCTCAAGATCACCAGCCCCGCTTTAGTCTGGCACCATGTGGGTACCACTTCGATGGCCATTGAAACCTTGTCTCTGCAGAGCACAAAAAAAAAAGACAAAGTTTTCATCCAGGTGGAGGGATTTAATAGAGAGGGAGTTAAATCACTGATTGTAATCAGTTGTGATGAGATTCTCATTGAAACAGTGAACTTCAGCTCTCTTCTGCACTGGTATTACTTTTGTTTCTAGAAGGTAGAGTGATTCTGTATGTATCACTTGCATTTTAGCAATTATGTTGCTAATTCAGAAGTAATTTTAGTGTTACATTAAAAAGAGTGAATGAAACTCTCATTAGTTATTTGGTCCTGATTTTAAATTGTGGTTTCTGGCAAGTTTTGCATTTGGATGAAATTTAGAATTGAATTGTAATAGGCAAAACCCGGCAGTTTAACTAATTTTTAGTAGTTTGACTCTAAGCTTACAAAATCTTTCTGCATTGAAATGAATAGTGGCACTAAAAATATGAACTGTTAGCGATTTGTATTAGCTAGTGTATTGAATTGATTGGTTTTGGTTAGTGTCTTTCAGTGTTTTAGAACTAGGAAATCTCATGCTTTCTGTTTTTATTGATAGAGTGGAAGAAAAAGATAAGCTAGCATACATTTCAACTCCAGCCTTGAACACATTACCCATTGGGCTGTACTGGTAGAACAAATGGAAATGAAGGAAATGTTCTCTATGTGTTTGGAGAAGAGGCTGGTGATTGGAAAAAAATGTTGTTTTTTCTGCATGCCAGGGTGCTGGGAGTTTGGCTAGTTATTGCTATTAGATTACTGGCTTATATTGCTTTGAAATATGAACACCAAATTTGTGATGCTTGAATATTAACTTCTAGGTCATTTATATTGTTTAATTACTGCAAGTTTAGATCTTAAAAGAAGCCAAAGTTTTAAATTTACATTGAATTATTCTGAAAAGACAGTGATAATTAATTCAAAATGTTTGAAGTTTGATTTCTGACTTATAAAAGTAAGTGTTTTCCTTAACTCTGGTATTATTTTTCCCCTAAAGTCCCGATTTTTCAGTTTTGTAGTACAGCCAAGGAAGTTGGGGGAGGCAATGGCAGTGAAAAATCCTTTAAGATATTAAATATTGAAAGATTCAAACAAGAAAACAAAACACCAAATGGACTGGAAAATTCTCCGCCAAACTGACGTGTTTGGTTTCTTTCAGAGCACATAGCAATATATTGCAAATTAGAAAAAAGTGAACGTCACCAAATTCAGTCCTGTTAAAGCTCACAGTTTGGAGCTTTCAGTTACTTGTGTCCTAGAAATCTCATGTATGTATGTAAATACACATAGTATATCTATACATACATGTACACACCTGTGTGTTTTTTGCAAAATTAACTTGCAAAATTAGGCCAAGAATATTTTTCTATATATGCAGCTTGATTCTGCATCCAGCAAAGTTAATTGCATATTTTTCAACTACACAGGTAGTTGTAGAACTTGTAGAAGTTAGGAGAAATATGCAGTTTTCCTGAATGAGGAACTGCTGATCTTACAGACAAAATTATTATTAAAAACCAGATTAATCTGTATCTTTTGTCCGATATCTTAAAAACTCTGACCTGGGGAATTTTTTTCCCAATGGTCCTAGTAAATGCAGTCATAAGCAGCTTGGAAGTAAGAGCTACTTATTTCATGCTGCCTTTTTTTTTCTTGCTTATTTCTTCTGCAAAGTTTTCCCTCTCTGTTGAAATTTCTTATGTGAAAAAGCATCTTAGGGAACGATGCATTTTGATGCAAGACAGACTAGCGATAAGCACTAACTGCTTTTTCTGAAACAGTAGCGAAAAGGAGGTACTAAGCACAGCCAACATCATTTTATAGCGACTTACACTTTTATTTGTGAAACAGCGTATTTAAATACGTTAATGTTGCGCACATCCATTGGAACAGAATACAGGCTATAAACTTCACACTGCGAGCACAAAACCTGGGGCTGCCTCAAGAAATTTTTGCCAACTCTTATTATTAGTTTCGTATCAGATCATAACGGGCAAAGGTCAGAGGAAAAATGAGTTGTATGTATCAAATGGGTTTACTTTGCACATTCAAGACTATTTTCTGTATTTGTCACAGTTTCCCTGGCTTCCCTGCAATCCTTGCTTTTACAGAGCAGCCAGAGGAGACAAAAACTGTTGAAAACGGGAAGACTTAGTCTGAAAAAGGAAGCTGTTACGAGCCGGTCCGTGATCAGGTGTCTTACCTTTCGCCCTGCTGAATTTGTTTTCTGAAATTAATTTGGCCGTTTAAGAAGAACATTTGTGTTATTGTAGCATAGAAACGTATCATCATTTTTATAGGCGTTCATAAATCATACAGCTCAGCCGGTAATTTTAAAGCTTGTCCAAGAGTCATGTTTGTGCTGAAACTCTGCAGAAGACGTTTCAGCTCAAAAGAACAATTTTGGAATGAAACGCTGTATTTCGCATGAGATGGAATGGCTCTTTCAGCATATGGCAATTATGATGTAGCTCGTTCTGGCAGGGGAGGCAGGAAGTCTGCAGCTCGGAGTCCTTTGCATCGCGGGGTGTTGACAATTACTCCTAATGTCGTTAAAAGTAACCAATTACAAATTTTATTTTTTTCTCTTCCGAGGTCCTAAAATTTTTATAGTTTATACAGCTACTATAGATTCAGCCAAACCTTTGCAAACCCCTTCTAGGCTGCGGCACAGGCACGACGCTGTGCGGAGCGCTGGTGCTCGCCGTGGGCTGGCACCGTGACGGGCGCCATGCGGGATGTCCTTAACCTGGTAGTTCAGTGGCGCAAGGTAAACGCTCTAGCACAAGGTCAGTATCCACGTAGCAAAGTTTCTCTTTCCACCGGGCACATAGGGCTAGCCTCTTTTTTTTTTTTTTTTTTTTTTTTTTTTTTCTTATTATTTGTTCACTTTGTAAAACAGAAAGCAAGCTGTCTATGCGGCACAGCCAGCGAAGGCAGTGGGCTGGGTGCGCGGGTGAGGGAAGGGGCCAGCTTTGCAGTCACTGTGAATCGGCACGGCCCCACCGGCTGCCCTGCAGCTTTGGTAGTTTGTACCAGCCTTCATTTTGGAATGATGAATTTGATGCATTATTCAGTTTTTTGGAACCGAGTGTAATTTTCCTCTCTCTGTCCTCATCTTCTTGAAGTCAGGAGGGGTAACAAGATCACTGTGTGAAAATACCGCAGGTGGAGTGAAAGGCTCCGTTTGAAGGAAATATTGGCCACAGAATAGAAGTTGCAGGTCTGTTGCTGGAAAATTAAAATAAAGGTTGGTTTGTTCTCCTTATCCTCCCTGTCCCCAACATGCTGGGAAGGGGCCACGATAGAAAGATTGCATTGGAAGGAAATAAAATGTGGTGTTTATTCTCTATAAAACACATTTCAAGCATCAAAACCTGTAGTCGGTATAAATTCTAAATGGGAAAGAACAGAGTGTGTTAGAACTGTGAAGAGGAGATTAAAGGGTTGATTTAACTAGTCATGTTGCAGCCCATAAACCATATCTAAATCTCTGGAGCAAGCTTAAAAGACTACATTGAGGTCAATCTTTAGAATACCTGGATTTGAGGAAATCGAAAACAAATTTCTGTGCAGAGGAGTTCAGATTCAGAACTCTCTGGTTCATTCTGCAGGGCAAGCTCCTCTTACTAACGTTATGAGGAACGAGCGCTCAGCCAAAGGGTGATGCTGACATAAGCAAAAGCGGTGACTCATTAATTCAGCTTTGTTTGGTTGGGCAACCAGAGAGAAAAAACTGTCCTAATCCTCTTAGACGTAGGAGAGGTGCCTCTTCGTGGTGCCGCTCCAAGTGCCTCCCCTGCAGCCCAGTTGCCCCAGCGGCGTGCCCGCCGCAGGTGTAGCCGCCGGTGGAGCGGCGTTTGCGCAGAGCCCCTCGCCGTGGCACAGATAGCATCGCCGCGTCCCGCGCCAGGTGAGCCCGGCGCTGCCAGGGCTCGGCTCCCGGCGCGTGGCTCGCACCGCGCTCGGCCGGCTCCCTGCCTCCTGTGGCGCTCGCGGCACGCCGGCAGACAGATAAGTGTAGGTTTGGTCACTTGCCTGAAGTCATATAATAAGTCAGCAGCAGAGCTCTGAATTTGATAACTAATATAAATATTTATTACTGGCTTTACTCTGGCGGCGCTAGATATCTGTGCTGTGTCGTACTGCACCTTGTGCAGAGTTTCTGCCTCAGAAAGCGCAGGAGCCTTGTAGCTGCCTTTGCTTTTTTTTTTTTTTTTTCCTTCCTTCATTTTGTGGAAGAAAATGGACAAAATTAAATATGTGCATTTTCTTTAATTTTATTACAGATTTGTTTTTTTTAATAATGTTTCTGTCCTGGCCCAGTTTCTCTTTTAGTCTTTTCCTGTGCTGAAGTCATACTCCAGTGAATGACATCATCTCTCTACCGAGGAAACTACTCTGATGTAGTTCCTGTAATTCAAACAGTAACTCGGTTAATTCTGAATTAAAGGAGCTATTACTGCAAATGTGTTTTTAGTGCAGGATCAGAAGATGACTGGGAAGAGTTTTCCTTTATAGAAGGGGTAGGCTCCCTAATTAGTTAACTGTAAGGAAATATATGGAACAACAAGAAGGACGAGAGGAACTGTACTTGCACTCTGATCAATTTGCAAAAATCGTCTCCGTTTAAAAAGTACTTTGTTAGACTATCTGGAGAAATGTGTAATGATCTGCCAATGTAAGTCGTGTGCCCAGACTTGTTACCCAATTATTTTACATGGGCAATTAACAGCTAAGAGGAGTTCCCTGGAAGCAGTTTGTCTGTTATAGGTGAATCCTCGCCTGTGTACTTGCACCGCGGTACTGGTGTACGCGAGCGAGGCTCACCGAATTTAATTTTTTTTCATCTATGTATATGGGCGTATGTAATTCATATGCTTGTTTATATATGCACATAGAAAGCCCTGTATGTAATACTTCGTGCAAATCCCTGACTGGGAGACCCCACTATGGTCAAATGTCATGCCTTTGCCCAACCCAGTCGTGGTTGCCAGTAACTGCCACGCGACCAAACCAACGTGGAATTCCCTGGACTTGTGCTCAAGAGTGGCCAAAAGTACCTTGTTTGGGTTTTTGGGGCGCGGGTTGATTTTCTACTCATCAGCTGTGAAGATGTGAGCCTAATGGCCGAAACTCGTCGTTGCCGTAGGTGACGGCAAAGAGGATTTAAAAGAGGATTTGGGACGGTGCCGCGGCCGCATCTCGTCCCCGCGAGGAGCGCGACCTCTCGGAGGCAGGGCACGCCGCCCGGCTCTGCACGTCTGCCTCTTCTCAGCCCAGGAGAGGGGGGACGCCTTTGCCACGGTGCAGATGGGTCGCTTGGACTTTCTGTAGCCCTGTCCCCCGGTGCTCGGGTGCTCGAGGACGGTGTCGGTGCCCAGGCTTCTCGAGCAGGTTTCCTCCAGGTGCTGTCCCAGCCGTGACCGGGGCGGTGGAAGGGATGTCTGGAGGAGGGAAGGCGCTCCGGCTGCGTGGGCTGGCGCTGCCGGGCTCTGCTCTGCAGAGGAGGGGCCGGGATGGAGGGGCTCGATCCTGGCCACGCCAGGGCAGGGGGGAATTACCGTTTCACGGCAGGAGAACGTGGGAAGTTAACGTGTGAAGAAAGGAGAGCGTGTAAAGGTGAAGACTTCAGTTGAAGTCAGGGTGAGGTTTTCCTATCTTTCCCCACAGACTGTGGCTTGAAATGTCTGGCAGAACAGCAGAGTCTGGCACTTCATTTGGCATTGCCAGTTGCGTGCCTGTGCAAATGTATCTGGAAAATGTATAAATATATTAATTGGGAAGATAGGTACGGGAAGTCCATTAGTAATCCAAGTGCACGGATTAGATCTTTCCTATCTTTTCTTACTCAGTGAATTTCCAATCCTGGTGTCTAGCAACAACCATGTACTTACCAGTCCTGCTTGCGAGCCCTGTGCTCTTAAAGGCAATTGAGGGAAGAGTGAAGGTCACCGCAAACCGCATTTCACACATAATAAATATATGTGTAAATTTCTACTTGTTGAAAAACACCCATCCCAGTAAGCCTGACCCAAGGGTATAAATGCTGTTTCTTCAGCCCTAATCTCCAAACCAGCGTGCAGAACAAATCACTTGGACGAGAAATATAGTGAGCATGCATCACTTTGTCAGACGTGATGCTCACAGTGTCACTGGTGCAGGGGTAACGTGCGGGTACGCTGCAGCTGGGCCGGAGCGGCAGACCCTTCCCATGCGGGTTGCAGGCGTTTATTCCAGCCCTGGAGTTCATCTGTTGGACAGACCCGTTTTTGCAACTTCAGGATATTGTGGCAGCACCTTCAGCTAAGGGAACAGGAGGGAACCTGAACCTTTAAAAATTGATTTAAAATACTTTATGCGTATGCGACATCCATCACCTTCTCTACTGGTCTATGCAACATCTGTAAATTGAGCTGGCAGGAGAAATTAAGGGGTAGGTTGGTCTGGAATATCACAAGTGTAAAGAAGGCAGCAGTTACTTTTTTTTTTTTAATCAAACCTACACGGAGTAAGGTTTACAAATTCCCAGCATCTGTGCGAGATTGAATTTGGCTTGTGAATTATGCTCAGTAATGGCCCTCAGTTTTGGGAGGTTGTGATGGGCTGACTCTTCTGAGCAAACGCTTTACCTTGAACTCCTGAAGCACGTCTGGTGCTGGGAGTGCTTGGGATTCCCTGTTTCTGATCCCCCTTCTCCAAGATTTCTGGATCCTGTGAGTTGCAGAAAGTGGCATTGGTAGTAAAGTGGGGATAAATAGATCACCCTTGCATACAGGTACGTATTTATTATGGGTCAATAAAACTGACCTTTGGACCTTTGGAATTCACCATCCACATGACATTCCCCCCCCCCCCCCCCCCCCCCCAAATACCTGAGAGTTAATAGCCTGTTTATGGCAATAGAAGCAAATTTTGTATTTTACAAAGTCAGTGAGGACTGGGAAAGAACAAGGTGCAGCTTTGAGGCACAGTACTGAGAACTGGGGAAGGAATTATTAGGGAGTGGTGTGTGACTGCTTCATTTAAAATAATAGAAACAATGCTTTGCACTTCCTTGTAATATCTACTGCCATCCAAGAATATGAAACGTAAGTGAACAATAGCCCCATATATAATGGGACGTTTATGCTATCTTTCAAAATATCCTATACAAATCAAAAGGTGTAATAAGCAGATATGAATAAATAGAGTATTGTACATGGTCAAGAGACAGAGAAGGGTGAAGACACAGGTTTATGGGAGGGATTTCTGGGAATCGTAGGTGTTACCGACATGGGCATAAAGGGAGGGAAGTATTCCTATAAACACGTACCATATCCTACACTCATAGCTCGTTCCTGTTTCTGAGCAGAAGAATGCTTTCCTTGCAGAAGTAAGTCATGAAGGCTGGCAGAGGGATATGTTTTTACACGCACATCTATGGATTTACGTTCATGAATAATGAAAATACGATACCTGTATAAATCTCCTTAGATGAGACTAAACTCAGGTTTACTTTAATGATGGTAAAATAAAATAACATGAAATCCCCTGGGAAAATTGCAAATGCAACTCTGGCTACTGAAGAAGCGTTATGCTAAAAGGCATAGACTAGTTAAGGATGGAAAGAAAAGACTTTTTACTTAATCCTGGAAAGAAAGTTGAGACGCACATTAGCGGCAAAGCAATTATAAAATGTTAGAGAAGAGACAGTGATTATTGGACTTTATGACAGGAAGTCATTGAGAATTTCCTGAAAGAAGTAAAAGAGGAGTGTATTTGCATTCTGCTCAGCGATTTGGGAGTACTTAGATATTTATAGGAAAATTCCAAGAGGTTGTGTGTTTTCCATTATACAGATTTCCTATAAAAAATAGATAAATGTTGCCACAGCAAACTAATGGCTACATATTCTGCTCTCTGCTGCAAAACTTACTCGTGTTAGATTACACTGGGCTTAAATTTTTACTGAATCATTGATTTACTTTGCATGATTGCGAGTTTTTTTACCCTACAAAATATGAAAGACATACACTCATGAAAAATTCTTAGAATTTAAGAAAAAGAAATGTTACTGAACTTTTTAAATGAGGAAGAAACCCGTGCCACCTGTATCTTTAGATTTGGAGTCCATACTGCTCTCAGGTCTGTCCTTCATATAAAACCTTGTTTTGTGAGGGTATCCTGGATAGAAGTTGAAAGATCAATGCGCTCTTCAAACTGGAGTAGGGTTAACTCCGGTGGGTACGTTGGGCTGACTGGTATGGGGCGCAGTGTGGGGCAGGTTTGGGTCAATAGCCCCCCAGGGACATTGGAGTGCTCGGGACACTCTTGTCCATTAGCGAGGTCCCTTTCTTAGCAGTTCCTGCTGTTCCCCTCGGTAACTCAGCTCTCCTTGTCTGGTGCTTACCCTTCTGATTAAAATTTATTCATCCCAGAATTATGAATAATACACAGTAGGAGGAAGGGGGGGGATATAAAACAGGAGGAATATGCATATAAACATGCAGAACTTCACACCCCAGACTCTTTCATTGCTCTCTGGAAACGATCTAAATGTCTGGTTATTTCTCCTCTCTCCCCATTGTATTTGAATGTATTCAAACAGCAAAAGAATTTCCCTGTCATTTTTTCCCTGTCATTTTTTCTTTCATGCCTGCAGGATTAATAGGTAAATAGCTGGGCTTGTCCTTAAGGCTTTTGTTTGTGTTTGTGAGTGAGTAGGTGGCATCTGGATGTGAAAGTTTAATGAGGGAGAGTGGCACTGCGCTGGAGTGGGTTTTCAGCGGAGAAGGTGATGGGACTTACGGTCCCCTATGCCTTTGTCGGGAGGAGAGACCCTCGTCCTATGGGGTCCGGTCCCTGGGCAGCCCCTTACTCTGGGATGTCCGTCCCAGGTTGCAGAGCTAGTACACCTCCTGGTTTTCAGGCAGACCAGGATTTGGACCCATGGATAGTTGTTATTCTGGGGTCTCTGCACACTTTGGGGTCTCTGCACACTTTGTGGTGGTCTCCAGGCATTGCTGGGAGCATTGGCTTTGTTGGGCTCTCGTGCTTGAGCTTCAGCCGGGTCCAACGTCATCCTTCAGTTCTAATGATCTGCTTGCATCCATTGAAGAAATAGAGATGCAAGGAGCCTTATGATTTAGGATCTTAAATGCTCTGTTGAAACTGGGCATGGGAGCACTGGAATGCCTCAGGTCTGATCCTAGCATGTACATCTATTTGTTATGTGGTTGTAGACAAGTCATTTAGCATGAAGATGCTGACATTTATGTGGATGCCTAATTCCACAAGTAAATGCTGAAATATGTAGTTTTCGGAGAGATTGAGCAAGCGGGCCCACATTGTTCTTTGTGAAGCCACTCTTGATTAATTCCTGTATAAATAAAATCAGAATCAGACCCAGTTTCCCAAAGAGAACAGAATAAAAATGATTTCTGTTGTTTGGTATGGGGGTTGGGGTGAAGAGGTCATAATTTCCCCAAATTGAGGGGTAATCTGATACTATCAATTCAATTTTCCAGTAAATGTTTGCTTTGTTCCCCCCCCGCCCCCCTATCCAAATCCTTCAAGTTGTCTCAGAGTGTTTTAACAATTAATCTAAAACATATTAATGCTCGTCAATGCTTCTCTCCACACAATGGCTTTTGTTTGGCTTCAAGTTATGGTGTGTGTGAACTTCCTTCTAAGCTCATATTCCAAGCCTGGATTCATCTGAAGCTGTAAAACCTAGCATCGCCTTTGGGGAGTTAGAGCCTATTTTCCCATCCCAGAGGAATTCCTCTGGCACTGCGTATCCTGAGCTTCCGAAGGTTGCTGGTGTAAGAAACCAGACTCCACTTCTGCATGTCAGACTAGACAATACAGTTGGTCGATATTCTTTCCTCTTGCAGACTAAGTTTGTATGAGGACTGACCTGATGTATTTAGGAGCTTTATTTATTCCCCATCATGAAATTCCAAGTCCACCATTTTTTTGGCCTCCCTTGCTGTCTTTGGGCTCGATCCTCAGAGCTGATCAGCTGAAGCGAGTTATGTGGGTATGTTGCTGGATTGCTCTTTTTAACTGGAATGCATGTGCATGAAGGCACATACGTTATTATTTTTTTTAAGAAGTTGATCTGTGCAGACATCAACAGGATATTATTAGTCCCAAGAACTGACGACAGTTTGACAGCCTGATGCGTAGAGGAAGGAAGTTTACAAACATCTTGGAGAGAGCCATGTTGAGCAGTTGAAGGAAATGAGGCATGTCCTGCTGTTATTGTGCTTATAGCACTGGGATTCCCAAGGGGCAGAACAAGCCCATCTTGAGACCTCAGTCTGGCAAAGAACAAGTTGACTCATATTTTATTTTTGTTGTTTTTGTTACTAGTCTGTTATTGTTCCAATTGTGGTGTTGCTTGTAAACAAACTGCTGCTATAACTTTATTTGCAGCTATTGAATGATAGCTTAGGCACATACAGGAAAACAGGCATCTAAAGCTAGTTGTTATTTTTTCGTATACGTTTTTGATGTTGCGATGCATCAGTTAGGGTATCTCCCAGATTAATAAGTGCAGACACCGAGTCTGATTGGTGTGCAGGGCTCTGCATACACTGGGAAAGAAGCTCAGAGTGAAAGGCAGTACCCTGAGGGCTCCTGACTGAGAGCCCCTTGTCTTCCACGTGGGGTCGCCAGTAAGGGCGAAGCTTCTCCTGTACATTTGGGGACTGACCCTATTGCTCAGTTTGGCTAACCATAACACAGGACATTCAGTGAAATGAAAAATAGGAAGCTAGTGACAAATTTTGTATAAAATAAAAGTGATGCAAAAATCACCAGGGCTGAAAGTCTAAATCCACTGTTTGTGCTGAATGGGAGTACCACTGGCACCAGTGTTTCTAAAACTGAAGCAATAAAATTCTAAGAAATTAGATGTCCTGTGTGCAGAACATGCCACTGCATCCTTAAGAGATGTGCTTAACACATGCATGCGTTTCCACTCAAAGACCATGATGCAAACTCTACGTCTCTGACTTTCTCATGGCTATCTGTAGGTGTTTGCCAAAACTACTTCTGCTGTCAAAAGTAATGGGAGTCCTCTGACTAAATTTGTGCCGCAATTGCTCCTTTCTAAGTTACATTTGATCAGCTGAAGTGTTACCTGACACAAGAAGCTGATCTGAACTCCTTTCTGCAGTGCTCACGGTGTGCCAGGTCATTCACGGTTTGGAAAGAAGACGTGCAAAATTTTATTAAAACTTTTAATACAGAGACAACAGCTACAGCTGTTTAGTGAGCAGTTACGGTGATGGTGATACCATAGTGTCCCCCGGAATGTCAGGTGTCATAACAGGGGGAACAGCAACAAACTGTGGCCAGGGAGGTTCAGGCTGGGTGTGGAAACCACCTCCCCCAGGCAGGTCCCCCGGCGCTGGCCTTGGCTGTCCAGGAGTGTTGCGGGATCCCAGTCTGCAGAGTTTTCTGAAGCTGGGATGGAGAGTGCCGTGGCTGACCTGGTCCAGTCTTGGATGCAGTCCCGCTTCTGGTGGGAGGTCGCACGAGACGCCTCCAGAGCCTCTTCTGACGGACAGTGCCGTGGCTCTTCCTTTCCAGGCTCTGGTGAAGCCAACAGTTTGGCTGCCGTAATCCTGGCTGAAGTTAGCCACAGCAGAGAGTGAGCCTGAGGAGAGAGGAGAAAGGCTGCACAGAGCAAGTCTTCAGTTTAAGACTTTCCCTTTGAGTGTGTTTGTGAATAAAACTTTCCCTCCAGTCGTGTTTATTTTTTTTTAAGTATTTCCTTGCTTGGAACTTTAATCTTAACTTCTCCTATTTTATTTTCTCTCTCCCCTTGTTTTGCTGTTTTTTCCCGGCTCTTTAGTATGACCCACATTCAGAGCAAGTTCTCAGGCAGTAACAGCATATAGCATCTTCAGGACTGTTGTGTTATTTTCAAGCTCAGGCTAGATGTCCAGATCAAATGTTGTGCGATGCTTCCGTGTCGTGGTGGCTAGTCCAGCTGGGCAGCCAGTGTAGAGCTGTCCCCAAACCTGGTCCCGGAGCTGCCAGCTGGGGTAACAGCATCTCCCTCCCAGGAAGGTGCGTGGGTAAGGGAATGACCGCTGTCTGCAGCCAGGTACTGTGCTAACCAGGGCTGGAGGACTCCCTAGGTTATTATATAGATCGGGATTAAGATCTCATCAGATACGGCTCGCAGCCAGAAATCACTGTCTCTCAGAAAAGGGAGTCAGCTGTTGCCATTTCCAATGTTGTTTTGGGTTTTCTTGCAGTATTTTTTATTTCAGTAGCTAAAGTGATTCAAGAATTAAAGTCATTCATGGGAGTGAAATAAACTAGACTTTTAAAATATATATACTAAATAAAAGGCTTCATGTGGCACGTTGATCTACAAGGGTGTTTTAAAGCCAGTAGATTATAACTTGTGTTACAAAGCATAGTTTTAAAAAAAAAAAAAAAAAAGCAAGGTTAAAGTGTATCCTAACTCTCTTGCTCATGTTTATAGTACAGTTTTATTACTGAAGGTAAGACAGATAACTGGGCATTACTCCAAATTCCTGGCAGTTTTCCCTTTCCAAGGCACTAATATTGGGATTAGCGTGTTGTTTTAAAGCCATTACCTTTCTTCACCTTCATAATTGCTTGTTCTTAAGGGAGAATACTGAAAACTCAGTGCTCATAAAGTGACTTGTTATGCAATGTATGCAAAGTTATATTTTGTTATCAGTTGGATTTACTTTAATATCTATGTGTGCATTTTTTGTATTGTCTCTCTATAAATCTGTGGGTTCTTTGATTATTTAAGCATATGTATGGTCCACAGGTAGTGGACCAAAACCAGAACTCAAGATCCTAGTGCTTTTGAGCTTCAAAAAGTTGCTATGTCACCTTGCGGTAATAATTTACCATTCATATATGAACACTGCTGCCCTGCCCATTTTTGGCATCATGATGACCTGGCCTGCTGTAGAAGCTGAGGTATATGAAAGGGATAACTGCCATATATGCAAGTGGAGAAGACGTTGCTCCTCATGTGGCTGAGGGCTGTTTTCTCTATGGGCTCAGAACTGAGCTCAGAACCAATTGCATTTCTTCTCTGGATGCTCATTCCCAAGAAGACCCAGAGTGAAAGCATCAAGACTTCAGTCAGTGAATTGTTTCCCATCTGGGTAGCTAGGAAACAGATACAATGTTTATCAATTCACCCTGCTGCTGCTGCCTGGGGGGGGGAGAAACCACCTCTGACCAGCGATGGAACGATGTTCTGACTGGGAACGGAAAAACAGGGTCTCGGATTCAGGAGACGACAGGTAGTCAGTGGAGCAGCAGCAACCTATGCTGACTGCAGCTAGGAGAATCTGAAATGGGCTGACAGAGAGAGAGACAGCAGGAGAGAGCATTTACTGCTAACAATTGACTAGATCCCATGCCCTTGGGGAAGTTTTTGTTCTTTTCTTGGTAGGGGAAATAGCTTGGATGAAAGATATGAGGATATGAAATAAGTTTAACAGCAGGAAGTTGTGTAAACATGATTAATTCCATTAATGGAAACTTTCAAATTGAAGGTTGTCAGTCCTTGTGTATATACCTCTTGTTTTCTTGTGAAACGTCATGCAGAGTATTGAAACACTATCATAAGGGAAGCATTAAAAAAAAAAAAAAGAGAAGAATATGCTTGGTTAGTTGCCTGGAAAGAGTAAGAAAATGCTGCTGCCTTGCCCAAGATTATAGTAGATTTGGAAGGTTTTGTGTCATATTTTCCTGCCATGTTTTACTTGTCCTGTATGAATAACAGTTCGTTTGCAAAGCTTGTCTGGGAAGAAGGCATGCATGACAGCACCAGAAAGGCAGCTTCTCCATGGCTGCTGGTGAGAGGATTACTCGAAGCAGTGCAAGCAAGAAATTCTAAAATCAAGAAGCCGGTAGCATCACTCAGCAAAAGGACAGCTTGCAATTTTGACTTATAACGATATTGTTAGAAAAACACCCAGTGGTATTTAGTCTGAATTCTGAGGTGCTAAGAGGCACGTACGCACTATCAGACTAACATGGGAGAAGTAACACCAAGTGACTCGTCTCTCTCCAAAAAAATCATAGCAATGCTGAGATTGCAGAGCACAAGTGTACAAGGTGCTGTTCCCTGTGGCTTGGAAGAGATAATGAATGCAGGTTCATTTTCACTGTGACTTGATCAATTTTTCAACAACTATAAGTATACATTTGTGTGTGTGTGTATATGTATACACGTGTATGTGCGTGCTCGTGTGTGTGAACTCGTATATTGGGCTGTGGATGGTCTTGCTTACAATCCACAAAGCATCTCCCCCCCCCCCCCCCCCCCCCGCGCCCCGTCCTGCACAGTTGAAATAAGATGCAGCTGACATCAGTCTCTTTGCCTTTTTATGATATGGGGATGCGGTGGTATCAAAGCAGGCAGGATGAAAGCACAAAAGCTTCCTGTTTCCAGCTGTTTTCCTCAGCAAAGATTTTTTTTTTTTTATTTTTTTTTCCAAAGATGATGCTTCCTTTTAAGGGGTTTTTAATCTGCAAACTGTTTCCTCAGTTTATTTCACTACAGTAAAATGTGTTCCCTTTAGGTCATATCTGTCTCTTTTAAAAACCAACCTGCCCTTTTCAGTAGTTTTATTTGCTACTCAAAAGAACAAACATGACTTTATAAAAAACCTTTAATGAAGTACAAAGACCAATAAACCTTTTGCCACTAGAGCTGAAAATTTATAGTGATTTTTTTTTTTTTTAAAGAAAAACCTTGAATAAATTAAGTGGAGGAAAATATACTGACTTTATAACACTTAAGAGTTTTTAATACTGAGATTCTTGCATTTGTACCTGTGCTTAGTGTACAAAAAAAAATAAGTTTAGCTTTCTGTCAAGTAAAAAATGCCTTATTTGGGGACACAAGCAACTTTAAAGAATGGAAGAAATAACGATTGGGATACAAAAAGAAAATCTCCCAGCTGCTTCCATTATGTTAGCCTCTATTCATTAAACTGATCTCTCTTTGTTTACTTTCTTTTAAAGTAAACATGTATAATTAAAATATATTGTGCCTCTCTCCACGGCTCTAATTCTGTATGTGGGTTTGTCGCAATCGGAAATACCCTAAAGTGCTGCCAGCATCTCGGTGGAAGAGGGGCCCTGCATTTTATTAAGGTAAAATGTTTATGGGGGAACTAGCCGGTGGATTTAAGCTCTTGCCCGGGTTGGGTCCGGCAGCCGTGGTGCCTCGCTGGGGTTGCGGAGGCGGCCGCCGCCAGCGCCGCGTCTCCGCTCTGGGCCACCCCAGCGGTTTTGCTGACGGAAACCCTCGGGTGGGTTCCTGCCCGCTCCCTTTGCGTCCTTTCGGATGGGGAGCGAGCAGATATCAACCACCCTGGGTGTGAGCAGTTGTATGGCGTTGCCGGAGGTATATGGCAAGTCCGTAAACTGCAACGAAAGCGAAAGCATAAGGGAGAGAACCACCTCATTTCGTTTGAGCTGTAAAGCTTTCTCTGACATATGTTTTGAATGGAGATGGTGTCCCAAATGCCAAGATGTGTTGAAGGATAGCTGGTTGTTTTTGGATGATTGTCCTATATTTACTGCTTACAAGTTTCATTGTTGTTGAAAGTCTGCTGTGGTCTGTAAATATGTTCTGGAGCTGTATAAAAATATCACAATTAACATATTCAGAAGGACAACAATTGTCATGGTTGAATGACTTAGAAAGTAGCACAGGCTGTAAACAGGATGTGCTGAAATGAACTAGCACACAGTTCCGCTGCAATGGTCTTTTCAACGAGCGTCTGCTTGTTATCAGCACTTCTGAAAATAATCTTTGGATCCTCTAAAGGACATAATGCTCTGGTTTTTAAATCAGTTCTTCTAAGACAAGAAGCTTAGCTGGCATTGCTACCATTAAAGATACCCAGGTTTGGTTTGGGAGCGATGCCTGGATTCTTGCTCTCTAGCTTAGCAAAATGCTATAAAGGGAAGAAGGGGGGGGGGGGGGGAAGGATGAAAATTCTCCCCCAAATTCTGCTGGAAAACCCCTTCTATTAACAAATTCAATAGCTAAGAGGGAGGCAGGATGTCCTAAGAGGAACTCGTATCTAGACATGGTGGGTGTAAAATTTCCATCTCTTGAGCTTGCGGTTGTTTTTCACTCAGCACTGTTAAGGTATGTAACGGGAAAAAAAACTTCATCAGAGCGTTATAACACACTCCAGTAAGACATTGCTGAATATTTGCTTCCTTGGTGGAGGGACATAATTTATTCAATTTCACATCTCTGCAGTTTTAAATGCTGTAACTTCATTTCAAAGGATACCTTTAAGGACTATTTCTTTCTTAATGACCCATCAGATGAAAAAGTACAGAATTTGCTAAAAACACCTTTCAGAAAGCCATGGACTCTTTCCCAGGTTTAATTCTCAGCAGCGTTCTCCAGAGTCCTTATAATTTAGAAAGGTGACTTGAACGATGATCTAAAGACAGAGGATTTCCAACGATGTGCCGAAGCTGCTCCTTGTGGCATCTTTCCCCGCGGGAGCCTCTGCTTTCCCTAATCTTCGTAGGAGCGGTTTCCCTTGGTGTGGGCAACTGGGCCTCAAATCCAGCAAGGAGGACGAGGTGCCGAAACAGTTTCCATCCTTCCCTTACAAGTGGTTTTTAAATTTATTTTTTCTTAATGAGTTCCCTTGCAAAGAAATTGTGGCCTTCTTGGGAACAGCGAGAGAGTCGGAGTCCTGTAAGTTTCTTACGAGCATATGGTCAGGCTGAAAAATAGCAGATGCTCCATGAGCGAAGGGCAGAGCCTCAGAAGGTAGGAGATGAAGAAGCCTTCAAGAGACCCTCGCTCAGTGATCTTTCAGTTCAAAATCAAATGCTGCCATTATGTAAGTTATCCCTGGCAAAAACTTCAAGGTTTGCAGTCATGCCTCAGCTGTTCATGGAAGAGTGGAAGTTTTCCAAAAGCGACAAATAATTTCTCAGACTTCCATTTTATCAAATACAGTTGAGTTACGGTGCCTCAAAAGAATCCAGTGAAAAGGCCTAACAGTCTGAGTATATTTGGTACAAGAAGCTCTGCAGGGTAGATACTGAAGACTGAAGAGGTTTTGCAGATATATTTGGTATTCATTATTATCCTGTAAGAAGAACGGAAAGCCTTGAGAAAATTCATGAAATCATCAGGTTTGAAGAAAGGAGGTTTCATTAGTGGTTCCTTGCATACCAGGGAAACGAGTGCGTGCTGTGTGTTGAAGGTAGCCCTGTTCCTCAGCTGGCGGAGGCTGACCAGCACTCAGAGTCTATGTTTAAAAACGGCACCGCATCCCAGGTGCGGATGGATGGATGGATGCTGTGCCTACATTCCTTGTGAGTGAGCAAGTCGGCTGTCCCTATGGTCAGCTGTACCTGTGACCGCGTGCGTATCTGTTGAGGATAGGCATCCTTTTATTTTTCGTCAGTAAGTATAACGAGTGGGTAGTGCTTTGTGTATTCTACAGTGATGAATTAATTTGGTGTTCATTGTGGTAGGACTGATCATAATGAATTAATTTGGCATTCATGTGGATGTCATGCCTTTTTTTTTTTTTTTAAGCTTTTCTATTACAATGCAGAATTAGTTAGTAGACACTTAAAGTGTTACACATCCGATTCAGTTGTCATCATAACCTGTTTGTACTGTTCCCTTGTCTGGATGTTGCTAGTGCATTGTATTCATTTTCTGGAGAAAGGCTTACTGGGTGGCAGCAGGGCCATTTCAGTTAGAGTGGTGGTACAGCAGCAATATGAGATTTAAAAGTTCCTGTTCCTCTTCTGCTTGCCTGCTTTAAAGTACCTGAGCAAACTCCAAGGGTGTAATATGTGATTGATTTTACACAGCTTGGAATAAGAAAAAGGCATTTATTTTTGCTACATAATGCCCAAATCTAAATGCATCGTCAGTAATTTGTGGCATTGTTGAAGACAAATAGACTTTTCCTTGTGCAAATATTAAACAGTAAAAAAGCCATAAAATGTAGTCTTTTGCTCCTTCTCTTCCTTTTTGCTCCTGAAATGTGCTCAATTGATAAATATATATATATACACACCTATATTATTTATCCCTTCTTTTGAAGAGGGCATATGATTGCACATGCATTTTCTTTTCTGTTGGTAAATGGACATGCTGGCGAGTTGAAACAGTAAACGTTGCTTTAAAACTGAGCTCATGTGATGTTGCAGGAAATGTTTAAAATGTGACTCTCACATTAAGGGATTGATTTTTAAAGCCTTTAAACAGTTTTTATCTGTGGATGTTCTCATATTTAGTTCTTTCTATGTATAATGTATATTAAGATTTTAGACAAAATATGTCATTTTCACTGGAGGTGTTCTGTGATGCCCCTAACAGGGCAGTTACTGGAATTTCTTGTTCATGAAGTGCCTGTATTAGTGTGATCTGGACCTGAGAAGGTACAAACAGTGGAAAGGTAATAATAGTTGTTGTTTGTTGTTTTTGTTTTGTTTTGTTTTTTTTTAAGTCAACAGAGAGCATTATGATCCTCCTGTACAGTGTTGCCAATTTGACATTGACTCAATATTTGGTGTTTAATTTGGCTGGGTGAAAATGATGCAATTATCTTGGCATTTGCTATTTTTGTTCTTAACCAAAAGGAAATCTCTAACTTTTGCTTGCAGTGAAAAGCAAAAAAAACATGAGCTGAGCTTAATGCACCACAAAAACTAAAGAAAACAGAGAAAGCAAAGAAAGTAAGTTTCATTTTAACCAAGCAAGGGTTGAGCTATTTGGGTTCAGCAGTGTGTAATATGACCTAACTCCTGCATCATAGAATCACAGAATTGTTTAGATTGGAAAAGACCCTTAAGATCATCCAAGTCCACCACTAAACCATGTCCCTAAGCACCACATCTACATGCCTTTTAAATACCTCTGAGGATGGTGACTCAACCATTTCCCTGGGCAGCCTGGTCCAATGCTTGACAACCCTTTTGGTGAAGAAATCTTTCCTAATATCCCATTTAAACCTCCCCTGGCACAACTTGAGGCCATTTACTATTGTCCTATTGCTTGTTATTTGGGAGAAGAGACCGACCCCAACCTCCTTTCAGGTAGTTATAGAGGGCAATGAGGTCTCCCCTCAGCCTCCTTTTCTCCAGGCTGAACAACCCCAGGTCCCTCAGCTGCTCCTCATAAGCCTTGTGCTCCAGACCCTTCAACAGCTTCGTTGCCCTTCTCTGGACACGGTCCAGCACCTCAAGGTCTGTCTTGCAGTGAGGGACCCAAAACTGAACACATTATTGGAGGTGCAGCCTCACCAGTGCCGAGTACAGGGGGATGATCACCTCCCTGCTCCTGCTGGCCACACTATTTCTGATACAAGCCAGGATGCTGTTGGCCTCCTTGGCCACCTGGGCACACTGCTGGCTCGTATTCAGCCAGCTGTCGACCAACATCCCCAGGTCCTTTTCCTCCGGGCAGCTCTCCAGCCACTCTTTGCCAAGCCTGTAGCATTGTTTGGGGTTGTTGTGACCCAAGTGCAGGACCCGGTACTTAGCCTTGTTGAACCTCATACAACTGGCCTCGGCCCGTCGATCCAGCCTGTCCAGATCCCTCTCTGGAGCCTTCCTACCCTCCAGCAGATCAACACTCCCGCCCAACTTGGTGTTGTCTGCAAACTTAGCGAGGGTGCTCTTGATCCCCTGGTACAGACCATTGATAAAGACATTAAACAGAACTGGCCCCGGTACCGAGTCCTGGGGAACACCACTTGTGACTGGCCGCCAAGTGGATTTAACTCCATTCACCACCGCTCTTTGGGCCTGGCCATCCAGCCAGTTTTCTACCCAGCAAAGAGTACGCCTGTCCAAGCCATGAGCAGCCAGTGTCTCCAGCAGAATGCTGTGAGAAATGGTGTCAAAGGCTTTACTAAAGTCCAGGTAGACAATGCCCACAGCCTTTCCCTCATCCATGAAGTGGGTCACCTTGTCACAAGGTTATTCAAGCAGGACCTGCCTTTCATAAACCCGTGCTTACTGGACCTGATCATCTGGTTGTCCTGTACATGCCATGTGATAGCGCTCAAGATGATCTGCTCCATAACCTTCCCTGGCACCGAGGTCAGACTGACAGGCCTGTAGTTCCCTGGATTCTCCTTCTGGCCCTTCTTGTAGGTGGGTGTCACATTTGCTAACTTCCAGTCAACTGGGAACTCCCCAGTTAGCCAGGACTGCTGATAGATGGTGGATAGCTTGGTGAGCACTTCTGCCAGCTCCTTCAATACCCTTGGGTAGATCACATCTGGCCCCATAGGCTTGTGTTGTGTCTCAGTGGCGTAGCAAGGTACTAACCATTTTCCCTTGGAAAATGATTCATTCTGTTCCCCGTCCCTGTCTTCCAGGTCAGGGGGCTGGGTACTCTGAGAACAACTGGTCTTACTATTAAAGACTGAGGTAAAGCATTAAAGTACCTCAGCCTTTTCCTCATCCTTTGTCACTATGTTTCCCCCTGCATCCAATACAGGATGGAGATTCTCCTCAGCCCTCCTTTTATTGCTAATATATTTATAGAAACATTTTTTACTGTCTTGTATGGCAGTAGCCAGATTAAGTTCTAGCTGGGCTTTGGCCCTTCTAATTTTCTCCCTGCATAACCTCACGACATCTTTGTAGTCCTCCTGAGTTGTCTGCTCTTTCTTCCAAAGGTCATAAACTCTCCTTTTATTTCCGGAGTTCGAGCCAAAGCTCTCTGTTGAGCCAGGCCAGTCTTCTTCCCCACCAGCTTGTCTTTTGGCACGTGGGGACGACCTGTTCCTGCACCCTTGAGATTTCCTTCTTGAAGAATGTCCAGCCTTCCTGGACTCCTTTGCCCTTCAGGACTGCCTCCCAAGGGACTCTGTCAGCCAGATTCCTAAACAGGCCAAAGTCTGCCCTCTGCAAGTCCAAGGTGGTAGTTCTGCTAACCCCCTTCCGTACTTCTCCAAGAATCGAAAAATCTTATCGTTTCATGGTCGCTGTGCCCAAGATGGCCTCCAACCATCACATCATCCACAAGTCCTTCTCTGTTCACAAACACGTCCAGCGGGGCGTCTTCCCTAGCCGGCTCCCTCACCAGCTGTGTTATCTTCTATACACTCCAGGAACCTCCTAGACTGTTTCCTCTCTGCTGTATTTTATTTCCAGCAGACATCTGGTAAGTTGAAGTCCCCCACGAGAACAAGGGCTAGCGATTGTGAGACTTCTCGCTGCTTACAGAATATTTCATCTGCCTCTTCATCCTGGTTGGATGGTCTATAACAGACTCCCACCGTGATACCTGCCTTGTTGGCCTTCCCCCCGTTTCTTACTCATAAATGCTCAACCCTGTCGTCACCGTCATTAAGCTCTAGACAATCAAAATGCTCCCTAACATACTACCCCCCCACCTCTCCTTCCTTGTCTGTCCCTTCGGAAGAGGTTGTAGCCATCCATTGCAGCGCTCCAGTTGTGCGAGTCATCCCACCGTGTTTCCATGATGGCAACTACGTCATAGTTTTCCCGCTGCAACAATGGCTTCCAGCTCCTCTTCTTTGTTGCCCATGCTGCACGCGTTGGTGTAGATGCACTTTAGTTGGGCTATTGATCCTGCCACTTCTTCTGGGGGAGAAGCCGTAATTCCTATGTGACCATTCTCAGGCACTTCTGTGGTTTCTAACACAACAGTAACTTGTGACACCAACTTTTGCTTGAACTCGAGCATGTATTTTAGAAAGGAGGGGTTTTCAGCCCAAGCAAAATCTAGCCCACTGCATCAGTGTAATAATAAAAGATGATTCTTGACCAATGGTGGAATGCTTTTGTTCAATCTTTTTCAAGTCAGGTGCTTTAAAACCGTTTTATTAATATGTGTTACTGGTTCTCTATGACTTTTCATAAGGGATGTATGAGCAGCTGCAAAACAGGTGCATGAGGAAGGGTAGGAGTCATTCCCTCAAAGATCAAGGGAAGCCTAAAAAACTTCCATGGAAGCTTTGGAAATATTCTTTTTGGGGAGAAAAATAGAGATTTATGGTTTTAGGAGTATTGTAACATTACAAATAGTGCCAAATCTCAGAAGAGTGTCGAGCGTGAATATGTTGTGTTTTGGCACGCTTAGAACATTCATGCGATAGTTAAATGTAAATGCTTTATTTCGTAGCTTTTAGCAGAGCTGGCTCTTCAGGAGCCCAAGCTTCCTTACGTGCATGGGGAAGCTCATCGCAGGGGCTCCCATGTGCGTTGATTGCTTCCTCTCCGCTTTATTAGTGTTGAAAGACACAGCACAGTGCACCGAGTGTGCGTGTGTGAACACAGAGAAAGCGGGTTGGAGCACCAGGACCTCGAGAGGCTGGCATGTGTCCTGGAGGGGGAGCGATCCTGTCCCCCGGGGACTCCGGCAGCTGGCCGGGCCCCCAGGAGACCAGGGCAGGGCAGCATCTGGGGCTGCTCTGCAGGAAACTTCACTAAATCCCTAAGTTTAAGTGTAAGAACGAGTGGTTGGGGTTTTTTTTGTTGTTGGGTTTTTTTTTTTTTATACAGCTATATCTGCATCTACTGCAGCGAGGATCTCTTTTATCCAGGGCATGGATTATTTATTGGGGCATGCAGATAACAGGCTTCTGGGGTTTGTGTTTTCTGTCAGTGAGAGTTGTGGAGAATTGCAAAATTGAAAATTAAATGTGAAATCTTGCACGCTGCTGGCCATTGGAGAGAGGATGCACCTGGGGCTGAGGTGTCTCGATCCCTTTCTCTTTCCTTGTAAATTCAAGTGTGAGAGTGAAAGTATGGAAAGAAAATATACCCATACTTAGGCAGTTTGTTGGGGTAACTACATATATAGAGCCCGTTCTTGGCCATCACATTCATCCTATTCGTGTTCACAGCTTTAACGAACTGATGTCAAATGAATTTTGAAAGGCTCTGGGATGGCAGTGGTTGTTAGAAGCCCAGATCTGGACCAGGGCCAAACAGGGCACTAAAGCCAATAGTTTGCCATCACTAACGTTTAACCAGTGTTTATCTTTACCGCCAAAGGCTGCCTTAAGCCAGGTGAAGTCACAGTATGCCCTTGAAAATATGACGAACTCTCTCACTTTGCTTTAAAAATCCTTTTGCACTACAGTGTAATAGATCACTTAAAATTTCTGTAGCATTGGTTTCTGGTAGGCTTTTCCCTTGTCAGTTGATATTCTTTGCCCAGAAACGTATGGATTGTCTTATGATAGCAAGTGTCCAGTAAATAGAAAGTGTTTGCTAAGGGCTGTCATAATACATTTTAAATGCAAATACATCTATGGCAGTTTTAATGTAATTTTCATATAGATGAAGTCATTCTAAAGTAGGCTTAAATTAAAGTGCTGTTCTCCAAAGACTACAAGTTAGCAGAAAATGTCCTTTAGTTTCATTAGATATTTTTCTTCTGTTTACGTTTGATTTCCCTTTCATCAGATCTGCATGGTTTGCAATCAGGACAGTATCTTTTATTCACTGCAGTTGGTATAATTTCTGACTTTTGCAGCAGCCGGTTGGAAGATGAGCTGGACTGGTGGGGGTTGTTTTTTGGTTGGTTTTTTCTGTCTTTTTTTTTTTTTTTTTTTTTTTTAAAAACCTCAACTTTTTCCAGTTACACATTCCTTGCTAATCTTTCTGTTTCCAAGAAACATAAATATTGGGAATTAACCAGTCATGTACTGGCCAGAGGTACAAAACCCAGCTGCTAGTGTGGTCTGTAAAAAAAATCTGGTTTAGATAACAGCATCATGTTGAAGTGTATACAGAAACAGCTCTAACAGATGCACTCCCGATTCTGAGCCGTCCATTCAAAGGGAACGCTGATCACTGAATTTATTTCCCACTCGTAAGTGGAAAAAAAAGATTGCACTTTTTTAATGCTTGATTTTATTCATTTTTTTCCTTTATAATGAAGGAAAAAGCCAGCCTTCACCCCTTGAGTCACAGGGCAGAGCTCCTGCTGAAGAACTGGTGATTCACAGCGGAGGGGGAAGCTGCAGGAGCGGGTCAGAAGATGACCCAAGCGGAGGGGAAGCTCGCGGGCTCTGGCTGGTGGGTTCGGTGCCACCACGGTGCGCTGAGGGTTTGCCCGGCTCTGCCTCGTGCCGGTCGCTGTGGTCCGGCGGGGATGGCGCGGTGACGGCTCCTGTCCCCCGGCCCTGCAGCTGGCAGCCGCCAGGCGTGCGGCCCGAGTCGCTCCAGCCTCGCAGCTTCGGAAGGGTGATGCTCCTCTGGCTTTGCAGCCAGCGCAGGGGGCTGAAAACTGACCCCTTTCCCCAAGGTTTTGACAGACTATTTAGAACTAAATTCCGCTTTGAGATTTTGCAGGCAGAAAAGAGAGGAGTTAAGCCCACCGGGTTGCTTCCATTAATTAAGAGTTTCGTTTATGTGCTTTTACAACCTCAAAGCCACTAGTCAGCTGTAACAGTTAGTAGTTACGGGCAGTTTAAGTCAAAGCAAAACTGCACATGTCTGAAAACAAATACCAGCTTTTTTTTTCATTATTTGTCACTCAAAAACATGTAAGGAAAAGTCCTGTTCTTGTCGTGCCTTTGCCATCAATCTTTCTGCACGGTCTGTTTGCAGAGTCAGGTCTCCAGTTCAGTTACAGTTTCCTTAATGTTGTCCCAGACTGAGCTCTTGTGTGTCAGATTTCATCCGGTTCTGTTTAGATGCCAGGACCCTGGTTTTTGTAGAAGTTCCTGGATTAAACTGAGGGTGCCTGGATTAAGTTTTTAATGAGATATTTCAGCACCTAAACATATTACCTAATTTTGAAAGTGCCCATCTTCCTGCTGCTTCCCCTCATTTCCGCTGAAGGTAGCGGGTCTCTTCTACATTTATATTTAAAGATAAAATTGCATAGTTAATTGCCTACCTCAGGTTTAAGAAAACAGTTTCGGGCATTTTTTTCTTTTAAAATCGGGGCACATGGGTTTCATGAGAGTACCTACCATATGCTAAATGTGCTGTTATCTACACGATGCTATAAATTATTGGACTGACTTATTCCATGAAATAATCTCCTTAATGTATATGAGCAGAGCATTAACCTGGTTGTTCTTTTCCCTCGCCTTGTGGGAGCCCTGGTGCCCTCCCCAGATTGTTGTGATATATTGCAGCATTGCTGCCAACTGCTAATGAGATTACTAATGCAGTGTAACTGGGTAGCAAATTATTAAATGCTATTCCATACCATTATTCAGCTTATTTTATGCAATTTGTGAGAGGGGCACTCCTTGTAAATCAAACTCCTTGTATATTATTTTTGTTAATTAAGAGTTAAATTAAATCCAACATCTTCAACGTTGCGTCACCGACAACAATACCGGACCACGTACTTCACAATAAGCTGCGGGAAAAAATCCTCTGCGGGAGTGCGGAGGAAGGACTGAGTAACTGCTCTGCTCTCGCCCACGCGCTGTGTCCGGACGCGGTGCGCAGCGCGCCATGCGGTCATCGCACGTTCCGCTCGCGTGTTCCCTGTGCACGTCTGCGTTGCCAAAAGGATTTGGGGTCCTCGTGCAGGTAGTTAATGCTAAGGATGTAAACCTTAGGAATGAATTATCTAGCTTTAATTACTAAAGCATAGGGTTTCCTAATGTTTCATGGCCCTGTAGACCACGTATGGTGGTATTACTGCTGTGCTGGCAAAAATAACAGCCCGCTCGACTAAAGAAAAGCCCAGATCCACCTGCTGCAGGCGCTGCTCTGCCTCGCCTGGCTGGAAAACGCTCTGGTGACCGACGCTTAACCCAGCTGTAGCTTTAAGCACGGCTTTCTGGGAGCAGGAGAGACGGGTGGCTTCGAACCTGGGACATCTTCTGCATGTTCTGCTCCGTTACCTGGAGCATTTGAGCACCTTTTCTTGTATGGCAGTATTTTCTCGAAAGGTTACCATGTCTGAAGCGTAACATTTCTCATTCATCCAACGTACTTTTGGAGTGTTATTATGTATGTATATGTAACTTTTAAAAAAAATTTAATCTGTATATCTGACTAGCAGTGCTTGTAGAGACTTGGTGTCTGAAAAAAAAATCATCGAAGGTGGTTAAATATGAAATTACTCGTTGGGTGCTTAAGTTGGATTTCTGTGATGATTTTCTCTTCCATGTGTAAACGTGTTTTGTTTGTAGTACGTCTTACCATGTGGTTGTGTCTCAGAAAATCAGAATGTTCTAGCTGCGTTCAGATTTTCCTTATAAAGCTCATATTTTCCTAGACTACACAAACATGTTAAAAAAAAAAAAAATAAAAAAAAAATGGAGAATTTATTTATTTAGGAGCTCAATGCAGATTTCTTCCAGAAAGGGAACAAAGTGAATGTTAAAATAAGAAGGTAACCTTTGACTCTTGGAGTCACTAGCCCTTTTCAGTGCTACATAGCTGAGATGAGCATCCGAGCGTTTCACACCAGCCTGGGGAAGCAGAGGTCCTCAGAGAAGCTTGGTGGGCAGGTTGGGCAGGGGAGGTGGGTGAGGCATAGTTTAATTGTTGATTTAATTGTTATTTGCGAGAGAAGAAAACAGGCGGTCTAGGTGACGGTGATATTTACAGGTATGGATACAACCCCTCTGCCCTTCTTTTTGAGGCCCTTTGAGATGCACGTGGTGTGCCGTGGGGTCCAGAGGAGCTGGAGCTGCACGGGGCTGTAACTGGGAGAGCACTGGGTGGCACAAAGGGGTGGCAGGGTGCTGCCGTGGGAGACGTGGGCAGGCAGAACGGGAGAAACAAGTGGTGTGGAAGTTAGTGATGATGAAGAATGAGGTTATTTAAGACGCCCTCCCAGAAGTCCACAGTTGTCTCCTGATTAGCCATCTTAAGTGGCTTGGCCTTAGGAAGGTTTTAATCAAAGCTTCCACCATTGCCTTTTGGCTTTGAATACTAGTTTGGAACTGAAACGTCCATTTGCTTCATACAGAGGCCTTCATAATTTGTTCTACGAGCAGAGTTTAAGTAAATCAGTCCTTACTTATTTTTAGGTTGTGGCGTAGAATGTATACACTTTGCCTGGAACAGCGTGATTAATTACAAATTTGGAGTGCTCTAGTTATTGGGTTCAAGTAAAAATTAAGTACTTTAATATAGACTATGTAGGAATATAGACTAAATTAATTGGATAACCACAGTTTATAAACCACATTCATTTTATAAGTGAAAGAGTCCTGAGAAACAGACACTTTCCTACTAATGTCTATCTCTTTTCAGGTTAAAATAAATAAAAGATTCATTTTGCTCAGGAGACCCTTCTCCCACAACACTCCCTACCCCCAAACTATCCAAAACCAGAGCAAAATCAAACCGTCAGCAACCTGATAAGCTAGAGAGGGCACTATAACTAGAACCTTTTCTATCTGCTTATAGTTTCAGCAGATCTGCTAAAAACTGGTTAAATGCTGAAATTATGCAAATGTAATGGATATGTAAAAGTCATCTGTCCTGACAAGCACGAAGCCTATGTCATAAGTGTGTTAGAAAATAGCTTATGTAACTCTACTAAATACAATGTGAGGTTTTATGACCTCATCCGATGGCAGGACAATGAATTCTTTGTTACGAATATTAAGATTGAGAACAGTTTAGATTTGTTTACACTGTTGACGTTTCATAGCAAATGCTGTCAAGTGGTGCCTCAGACGCTCCGTGGATATTTGTATAGACTTTGGAAATTCAGGCAGAAAATAAAATGACCATCTGATTCAAATGAATTTTTCAATTATTTGTGGCTTTAACAGAAGCAATTGAAGTGTATTGTATATATCTGGCAGCTGGTCCTACTTCTCTGGAAAAAAAAACCAACCCTAAAGCTTTGTATCTAATCCCTTGAGCAAACCAATAGTAAATTGTTTATCAAATAAGTAGTAGAATTTCCCATTTTGAATCTGTGCTTTCTTTACATTGCTGTCACAGGATAATTATATGCAACTTTCCGCATGTTGGAGGTGGATGGATTCACAGTTTGTCTATTCCTCTTTTCTTGTTCAAGCCCGAACTGTTGCCTGAACTTGGTGTAACTTCTCCCCATCCTGTGCCTGCAGTCTGTCAACATCCCCTCTATTGTCTGATACTAAAACCACATTTGATTCCTCATAAATCCCTTTATTGTCTCCCCGCTGTTTCCCATGTCATATTTAAGTTTTCTTCACTGGTTTCCATGGCCCTTCTCAGTCTGTGCTTTTGTTTGTGACTCCATCTCCTGGCTCCTTTCTCTCGATGAAGTCAGTCCTTGACTGCTTCCGTTACCTTCAAGCTTCATACTGCCCTTCTTCCAGATCACCTCCCTGTCTATTTTTTTTTACCATGTACTGTTAAAATGTAGAGCAAAATCTTCAAAAAAGACTGCATCAATGGATAGGACTTTTAAATTTGTCAGTCCTTTAGCTTACCAGAGGTCCAGGTGACCAGCTTATTCTTCCCTTCATCTACTGCTCTTTAATCCTTCTGTATTTTGTCATTTTTTGTTGAGCTCACTTTTTATTTCGTTCTTAAAAAACATAATACTCTGGTGGGGCGGGGGGGGGGAACCTTTCAAAAACAAAACAGCAGAAAAGGTCTCAATCCACAAAGCGGGTGTGTTTAACTTAATTTGTATTAGCAGTATCTGATGTACTGTTTATAAGGTGCTTCAGAGCACAAAGAGGAAATAGCAATCCCAAAGTATCTGTTTATCATACTTGTCTAAGTATGATAATAGTCATAATTAGTCTAGTATTTTCCCACCCTTCTCATTTTTGACACAATGAGAAATGCTAATCGCATGTTAGTATGGCATGTGTACAAAAAGACTCTTTCCTGTAGAGATCTTGGTCCTTTTCCTTCTTATTTGAGGATATTGTGAATGTTAAATCCCATATAAAATTATTTCCATTAGTTAATATGCTATTTAATATACTGTTTTTTCCCTTGAAGATAAAATTCAAATCTGAAGACGTTTGTCTTTTTCCATTTACTATTCTATGTATTTTAGGTCATGTCAGCAAATCAACACAGTTGGGGAAATACTCGGGCTTAGCATAAAAGGGTTTACTGATGCAGGTAAAGATATACTGGCTGAATTACTGCAGAATTGAAATGCCTGTTTTGCAAACAGACCACTGCTAGCCACGCATTCAGTATTTTGGCTTTTTTTTTTTCTTTATATATTATGTATATTTAGCATGTAAGGCTTTCTTTGATTTGCTGTGTTAAAATGATAAAAAAAAGCAGCTGATGTTTTGTAAATCACACCCTTTCTGTTACCTCTTTCTCCAAACAACTTTCTTCAAAGACCTCAGCGTTGAGGACCTCTCAGGGGTCAGCCCATATCACAGACCCACCCCGGTAACCCAGAGCCTGGCTGGCTCCGTGAAGGAGCACCCAGCCTGCCAGGAGCAGAACAGCCATCAGCTTTTTTTGAGCTAACGTGGTGGGAAACAGGGTCTAGCTTTTCCTTTAACACTAACTGCTTTTGTCTTCTGCTGCTGGCAAGCGTGGGCTGTATCCATTTGTTCATCTCCGTCACCCAAACCGCCACTGTAAAAGCCAGTCCAGGGAGGGATTTTCGTAGCTCTGAACACCCTTTCTCTCTCCAGGAAGCACAGGGCTACCCACTCCTGTCCTCCACGGTGGTTACTCCTGCTCTTCTTAGCTGGCTTGGTTGCCCTTCTCTATGCTTCTATGCCATGTTTCTATTGCAGCGTCTCTGCTGGATTTTCCTTTGCAGTTCTGGTGTCTTCTGTGCCTTCTGGTTGTCTGCTGGGGAGAGCGCAGTGCGTAACAACACGTTACTCTGGTTTCGTCGTGGTACAAATGAAACGATGCTCTGAACCAGAAGCCCTTGCCAGACCAGTCCTCTGGTGGGCAAAGCTTGGACTTTGTTAGGTTTCCTCCAGTTATCCCTTTGCTCTTCACCTCTTTACTTCTGGAGAAGCTAAGCTTCCCATGTCCTTCTCCGAGTCGCAGCCCTCTGTGCAAGCGGGCCTGGATGGGGGAGATGCGTGTGCAGGGTGGGAAGGCTGGGAGATTTATAGGGGTCGAGGCCGGGCAGGACTGCCAGGCTGCCTGTGATGGCTGGCAGGCTGGTGGTGTCACCAGCTGCCCTGCCACTGAAGCAGAAGGGCTTGCCTGAGACGAGCACGGTGTCCAGAAGACGCCCGCTCCGTGTGCAGGAGTCAAGTGCTGGGAAGGAACCACCATTTTCCTTGGCATCTTTTCCCAATGCAAACATATTACGGCATTTTTGGGGAGGTTAAGCAAATATATTGGTTTTGACTATAGTATATTACCTTTCTTCTTTGGAAAGTCATCTTAAATAATTTGACCAAGTCCACCGACGAGCATGTGGACCGTTTTCCTTTCACTCTGGTCTCGCACAACTGGTCCCATTTGCTGTATAGGCAAATTCAGGAATGCAGCACTTGTCTTCTCTGAAATATGTTCTAAGTATTCATGAAAGATAAAAAGGTCATAATTTTGAGCATTTTTATGCTCTTGTGTGTTAAAATATTTTCCAAGTTTGTTACAGTATTTTGGAATTACAGTAATGCAATTCTATTTCAGAGCCAGAAAGACAATTCTATCAATAAATATTTTTTTGCACTTATGCACATGAAATGACTGTTCTTCAAGAATTATCTTTGGCTTGATATGTAGTTTATTTAGATCCTTTACAAAGAATATGGCCTAGCACTGAGTTAAATAAAAGTTAAAGAAACATAATTCTGTATTTCTTGCTCTGAAGCTGATAGATAAAGGCCAGATTTTTCACAGGCATGCTTTCGAGCACAGGCTCCTCGCTCAGCACCTGTATTACTACATTCGTTAAGTGTCATGATTTTGATTGTGCTGCTTCTCTGAATGTTGCTGTTTTAAACATGAAATATGATTTATTCTGAATTAAGGGAACACAAATACTAAAGATGAAGTTTTAGTCTTGATTGAAATCAAATGGAAAACTCCTACAGAAGTAGAATTTCACCCTTGTCTTCTCATAGCAAGGAGGTTTAGCTGATAAAAACAAACCAAATTTGCCCCTTCTGTTCACTTTACTATTTGAACATCTGAAAAAAATAATCATATATATATATGTGTATGCTTCTCCTATTTACTCTCATGAGCATAGTGGTCAGGTTATTTCATTTGTGTATTTGTACGTGTGCTGGGATGATGGTATTGGAAGGGTGGAGTGAAGCTTAGGTTCTTGGAGTGCACCACGAAACACCATGGTGGAGAAAGCAATGTCCCTAATCAAGTTTGCTACAAAATTAACAAGACCCACCACTGCACTCTTTTTTTTTCTTCTGTTATCTCACCTAGTTGCTAGACTACTGTTACTGTATGTAACACCAGGTGCATAATTCTTTTTGCATGGGTTTTTCATATGTATCATCTTTCAGATGTCATACCTTGTTCTGCAACACCGCAACACTAAGCAGTAAGTTCTTAGTTACTTTTGCTAGTCTGTCTTCTCTTTTTTCTTTTTTTCTCTTTCTTTTTTTCCCCAAACTTTCTATGAGCAAAATGCCTGTGATATCCATCTTGCTGTTTACCAGAGTGAAGCATGAGAATATAATTTCCTATCCTGTGATCTTAAGATTTTATGTATGTGCCCAAATTTGTTATTGGAGGTGGTGGGAGGTTCAAACAAAATTATGTTCCAGAGTCATCTAGTTTATTGTCCTGTGTTATTGCTACAGCCTTGGATGATTTCCCAAGTATTTGTTTGGATTATTCCTGCAAAGAAGAGTTTGTTTTGGTTTTTTTCGTGGGTTGGGTGTTTTTCCAGAAAAAATACTAATTTTCTAATTCTAAAGGTTCTGGGAGCACTTCACGTGTTTCAGTGAAGCTTTTACCAAAGAAAGTGCAAGGGACTGGGCGTTATAACCAAGGTCAGGTGGCCTTACATGGTGCCTCCAGTTTATGCATCACAGCTCCTTAAAATAAAGTACTTGTTGGCCTGAGAGAGTCACACAGCTTGTCAGAGCTAGTGGCCTACCGTGAAAGTAATTTGACATCACGTATATTAGGCAGTAAGTTGCCCTTTAGGTCACCTAATTCTAAAGTTTTTTCCTTTTCTGGAGATGGGAGGTGTGTGTTAAGCACCTTTATTCATTTGAGATCTTGAGCATGGAGGCTGTTTAAAGACACCTAATATCGAGCTGATGCTTCTGTAAAGCACAGGTGGTGGTGGAGGTATAATAGCGATCGTCTGCGTGCTAGAGTGCTCAGACCTCAACATTCGTGGTGGGCCATGATGGTACCTGCTGTGCTTTTGCTGAACTCATTCCTGTCTGTATTTGGGCACGTTTGGAGTGTACTTAGCTGATGGGGAGCACTGGGAGGTCTGGGCAGAGCGTGAGCCTTGCTGCTGGAGGGTCTCAGAGCTTCACACCCTGCTCAGGGGCTCCCAGGGCATCCCTCCTTTTTTTTAGTTGTCAAGGGAACCTTCGTGCAAGAAGCAGAACCCTGCAGGCTGCTGCAAAGTACTTTTAGGGTTAGGTGGCTGCTCAGCTGGAGGCTTTCTGGAACTTGTTCCTCTGCATAAGTGCAGCTTTTGGCCCCCAAATCAGCGCTCTGGATTTCTCCCTGCATCCTTAAGCATCAGCGGTCTCTCTGAAGTTGTAGTACCTTCCAACACGGGGGTGTAAACAATGTGGATTGCAATTCCTTTTTCCCCAGATCTTTAATAGAGGTATCATGATTTGAATCCAGCCAGTCTTGGTCTACAGGACTGAACATCTTTTCTAGATTCAGTTGAATATGCTTTTCCAGGTTCTTTGCTTAAAATGCTCAGAGTGGTTTGACTCCATTTAAATGCCAGTTTTACTTTTTTTTAGATAGAATTTCTGAGATGCTGAGTGAAGCTTTAGTTATTTAAATCACACTGTATTAATCACGTATGAATTGCGTTCCGAAAAACTGACCAAATCTTCCATGATGATTTGCTTTTTGTAATGTCACATTGCCTTATGCTTGTGATTAAGTGAGGTTAATTTACAGGAGCCAGATTCTGGAGAAAATTACATATGTGTTCAAGTTTATGCACTCTGGGATAAATCCAAGCTCTGAGAATAAGTCACTGGAGAATTTTGCATTGACTTTGGTGCCATTAGGGTTTCACTGTCCTAATTACCTAAGTGGCAGTACTTACAGGGTACATAATAAATTTCCGGAATTAGGTTTAGGAGCTTACAAACCTTCTTGCAATATCTGTCATACTAAATTATTAGTAAACTAGGCTAGATTAACTAGGTAGTAATTAGTGAGGGGTTTTTCTTTCCTACCAAGGGAGAAGTGCTGTTGATTTGAGGGCTGGTTAGAGGGGGACAGAAGTGAGCTGGCTTTTGACTGCTGATAGCTCACTGGATCACACGAAGACAAGACTTGTAAATGAGATGAAAAGAGACAAGGAGCACGCATGCAAGGTGCAGACGCCCATCTGTTCATCGAGCGCTCCAGTGTCGTACCCCACCACATAACCCCTTCATGGCCACAGGCACACGGAACGGTTGAGAGCTCCATGCACGGCATAACCCATCACGCGGGCGCCGAACCCGCTCCGGTGATACTCCGAATCTGCTCACGGGCTGAAGGAGAAGTTGTGCCTCTCTGAGGGTTTGTAGGCGGTTGCTGCCTTCTGCGTGGTGATAGCGGGGGTAGTGGGAGACAGCTGTGGTACCAGCGCAGCAACAGCGGGAAGGCTTTGGCCAGCTCCGCTTCCATTGAAAAAATATTTTCCAGCAAATTCACAAATGCAATAAAACCGTATTTTATTATTTGCTCTTTATAACCGTTTATATCCAAGAACAATTTTCATCTTGCTAAGCTCTCCATCGTTTCCCAGCTGAAGATCTAGGGTATTTTTGAAAATGCGTCTTTTTCCCCAGCCAGAGCTTGCATTTTTATAGAGCTTCATGATACGTGTTTTAGTCTGAGTTCCTTCCTTTTGTCTGTAGCTGAGATAAAGAATTAGTAGTTTAAAACAATAACTACATGTTCCACTATGATCAAGGAATTAGATAATCTGGCATGTTTGCTTAAGGGGTCTGTATCTTGGGGCTTTTATAGGGCAGTATTAAAGCCCTGAGCCTTCTTATTATGCCAATACCCAGAAGATTGCTTTAATGAGAAGTAAAGGGCCTTTTTCCAATTACAAGGGAATAACTGTATTAAGTTCCTGTGTTATGTCAACCTGCTTTGATTTGATTACTGCGAAAGAAATGGATTTATCTGTCAGTGTTACTTAATTAAGCCTTCTCATTGATGTTTTGCAGAGTAATATAGTGTAGTTTGCACATTTAAGTCTAAATACAAAGAAAATTGGTCGAAAGCTAAGACGTGACCCCTGAAGATAAGGCACAAGAGCCATTGCTTGTCATTTTCTGATCAGAGTCCAGAACTTTTAACTGTGGTGGAAGACCTTGAGCATTATGTGGGCTGAGATTAAAGCAAGGTAAAAGTCAAGGAGTTTTCAGCCAAAATTGAGATGGCTGAATATTTTGGAGTCTGGGCAAATCTTACAGAATTACTCTGTGAGGTTAGTCTCCTAATCTCTACCTGATATAATGATGCCTGAATATCTTTAACATCTGTCTTCCCCTGACGCATCCCCAAAAGCTGTCCCTCTCCCTGCCCAAGGGCGTCCTTTGTGTTCAGCGGTGCTCCCCCCTGCCTAGGCAGGACTTTTGCTCCGGGTGAGTCCTGGGTGTGCCCAGGGACTCCATCTGGGATGTTTGCAGAGACAAGGAATACCTCAGCCCTGAGGTATGTGTTGTTCCTGTGTTATTTTAAGCACCCGATAGTGCCCTCTGATCATTGGTACGCTTGGCTCAAGGGAGAGGTAGGGATAGCACAGCAAAGAGCACCAGAAAGGATAGCCGGGCAGGAATTCAGCTCACCACAGAAACGTATGTGTAACTGTAAGCACACAAATAGTTCCTTTTACATCCCTGGGGCTGTCCAGCGGTTGGCCATGAAGCCGGTATTTCCATGTGCTGCTGGAAAATACTGGGCACCTGCGGGAGCGTGGTGCCCCTTCCCTGTGCCTGAAAAAGAGGATTTGGAAGAGCATGACTCGGAAGCAGCACCACGAGTGGGTTAAATCACGGGTATCAGCCCAGCATATGTTGAAGGGATGACAGTGGACTCTCAGCTGGAGCTGGGCGGTGGGCTCTCAAAGGAAAGAGCTCAGCAGCCGAGTGCACCCCCCCCTTGCCCGGGCGGGTGTGGGGATGCCGCCTTCCCTCCTCGGCACTGAGTGCAAGAGAAGGGTTACTGCTCAAAACGTAGCCCTGAAATGTGTTACTTCAGGTGACGTATTACAGTGCCCAAGACGACGGCATCTGTATTCTTAAAATCTAAATAAAAAAGCACAGTATAGCAGTCTGAAAACCTTTATTGGCATGTAAATCTTGCTGCTGGCGCTGGCCACGAGCCAGCATAGGGGGCCTCGACAACATGCATTATTTTAGGTTAGCTGACTTTTACAGCAAATAAGTATGTTAATAAATGAAATTTCGAACAGGCAGCTATGCGAGTAACACCTCCTTGTTAATGAAAGCAGAGCTCCCCAGGTGATGCCCCGTGCAGGGCCCTTTGCTGGTGTCGCTCTGTCCTTTGCCCTCTTGTTTTACGCACGCGCGAGTGGGCTCGTGGGTCCGCACGGCAGAGCGGAGAGCGGGACGGGGCTGCGGCCGCTCCTGCAGGTGCTGGGTTTGTCACCTCTGGAGGTGGGCTCAGAGCTCTCGCCCGGTCCCCCGGGCGCTGTTCCTGAGGGCTGAGCCGTTCTGCTCGCTGATGGATTTTGGAAGCTATGCTCGAGGGTGGGACGATGCCCATCAAAGTCAATGGGATAATATCCGCTGATTTTTAGCAGGCAATGGATCGGGGCTCTACAGAGTTAATTGCCTGTTACATAACACAAATGATTTTTAAAAATATGCCTAATTAACCTAATAGAATGGTTGATCTGATCTGTCAGGTAAATGATACACATTTTCTTTCTTTTTCTGGAGCTTAATTAAATATTTACCTAAGAGTGTCTTGTGCTATTAACATGTTCATCCGTTATTGAGATAATAGGAATTGTAATTGGGGGAAAGTATTAAACTATACAAACGTGTGGGGGTTTTGTTTGGGTTTTTTTGGTCTTGGAAGTCAACCAGATTTGGTCACAGCACCCGTATTTCAAAGCGCTAATGACCATATCTGTTTCTCAGACAACCAAAGTTCCCACCGATCCTAGAGGTCTGCGTGAACCAATGCACAGGTGGAAAGGGAGCTGCTCGTGTGCGTGGTCTTCGGCAGCGCTCTGAGAAAGTTTCTCTAGCCAGCAAGACCAAATACGTATTTTTCCAATTAGATTAAAGCTACTGTTTGTGCATGGCAAAAGGCAAGCAATGTTATTATTTCATTAGGATGCTAGTGGGTACACAGGAGTAAGTTGGTAAATAGCACTGAAATGTGCAATAATACTGTTATAAATCAATGTCAATCAAATTTCCTGATATTTAACATACTGTAAGTAAAAAAAAAAAAAAGTAATGGATTTAAGCAGTATGGTCCAGTCCATCAATGTACTAAAGGATGTGCTTAACGTTAAGCATGAGTGATCTCATTTACTTGAATTAACACGAGAGTGAACTATGATTTCAGTGGAATTATTCACAGGCTTCCATTAAACCTGTGCGCAAGTGCCTCGCTGAACTGGTGTTATGTTTAGCCATTAAGTTTTTAGCCAAGTGGAAAGTCTCGGGAGACTCCCAACTCATTTTAGTAAGGGTTTTGTGATGGCAGCGGTTGTGCAAGCATATCCCAGCATACTTGAGCGCAGTGCAGAAGATCTTCAGCTTTCAGTGTCAGCGGTCCCTGGCCAAGTCGAGTTCCTCGGCGTCTCCCGGGCCTTGGTGCAACCTCAGAAGTAGCGTGGCCAGCTTGGAGGTGCACGTTGCTGCTTGGGGTGCCCGAGAGGGACAGCCCTGGGCAGTTGGGTGTCTTTGGAAAAAGTTACTGCGTGGGTCTTTTTGGTGGTGTGGGGTTTTTGGTTTTTTTTTTTTTTTAGGCTCCACGTTTGGAAGAACATTCAATGTTACAAGGATGTTTTAATAACAATAAACTGGGTTAATTGACAATACTGGGAAAGACTTGGGGAAAGTGGAATGAAAATGGTTCCATCAGAGAAGAAGTGTTGGGAATTGTGAAATGTGGAGAGCATTCATATGCAAAATGTGTCTATGACCTGGTTTTTGTCAATGAAAATGCAGTGTCGCAGTCCAGCTAGCCTCTTTTATCCAGTGATCTGGAAGCACGCAGCGGTGGCTGACTAGCAAAGCTCACCTCGCATTCCTGGGGTGACTATCAAGCTGTCCCTTTGGTGCACAGATAAAATGCACACAAAAAAATGGCAGGCTGAAACAATTGTGTCTTGTTGCAAAGTTGACAGGAACTTGTAGAAGTCCTGCTTCTTTGGTCCGTACCCTAAACGGCAGGTTTCACAGTGTCCTAGCACATACGCAATGGGACGAGTTATTCCTAGAGACACCCTCTCAAACGGGGAAAATGGTTAAAACCACCCTGAAATGGGCTGTCTGAAATTACTGGAGTGTCTCCCACCCAATGGTTGCGGTGAATTCTCTGTCAAATGGTAGAGGACAAGACAGAAATACCCTCTCTGTGCTTGGCTTTAGGAACGTGCTTTTCTCTTCTTGAGATACAAGTATGTGCGTAAATGCTTTTCTGCAGCAGAAGCCTAGATGAGGTGCTGAGAGGTACATTTACCCCAAACATGCCTTACTTTAACTTCTAGGTTTCATCTGTTTTATCATGTTTTATTTTTACTGTTTGACAATACCTATTTTTGTGCTGGAGATTTTGATAGGATTTTAACTGGTACAGCGCAGTCACTTTTTAAAGTGTTGAGAAACACTGAGCCGCTGAAGTAATTTTTATGCTCAAACCTCAGGTTCCTGAGGGTCCAGTTCATTTCTGCTGTGAATTTAAATGAGTTAATTTAAGCAGTGGGTCAGAAGCCACTACCATCGTAGTAGCCCTGTGCCTGATTCTTAATTAAAGGCAACAGGAGATTAATTTGAAACATTAATTTAAAAGTGCCTATACAAAAGGAAAGAATTATTGCAATAAAGCCTAAAGAACTTTTTTGTCCCTAGATGTAGAAGACAGAACTAGCTCAGGGTCCTGGGGGAATACAGGACATCCTAGTCCATCCAGGGTAAGTATATCTAATCTTTTTCCCCAAACCAGACTTCCTGCATATGTAAATTTACAATCTTAAATATGAGTTTTACACCTGATTGCGTAGAAAAATGGGCATGCAAACTTGGCTGTAGCCTGTCTTCTCTCTAAAATTGCCTTTTTTTTTAACATTCAAACCTGATCCTGTGATTGAATTTGGCACCTGCTCTGCTACTTCTAACAGGTAGCGAGAATATTAATTAACCATTTTTTCTTGCTAGGCCCTACCAACTGCTGCCACCACCCAGAGTGCGGCTGGAGCAGGGATGTTGTTGCCGAGTGTTTCGTTTTCTGCAGCTGGTTTTTTAGGGATTGCGGCTGTCGCCAAACCTGTGGAGCCGGCCGGTGCCCCCGCCGTGGGCAGCGCTCATCCCCGCGCAGGGGCTTGCCGGCCACTCCACGGCCACCCCAGGGCCCGAGCTCAGGGCGGTGAAGCTGGAGAGGGGCCGCCGGCTGTCCCACCGTGCCGGCCGTGCCCCTGCCCTTCCCGCGGTGCACCTCAGCCGCTCCGTGCCTCCGGTGAGGGACTTCCAAACCCTCCTCCTCAGGCAGGGGCTGGCGGCTGGGTGTTTCGGCACGTGTCCCCCCCGACTGCTGGCACCATCCGAGCTCCAGGGCAGGTAGCCCGGCTGCCGGCTACTCGCCCACCTCTGCGGCGAATGCTGCTGAGGATGGGGCAAGGACAATCTCCCGCGCTCCCCATGTAGGAGTGGATCCGCCGCCGGGGAATGCGGACACCACGCCGCTATCTGGCACGGTGATGCTCAGCCTTCGCCGAGATTTGCAAGACAGCTGGACTCAGTCATTTCGATTGTGGCTGTGGACAGTTATCCAAATTCTTTAGACACCTCAGGATCAGGATGCCGGTTACTTCGGTAGGGAAGAAATGCTATTTCCAGCAGAGCAGCTGTGCCCCTCGCAGCACGGTGCGGGCAGCCCTGCCGATGGTCCCCCCCCGGCAGCCCCGCTCCCCAGCCGGAGCGTCGCGGCGTCGCTCGTCCTCGGGGCTGTGCACGGCTTGTGTTTCAGTACCGAGATGATTATTTCCGTTTACTTCCTGCAAACGCACGAAGTACGCTTACGCTGGGCAAAAAGTGGCTTCGCGCTTACTTATGCCCTTATTTAAACAGTTTGTTTAAATTGCTTTTTAATTGTTTGCTAATTAACGTGAAGGATCGGGGCTCGCAAGCAGCATTGCCAGGAGCTCCGTGCCCTCGAGTGTCTGTCTGGCGAGGAGCAAGGCGGTTGCCCTGGTCGTCCTCGGTCCGTCCTTTCCCCTCGGGGCAGGTCCTGCCCTCGGCGGACGCGACGCCGGCTGAGGTTTCAAGCCGATGTCCGCAGCGCTGCACCGCACTGCGGGCAGCCGAGGGGGGTCCCCCGTTTACAGTGTGGCAGGGGGACCCTGGCGCTGCCGCCGAGGGAGGGAAGCCCGACACCTTTTCTTATTCCGTCCTGCTTAGCATCCATTACGCCATTACTGCTCACATCTGTCAGTTTTATTTTTATCCCTTTTTTTTTACTTGACACTTGTATTGCTTCCGAGGGAAAGATGTTTTGAAAAGTAAATTCTAAATTTGCACACACAATTATTTATGCATGCAAAAACTTGAATGTGAGCGTACAATTAAGTTTTGAGATATAAAGAAAAGAGCACGAGCCTGGGAGTTCCTGGAGTTTCAATCAAGACTGTGCATTAACTTGCAGTGTTATTCTGCAAACAGCCTGACCTCTCTCTTTCCTTCTTTGTAAAATGGTGATGGTATTTCCATGTTGGGAGAATTAGTTTCTCGTGAGTTCTTCTAAACCGAAGAAACAAAACATTACATAACTGGTGTGCTTGGCCAATGTTTGTAGTTAAATTTAAGATTTTGCTAATCGAGTGGCTGAAAGCAGAAGTTTCCACCAAAACTGTTTCAAAAATTAAGCGCCTGATCCTGGCAAGGCTCTTATACGTCCTTGACTCTGTGGGTAGCGTCTGATGCTGTTGATCCCCAGAGAAGTGCTGAGGGGTAACAAGGCAGCGCGGCGTGCGGGCCACGAGGGAGTCGCTGCCGCTCGCTAGCCACGCATAGAATTGCACACCCAAAGGATGAGTGCAGGTTGTTTTTTCAGTGAGAAGTAATTTTCCACACCCACTGTGAAAAAAATTCCAATTTTTTTTTTTATAGTCCAGTGCATGTATATAGCACTGAGGTGATTATGATGGCAAATTTCTACATATAAACAGAATTAAAAAGCAAAATGTTAAAAGTAGTATTTCTTCGCTGTTCTTGCATATGTTATGGGCAAGAAGGCTTTTATGCTGAGAGGGCTTTATGCTGAATTGCACAGCACGAAATTCCAGGAACCCTCATCTCAGTCACCCATTCAGGATTATCCACACAGCAAACTGAAGTCAATTACTAATGAAATAAAAATTTGAAACAGCTTTAAAAATGTTCTGGAACACATCACTTCCAGCAGAATCAATAGGGGAAAACAATAAAGGGAACAATATTACTTAGAGTTGGCTTAAAACTTAGAAGGGAAATACGGACCTGTAGGTTTTGAAAAATGCTATTTAAACTTGTAAAATTTTGTTTTTTCCTGATTTGTTAACAGAACTATGGAGATGGGACTCACTATGATCATATGGCGAGCAGAGACCTTGGGTCGCATGACAATCTCTCTCCTCCCTTTGTCAATTCCAGAATACAAAGTAAGAAATTGAATTTCCTAACTTGACCGTGTTGTTGAAAGTGGAATAAGTGAACCAGAAATAAAATTCTGAGGGTTTAAATCCCTCATTCTCATTTTTGGGGGTGATCGTACTTGGCGTAAGGGTGGGAACATGGATTATTTTTTTTTTTTTAAGCTGCCATGCAATTTCAAAAATGTACACCAATGATGTTTATTGAACAGACTGTGTTTTCTTGCTGTGAGAGGGATATGACTTCTGATGCAGTAACTGCAATATTTGCTGAAAGAGGTAAATGGTCGTTTTCTACGGCTCAGCCTTTTGTTTTCAAAGAAGTGGCCAGTTGGCAGAGAAAATAAGGACGTGCTCTGAAGAGGACTTTTAAAGTAGAAAAGGATTTCTGAAAATACGATAAATATACGTTCACAAAAGGGAACAGATAAATAACTGGTGAGGGACGCTGAAGCCATTGTTTGTTTTGGAGCACGGTGGATCGCTGCCTGCTGGGACCTGTGAGCTGCAAACTCCTGGATTTCAGGCGAGGGTAGTTGCAGCCTATTCTGCTTTAGAGGAGTGAGATTTTGCCCCGGGCGTTTGGCAAGGACCCTCCTTCCACCCCACACCCCATGATAGAAAGTTTTGACACCCCTGAATAATCATTTAGCTGAGCAGCAAACACCAAAGCAGTATGAAGAGAGGCTATAATTATTTGTAAGTGAATGATAGCTACTTTCTTTAATTATGGTTGATAAATGAGTTTAGTTAAAGTAAATATATGATGTAAAAATATTAGTAATGCTTATGCTTGGCCAAGATCACACCCTTCTTCTGCAGTTGTCAATGAACTAACCAAATGCTTTGCTTTAAAGGTTTGAACGCAAGCCAAAAAAAACATGGAGCTGTAACTGTGATATATCATTCTTCAGCTCTAATATATGTCCCTAAAATATGCCTTGTCTTTTAATATTGGGAAATATTTGTGAGTTGTTTAACATATGGGACAATGTTGGAGCTTGTAGTCATTTGTATGTATTCACGTACAAAACATGGTTACAACAGTTTTAAAGGGTCTAATATAAGCCAAAAAAAGCATGGAAATTTCAACACTCCCATCTTAACTCACGCCATGGGGCTTAGGTAGTGCGCAGAGACACTTTGCAAATAGCCACACGCTTCTGTGAAACCCACTGGGCTGCGTGGTGCTTTCAAGTTTAACCTTTAATTTGAGTCTTTAGAACTTAAAAGTCTCTCTCTCTTCTGCCTGCCCTTGGGTCACAGAAAAATCTCGTTCCTGACTCTGACTGTTTTTGCCAGTCTTAGCGAAAGTACTGGTTTCACTTGGTTGAAGAAACAGTTGTTTTATAAAAACACATTCGGAGGCACCCGGTTAAAGAATTAAGCCATGCAATACTCTGTTGAGGAACTTCGGAAGCCCTGACGTTTCCAGAAGGTCCCACTCGTTGCCATCAGAGGGGTTTGCAGAGCCGCCGCTCACCCGGTCGCGGCTCTGCAGACCCGAACCAGCGGTGTCTGCTCCGGCCGCGGGCGTGAGCCGGGCAGCGTGGCAGCGTCCTCGCAGCGCGTGGTCCTGAAGCGCCCTGACTTTTTTTGGTTATTATGAGATTTGGTAATTTCAACTGGAAATAATACCAGTGATGCTCCTACACGCATAGATCGATGTGTGAGCGAGCGGACGGTGAGCGACTAACAGATTTGACAAGCGTGCTGTTGCGCAAGAACGCGTGCGTGCTGCCGGGGCAGTCGGCTGCCTCCCGCAACCCACGGCGTTTTGCATCCGTGCTTGGGTATAATTCTCTGGTAATTAGAGCGGACTCTTCTTAGTTTGTCCCATCGGCGCAGCCCTTTACTCCCCGGTTTTGCTCCGCTCCTGGGCGCGGAGCAGCAGTGCCGGAGGAGGAGGGCTGGCCGCTGGGATGCGTGCGTGTTTCCCTCCCGCTCGGACGCCTCCGAGGGCCGTGGCCAGGAGGTCTCTTTCTGTGCCGTGTGGGAATGGAAACCCTTAACCGGCACCGGGACAGGCGCTGTGGTTGCTCACCCTGCCTCTGTGGAGGACTGTCTGTGAAACAAAGACCGCTCTCAGTCTGCGCTGGTCACGTCTGTGTTTGTGATTTTAGGGGAAATCTAAATATCGTGGTGACGAACAACGCACGGTGCTGTTTGCTCGGATGGAGGCTGCCTGAACTGCCAGCTCCCAACTCCTGGTACTCCAAACGTGTTTTATCAGTCCCCTTTTCCTGGCAGGTCTGCGAACTCCCCCGGGAAAGGTCCCCGTAAACTCTGGTGTTACGCAGCTGGCACCTGCAGAGCCACACTGTAGCTTTCTTTCCATGCTCCTCTTTCTCTTGGCAAGTGATAAAAAGCCTGACAATTATCCAGCTCGAACTGGTTTTATACTGGTGTATGCTGTTGACTTCAGTGGAGTTGCTCCTGATTTGAAGGTGGTTTTCCAGGCAGAAAGGACTTTGTTGTTACTGGGGAGAGGTATTACTGACCCTGTACCTGAGAACCACAAATGTTTGCAGGTAGGCTGTGCTTAAATGAGGGCTTATTGTATTTTATTTCTCAGATACTTGGTTTTTAAAATATATTTTTACGTGGCCAGCGTCTACCAGGAAGCCTGTGCATTACGCTTTGGAGCAAGCCCTGTGCGGAGCAGCAGAGAGAAGTCGCAGAGCTGCATGTGTTACTCAGCTCCTCAAACTACTGCCTGCCTGTATTCAAACACAGCTTGCTTTTATGTGTGTCTGGAGTCCCGCTACCCTGCTAGGTATTTAGTGTTTTCTTAAGAGTATCTGAAGAGTGGTTCCTCGGCCCAGCAATGAAGTGTGCGCGTGGCCAGATAGCTGTGACGGGTTTGGCACGTTGGGTGTTGCTTCTCATCGCCTCTCCGGTTCCTAGGTGTGCTCTTTGGGAACGTCTCTTATCCCACTACTTGGGATATCTTGCTAGTACATTAAATCATTTACCAATGTACAGTAACTTGCTTCTAAACGCCCTGTAGCTTCCTGGAGTGTTCTACTGCAAGGATTAGATGGAGGTTTCAGGCACTGCTGAAGAAAGCTGCTGGCTTATGTGGTGACCTTTGAATCTCATCTGGGTTAGTGGTTGATATTTTGATTTGGTTACTGTGGTCATATTGTGACAGCTGCTGGTTCATTATAATTCAGTTCCTCTCCTCAGTTTGCCTACCAGGAATATTTAGGTTTGCGTTGCTTCAAAGTGCTCTAACCACCCTGAATTTAACCCAGCGTGCCGCACAAGGTGGAGCGTTGTGAACGCTTTGGGTCACCAGCCGCTGTGCGCCGGACAGGCAGTCACGGCGGAGGGTATGGCAGGCAGAAACTTGCTGCGGGAGAAAACTTTCCCTGAGGTTTCCAAAGCTGATTTAACCCAGTTTGTTGAATGTAGTAAAAATGAGAATAGGAAAGATCAAAAGCACTTTTCTTATTTTGTTGCACATACAGTTTGTGTACTCCTTCCCTCTGTATGTAATAATTCTGGTGTTCACAGTAGTGATTTTATATGACTTCTTGGAAAAGTTCCTACACTACTAACTAGAAGACAGTATTTAATTTCTGATACTGCTTTGAGAATCTCTAAAAGGATGCGAGGTCGCTGAATGTAGATCTCTTAGTGGTTGTAGGAGTTGGTCGGTGACCTAATATGTGAAGACAAAATCTTTGCTTGTGTTTATTTTCTCTTTCTATTGCAAAACCCAAAATGAAGAGCAGATACAATGACTTACTCTTACTTCCCTCCCAGTTGTTTGCTTCAGATCAATGCTGCACTTCTTCGGGTTGTGCCCTTACACGATCACTTGCCTGACGTGCTTTTGGGAGGGCCGGCGCGTGCGTTTGCCAGCGACTGGCACTTGTATTGCAAAATAAATATTTTCCCCTCTGGTTTCATCCTTTTTCCTTTTAAAAATCTCCAAGTCATAATTTTCCTCTTAGCATTGTTATTTTGGAGAAGGTGGCGTTTTCCCGCAGTTGGAGCGGCCGAGCGGTGCCGGTGCCAGCGCGGTACCGGGGGGCTGGGGCGGCGTGGGCTGCCAGCCGTGCCGGGGGGCAGGGCTCGTGCCGGGGGTCCCGGGGAGCCCGGCTCGGCTGCCGACCTGCGGCACGCTCTCGGCGAGTTCTCGAACGTCTTTATGCTCAAATGTGCCTTCCTCTTTATCGGAACGCACGCTATGTATTTTGCAGGGATATTGTGAGATGTGATGAATTACTGTCTGGAAAACATCCTGAGTTCCTCGGATACTCCGTATACGTGCCAATTTTTAATATTATTTTTAATGCTATGATAGCGCTTGTCTCCGTACGAATATTGCTGTGGCGTTTACTTTTAATCCGTACAGCTTTGATTCTGTTACTGTTATTATAAGTAGAACTGGAATTTTTGCAGATTAGTGAAGTTTACCCAACACAGCATTATAAGGCCTTGCTTTCAATTGCTAAACTGTAAACATTTGGGATGAAATTTTCCATGCTGTGTATCTGACTCAGCCTGATTATTATTTTTTTAACCTTCTGCAGAAATGATTTCAACATTTCCTAAAATGAGATTACATTTCATCCTGGCAGATTTTTGATTTTCTCAGTTAGCGTCTGGCACATCACGAACATTAATTCTTTTTCACACCACCTCTGTTATGTCAGGTGGCTTTGGTTCCCATTTTGCAGCTGGAGAAGTGAAGGTACGTGAGGAACCATGAGGGAAGTGTCAAAAACTGTCCAGTAATTTTCAGTTGTAAATTTGAAATGCAAAAGAGTTTGATGGTCTCTCAGTTCTTGCATTCGGTGACACCCAAGGATGCCACCACTTGGGGAAATCGCAGTTGTGATGCTTCATATGGGTCATCCACGTTACGGGAGCACACACTCAGTAGCCACTTATTGATCTTAGCCGTGTCTGGTTTTTTTCTTACTGTTTCCTAAAGCCTTTTCAGGGCAATGCACTATTGAAGGAGCCTGGCAACTTATGGTGGATAGAAAACAAAGGAACTACTATTATATTTGGGGAAAAAAGTAAATTCTATATGACATACAGAAAGAAACATGTGACGAGTTTTTTAAAAAGCAGTCAAAAGTGAATTTTCAGGAATCACAAGCAGAACTATGTTTTCCAGAAAAATCTGTGACTGTCTGACCAGCTACAGCATTAACTAAGATGTGTTTTAACAACAGAAAATCTGACTGTAACAACTAAAAAGGTCAGGAAAGGCCTTCAGAAACCAAAGAACTGGAAATTCCGGACTCCAGTTTTCATTTGAAGTGTTTTACATTCATGCAGCTGACACAACCCAGCACCTGCAGTGTTGGGAGAAGTCACGGGATGGACGATGCATGACAGGCGAGCGCTTCCAGAGGGGGAGAGCGTTATGCCACTGAGTGCTTTCCCAACTGCTCAGCACCAGGTATTCCCCAGCCAGGCGGGAGATGTTAGGAGCGATGTGACCGTACTCATTTCCACCTGGAAATGAGGCACTTTGGGGTGGACGCGGTAGGGATCCCGCTGCAGTACTGCTGGGGAGGGGAGAGGTGCTGGTATCTGAGTTCCTTATCAAGCACGATGACTGCCACGTCCCCAGAGTGGGGTCCCCCTGAAGTGGGGTGTGCTGGACTGCAAGAAGGCCCCTTTGACTTGTTCCTATGGTTGTGGATGGAAAACGTGCTGGGGCCGCGAGCAGCATTGCTGTTTCTATAGATGTCAGCTACGACCTGGAGGAGACGGGTCCCACCAGGCAGGACTGCTTCCCACGGCTGCGGTGCTCCACGCCGTGCCGGGGGGGTGGGAGGGGGAGCTTCGGGGCTGATTAGAGAAAGGTCTGAAAACCTGAATTCAGCTGCCAAGTTTGAACTATTTGGCTTGTTTGGCATGTCATGCCTCGAAATCTGCATCTGGCTTCTTGGTTTTCTTGGTTCTATGTTTTTATTCACCTCTAGACTCGCTTAACTCCCCTTACAACCACTCAGGTAAATGCCATGTGGATATACGTGCCCACTGTCCTAACCCTTGTTCTTCCCATCCCCATGTGAGTACAGAAGGGAAGATCCGAGACAGGGTTTTCGACCTAAATCCAGGAAGAGTAATCTCTCGAGGTTTTTTGCCGAATCTAGATTTGTTTCACCAACCAAAATACCTCGATTTCAATGTCTCCAAACCTTAAAAATGGCACTAATCTGGGAAATAAATGTGCCCCCTTGCATATTGTGAGAGCAGGGCACTGTACATGCATCTCCAAGAACTGAATTACAAACCAGCAACTGATTTCAGACATGGTCCATTCCGCTCTTTAATGGACATGTATCTAAATTTACATGTAAGTTAAGGCTCTGTGTTCCTTCCTCCCCTTACCCAGGAACAGCTGGACAGGATTTCTTCCAGGCTTTTTTTCTGGATTAGTTTCAGTGGTTTCTGCACAACAAAGTAGAAGTGCTTCTGGATAACCCTGAGCAACATTTTGAGTTTAACTATGCAGGGTGTCAAGGCTGAGACCTGAAGAGCTTAGATGTAGCATTTTAGCTTTCTAAGATAACCACAATGAAAATCACGTTATTTACTGTCAACTGGGGCCTTGAAAGATGCCTTAAAATGCTTTGTAGAAGAACTGGCTCACGTATGCATTCTTGTCATGGAATATGCCTGCTGCTTCTCTTGTCTCACTTGTCTATGAACAAATCTAACAGAAAAAAATCTGTGCTGAAAAGTACTTTGTAGATGTAGATATAAATATGTTACAGTTCCCAATCAGGAGTTAATATATTTTGCAGCAAGTCAATCTTGCAAGTGCTGGCAGTCGGGCTTCTGAGTTTCAGCGTTCAACCCCAGCCTCTCATACAGTCCTGAAGAAAAGAAATTACAAGGACGTTTCCATTTATTTGGGGAACGAGCAGCAGATGTATAAATAGAAACTGTAGACTGTGGCAATTAATGTCTGCATACTGAGCAAAGAATTGAAATATTATTTTGTACTACATAGTTTTCAGTGAAGTTTACATTCCATTGTGTTTTGTTCTTAAACAAGTCCAAGCATTTTTAATAAGTTATTTTGTGTGACAGTTGTATTCTGCATAGCATGGCATAGACTAAAGCCGTGTGAAAAATTTGCCTTGAACTGCAAATGTATTTGATCTGTATTTGGAGTACAAATCGTAAGTTCGCAAAATACCGCCTGAAGTTATCCTCCCTGTAGGCAGAAAGGAACATCCTAACATCCTCCTGCTAATCATCCAGCCCTCTCTTCTGCAGCCACCTTCTGCAGACCTGGAGGTTTTCGAGCCTGCCGTTGGCGTGGCCCTGGAGCGGGAATTGGGTCGTGCAGCGTGGAGTTGCTGAGTTAAAACCATGGAGCGTCTGCAGGCGTTGGGTGATTGCTGCTCCCGGTGAAGCAGGCTGCGGGGCTGGCTCAGAAACCGCCGGCGGGCTTCACCTAACCAAAGCGCAAACGGTACAGAGCTACGCAGGTTCAGCTGGGCTCCGAGGCTCCGGTTTCATCTGCTTGAGACACTGCGTTTTTCTGCATTGCAAGCACATTAGTAGAGAAACGGCTTTTAAAGTAACATCCAGAAGGCGCTTTAATGGTTAATGAGCTTCTGCCCTTTATATAGATGAATGTAGTTTGGCTTTCAAATAAGCATTTGCTGCTGTTCTCCAGCTGAGCTGATATTAGTGGCAGAGGGAATTTGAGCTCACACCTGTTTGAGCATTAAAAGAAACCTGTAAGTGACTTCCTTAAAATATTCATAGAGAGGAAAAAATGAAATTTCTAGAAAACCTTACCCCACCAGGAAAACCATTGATAGGCATTTGAAAAGAAACAAAAAACCAAACCAAACAAAAAACACCCCAAGCCTCCAAAAAACCAACCACCACCAGAAAAAAAAAAAAAAAAAAAAAGGGATTTGCGAATTAGTTAAAATCTTCCTGTTTTCCCGAGTTGTTTGTAGTCACATAATCAGTGAGCGTACACCTAAAGGTAGCGGCGTGCTTCTGGGGGACACGACTGGCCTGGATGTGGAATAGATTTGCATTACAGCTGGAAAGTATACATGTGGGAAAATCTGTGAAACAAAACAAATTTGTTGAATTACTAGGTCATTTACATAGCTGCTCCAGTCATGGTCCGTTAAACAGGCAAAAACAATGGTTTTGTTATGCTCTCTAGTTAAGGCACAGAATGTGTAAAACAATGCCGAGTTAGCTGGATAATTAATAATCGTTTTGAGCCTGTATGTACCTTAGGTCTGAACTTCGCAGTGTATGGACACGTTGAATCGAATAAGGCGTTAACTAAGTAAGCTCAACTTATTTTGTTACGTATTGGTGTATTCTCCTCCTACAAAAAAATAAAGCTGCAACCATCGGGGCTCGGGTGGCTGAGCCTTAATGCCAGTCTATATTCAAGCTCAGGCGCAGGCAGAGCTTTGGCTGTGCGTCGTTGGTCAAAGCGAACTGCTGTCTGCATTTCTGCAACAGATTTCTTCTAAGGCTTTTCTGTATGTCTAAGGACATGTCCAGGAGAGAAAATTACCATTTTGTTCTGTAGGAAGATGTGATAGTCTTGAAGCAAAAAATAATTTTTACTTTTGTAGTTAAATTTTTAATTCTCTTTCTTGAGACTACTTCTGACAGTTTCTGTAATGACTTCTCTGTTCTTGTCCCCAGCCTTCAGCCTCTAGTACTGCTCTGGATTTAGCACATTTGGTCAGATGCACTGAATATACAAAATCAAATATAAAACAGTTCCAATGAAAATGATAAAAAGGGTATGACAGGAGGGTACAGTAATTCTCTACAGCATCATGCCAATAGATACATCTTACCATATGGTCTGAATTAAGGACAGCACCAGTTCTCACACTATACAAGGCTGATAGTATACTAGGTCCATGCTTTGATCCTTGTACCATGTGAAATAAAAAGATATGGAGCACGCATTTAACAGGAACCATCAGTACTTTAATTAGATTATATTTCTTTTTAACTAAAATCAGAGTACTCCGATACATTTCTTCTTTCTGCAAACTTTTACTATGTGATTGTGGTCTTAAGCATATTCAATAGTTCTAAAAAGAGTACAGAATGAGAAGTGATGGAGAAGGATATTCTGGGAAGCAAACATGCTGACTAAATGTGGTAAAGAAGAAATTAGGCCAACGATCAAATATTAAAAAGAGTGGCATTGTGTGTGTGTGTGTGTGTGTGAGAGAATTATCCATAAAAAGCACTTTTGATTAATTATTGGATGAGGAAGCTATATAAACAGATTGGCAGGAATTTACTTACAAGCATTTTTAATTTGTTGTTTAAATACCTTTTAATTGTGAAATCTATATCAACATGTTCATATCCTTTCTACTACTTATATTTTCCTTTTTATATGTCACTAGAATTGAAGATGCCTGATTCTGGTTCATATTGCCAGCAAATTTTGTTTTTCCAAACATGCCTTGTAGGAGAATTTTTTTTTTTTTTTCCCCATGCTAAATCTTAACTTTCATGTAAATCTCATAGGCAATTGATTCCAAAGCCAGTTTTGGCTGAGATTACAAATCTCCCATGATAAATGGAGCAGCACCCAGAAGGTAACTGAAAATCTGAAGAGAGCGCTTGTTTTAAGAACTCTTATATGGGGAGGTTTGCAGGCATCTAGAGAAGTTGGCCCAATGGCTGTAATCTGCTTAATCATGCTGTATTTCAACTAGCAAGACAAAAACGTTAAAGAAGGAGGAATGAAGAAACATGAAAAAATTAGTGAAACTTTGGAGTAACTGCTGTTGACTGAGCATTAAAGTGGGCTTAAAGCCAGGACAATACTTGTAATAATTTTTAAAGCACTAAATTACCTGCTGATAGTCAGGAGAGGTGTGCAAACAGAGCAGCTGTCATATTCTAAGTGTAGCTCACTTTTAGCTTTGCATATAAGAACCTGTTTTCAGAGGGAATAGAAGGATGATGCCCTGTAAATACACAACATCAAGGGCAATTGGTACCTACTGAAAAGTAAGTGTAGCAAGTATATTCTACACAGCTATGCTAAGAATAAATAATATGATGAAAAGCATACTAACATCTTAATATAGAAGAACAAGTATGGCCCGAAGATATCGTAAGAAAAGCAGGCAAGAATGTAAGATAAAACATCAAGTTCAGAGAATGTGTGGGATGAGGTTCAATGTTAAAAAATAATAATCTGAAAGCAAAGAGAGGGAAAGAAAGGAGCAACTGTACATGAGGTTAAGATAAATAATCATGAAAGATTATTGCAATGCATAAAGAAGAGGAGGTCAGTAAAGTAGATTTTAGGACCTCTTAGAGATGGAAAGGGTAATTTATTGACAGATGATGTAGACACTGCTAAAAAATAAATGGATTTTTCGCCTCAGTGTTCACAAAAGAGGATGGGGAACAGATGCCAGAATCAGATATAAATTTCCCAGGAGAGAGGCAAGAAATATTGAAGGAAATAGGGATTATTCCAGAATGGGTGATCACATGGTGGGTGAGAACATCAGTAGATGGATTAAACTCTATAGAGGAGCTATCACAGAATTCTTAAATAAGAAAAGAGAAAGGGCTATTTCATGTTCATGGGGGGAAAAAAAACCCCAAACAAATAACTCCGCTCCATTCCTTAGTGTCCGCAGCTGTCCGCAGAGATAACCACGAAGGGAGCTCTGTGTTTCACCGCAGTGGCACGATGCTTTTGTCCCATAAGTACTTTATTGACCGGTTCTCTGTGTGTCTCTGTTTTAGTTATTTTAAAATAATTTTAAGTACTTAAAATATATTTTACAATGTGGAGTCCAGTCTCCACAAAATGTACAGTCCTGTATGGAAGGGAGACTGAACTTGGGGCCATCCATAAGCAGTAGCTCAGCTGGGTCAGGAGAAAATTGTCTTTGAGGGAACCATCACAGATCAACAAGCTTAAGGTGAAGCGCTTCCAGATGGTTTCTGCTATATGGTGTGTTCTGCCTCCTCAAAGAAAATCATTGATATCTTTTAGTTCTGCCAGAATAAACATATTCTTCATCTGACGGGAAGGTTGATATTGCATGGTCTGATGTTCACATCCGAAGGCAAGATACTTCAGGTCATACATCTGGGATGTTTTCATCGAAGTGGTCTATAGGAGTATATAGGACCAGCCCATATATGCCTCTGTTCTGTTGTTGCATTTACCCTCAGGCTCAGAGTTGATGCTCAGCCGGTCTGGACCTGGGTCTATGAGGAACTAATATCCAGAGTTCTGATGCTCTTCTTTCTGAGCCTTTTAACGATCTCTGGAAGAATCATACTCTTGCTGGCTCAGTCTTCAGTGTGTGAACTTGAGTGAGCTTCACCCTTTTATGAATGATTGAACTTAAATGTTATTTTAACAATGGAGCTTCATCTCGGTCATCTTGCCAGCCTCATCCTTGAGTCTCATGTTTCTTCAGAGGCATTTTGGCTTTCACAAATTTGATATCAAAGGTTCTCATGCCTCTTCCCGGTCCAGATTCATTAGTTTCTTGTACGCATTAGGTTTGGCTGTCTTCACAGGAATGATGTCTGAGTGACTGGCAGGCAGTAGTACTGAAGCCAGATGCAAAATGAGATGCTTGGTTTCCATTGAACAGGCAGATACCAAAACTGAGGGACATAACGGGTAGAATATTTAACACGGAGCTAAGCTGTTACAGGGCTGGGGACTTAAGATTTGTGGTCTTCCTCAGCATATACGTTAGAACAAAATCAATGAAAATTTACCAGTTTTTGGAGGATTGTGCAAAAACCAGTGCAAACTGAAACTGAACTTAGGTTGTCCATCTGGCAGAGGAGATCTTTAACATTTGGATACCAAGCTGATTCAGCAAAACGCTTTATTTTTAAAACCTTGCAATACTTAAGAAATAGAATCCAGATCAAACAAGATTTCACATCCCCCAGGCAGAGGTTTCTCTCCAATGCTTTGGACAGCTTTTGCAGAAGACCAAACCCTTTCTTCTGTCTCCTGAGTGGAGTCTCTTACCCTCTTCCCAAATGCGGCTGCCGGCAGATTTTCTCTGCTGGTGTCTCATGTCCGCAGCTGCAGGGCAAACGTTCTAGCGGAGAGGCAGTTCTGCCTTCATCAGATCTTCTTTCCTTGACCTACAGGCTGGAGATGTGCTTTGTTTTTGCTGGTCACCCTGAGGAGAGACACCTTCTGGTACCTCCACCCATACTGTTTGGTAGCATCTGAGATGATGAAGGCTAATATCTAAGGAATGGAAGTAGGTTTGGTAGGCTCTTGGATCTCATGAAAATTCTGTGACTAGATTTAACTAGACCTTCCGTTTAAGGCTCTTCTCCCAACTGGAAAAGTAAAATATCCGTAGATGCACTGTAAGTTGGATAATACTTTGTAACGCCTGCTTATCTTGATGGGAATACGCTTTGGCTTCAGTAGTCTTCTATTACACCACCAACCTCTGAAATAATGTCTCTTGGGATACAAGGGATTGCAGAGGAATCTCTGAATAGGTGATAAATTCTCTCATAATCCCCGTTTTGTGAACGGGAACACCCAAATGCAACCAGAGACTGAGCTTATTGCTTGTAGCCCCCCATTTGTCCATGTTTAAGCTGCCAGAGCTCCCTGCCGCTCTCCCGGTCGTGACCAGATAGCATCCTTGTTGTCGAGTTTAGTCAGTGTCCTAAACCCACTTAATATACTCCTAGTGTTCTGTTGATGGAAACTGCAGAAAACCAAGAGTTTTCAAAGCATGAATGGCTACAGAAAGAAGTCCGTGTGAAATTTGTCCTTTTTTCTACAGAGCGTGCTCAGGTTTCGTTGTCGTGATAGACTGACGGGTGTTCGTTTGAGGATGAGTTTCGTTACAGAGGCACTTTGGCCTTCTGTTGTTAATACAGAAATCGTCTCTCCATGCCCATAAGCAAAATTTTCCATATGTATAACACACCCAAAGTTCCAGCTATCTTAAAATACATTCTGTGCCTTTTTGTTGTGGTTGGATTCGAGGCAGTGGAGCTCCAGCCTTTGCATCTTTGAGCTTCTCTCGACTACATTTTGAAAATTCACCTGAAATTCACTTTTGAATTGTTTCAGCTTTTCTGCAGAACAGAGCAAGAGGCTTTTATCACCTCCAGAGTACTGGGCTTACACACGTGGAATGTGCTTGGTTTTAGGTCAACCTGGGGAGTTCCCTTCCTGCCCCCCCTTTCTGGTGGTAAGCCAGGTGGCGAGGCAGGTTAGTGAGGCAATAGCAAGGATCTGTTTGGTAGGCTTATAAATGCTAGTGAAGCATGGCAGACTGAGCTGTGTCTTGTTTAACTTGATCATTTAAATAGCCAGTCCTTCTCCAGTGTGTTTTGTTTGACTAGGTTTCACCTCTTTGTATGGCAGAACTATTCTTTGTCTAACTTTGATATTTTTTTTTTACATGTGAAATGTTTTTGATCACATTATATGGAGCTGTCATCACACCCTGAACAGTTGCAATTTCTGTGCCTGCTCATGTGGTGCACACCTGTAACATGTTGGGAACGGACTTGGCTTTGAAGCTAGACTTGTTCTCTCATAAGAGTCCACATATTTCTTCCATCATGTAATGAGATTTGCTGATGATACAAAACTGAGGGGAGCAAGCTGCACTTAAAAGAGAGGCAATATAAAATACAGCTTTGGCCACAGTCCTGCAGTTGGATCCATGCAGGAGGAGTCCTGCCACAGTGCAGAGCCCTGTTGACTTGAACACGGCTCTGTGTAGTAATAAAAATCTGCTTGCGAGTTTCTATTGCTAGAGTTTTGGGTTTGGATTTTTTTTTAACGCTTTCAAGATTTTAAAATGCAGGGCAAAATAATTACTTCAATGTAGAGGGAGAGCAAAAGTAAAAGGGGAGGGAAGGAAAGATGTGCTGGTGGGAGGATTTGAAAAAAGCTGGTGGTTCAGAGAGATGCCACGAGATTATTCCAGATGTCGAGGAGTGGCAAGTGGATGTCCCTCTTCTGACCAGAGATGGAGAGCAGCCGACCGCGGGCCCACGAGAGGAACAAGGATGATGTGGGATCCGAGGGGGTTTTAAAAATGTGAAAAGGACTTTTGATTCAGCTACTGAGATGAATAAGGAGGGAAAGAGGGTAATGTGAACCTGCTTCTTTTCTGATGTGTTAAACAGATGCGAAAATATGCTGAGCACCAAAGTGAATAGGAACCCGAATTCTGCTTTCATGGCTGGGGCGTGCAGTTGGTCTGGAAATTTGTCAGTAGAGCTAAGAGCAGGCTCTCGTCGTAGTGTCCTGCTCAGGCTGAATGGGGCTACAAGGTGAGGCCCTTCCATGTTCTGCGTAGGCTCCTGTTGCTGTTTAATGGAGGGAGACAGATCTGAGGGTTGATGGAAAACAGTGCGTTTAAACCTTCACCCAAACACAAAACAGGTTTGTTTTTTCTTTTGGGGGTTTCTTTTTATTTTTTCTTTTTTTTTTTTTTTCCTTTTCTTTTTTTTTTTTCCTCCCCCCCCCCGCCCCCCGAAGCTAAGGTCTGAGATTCATGAGCAAAGGTTGAATAAAAGTCAGAGGAAACTATTTTGGCACTTTATAAAGGATGAGTGAGGCCACATCCGTAATCCTGTGCACGGTTCTTGTCACCTTATTATTAGAGCTGTGTAAATCTGGCAAGGATTTGTATTTGCCAAATATACCTCTGGCCTAGATTTGGGCTTATATTTGGAATTCAGGCCAGTTTTAACGCCTGTGCAGTTTGTAATTTTTGCCAGTTTTAAGCAAAATAACAGGAAAGAGGATAATGAAGGACAGAGGAGTCAGGAAAGCAGAAAACTAAGAAAGGAAGGAACTAGAAAAAGAGAAGAAAAAAAGGACAAAGGAATACGGAGCCCATTCCTTCTTTTCTACTTTCTCCACAGCCCTTCCTTAACGTATCCTGTTCCCTTTCATGCTTTGTTGTTTCTCTCTCTGAATTTAGAAGAATTAAGTGAATTCATCCCCTCTCTTCTGCTCTGCTTGTGCTCCCACATTTGTTTTTTTAATTTGCAAACTTCTCCCTTAACCTCCCTCTCGTAAATTTCCCCCCCATCTTCATTTCTTTTGCTGTGCCCCACAGTGCCTTGGTGGTGGATGCGCTGGCTGTGAAAATGATCCCGGTCCGCATATCCTCTTCTGGTGCACGAACGCTTTGATGTACATGCATACCAGTAAGATTAAAATTCTAGGGCCTGAGAAGTATTGCACTCACATTCATAAAAAAAGCCTCGCAAACATGCTGGTGAGGCAGATAGATATTATTTGCTGATGTTATCTCATCCCATACGTAGGTTAGGCGGAATAGGCAGAGATCCATTCCCTGACAGTGGAAAGCCCCACGTGACGTTCTTTCTGAACGTCTCCTCGCTCTACTGTCGGCGTGAGAGTGCAGGAGTTGCTTTCCCCATGGGTTGGCCACGTAGGCTGGTCCAGGTGGAATGGTCTGAGCAGATTTTGCTAAATTAAGGGTAGAGAAGCTGTGACTTCCCCAAGGTCAACGGGAGCATCAAAGGCAGAACTGGAATAAAACCCAGTAATGAGGTGCAAGAAGCCGAGATTCTGGCTGTAGGTAATACTGGTCTCTTGCTTAAGTTTGTGATTCTGTGTTATTGGGAGCTCAGAGTTTTAACCGAAGGCCCTTAAATTGCAGGTTTTAAGTACAGTATGAGCCTGCTGCTCCTCCTCTGCCTTGCCAGCTGTCATTATCCGAGAGACCCCGGCACGGTTAAGTGCAGTGTATCGGTTATCCGCCTCCCTTCAGCAGCTCCGATGGGAGGTGGCCCTGCCATGTGCCTCATCCTCTGTTGCTCGGCCGCTGGCACGGCGCGGAGGAACGGGGCTGGAGACACTGACTGCAGGTGTGGGTGTACGAACCCCCCCAGGTCTGTATTGGTTTTCGTTAGAGATAATTATCTGTCTCATAGGGTTGCATTGGATGGGTGGAGCTGTATTAACGTTGCATTATTTGGTTACCTTCTTCAGTGATGATTCATTGATTATTAACACATGCAGATTTGTATGTGGCATAGGAATAATACAGGAACATAGAAAGAAGGTGCCACAGCGACAAGCTCACGTGAGCGTCGACTCTGAGAACTCCGTCACCTAGAGAGGGGGAAAGGCAGGTTTGCCTCCTGCAGGGAGGACGCGATTGCAGAGGGTCCCTTCTGAAGGTTGGGGGGATGTTGCAAGGCTGTTTGATCTAGTGACAGATACGAAACTGGTCACAAGCCTTGAGCTGAGCAAATGCCAGATGTGAAAGGAATTACATGCAGAAGGGAAAATAATACAGGGATGCGTTAGTGGCCGGCACTAGAACCAGATACTATCAGAAGTTAAAAACAGAAGTGCGTCAATATTGGGAATAAACGTCCTGCTTGGTGGGTTGGTCACAAACACGAACCAACCTGGGTAGGTTTGCGTACATCCTGAAATTTCTTCTGTTTCACGCTCTCTGGCCTCACGCTCTCTGTACCGCTCCGTACGGTCTCTGAGCAAATACTGTGGACAACAGCAGAGAGGGGTGGTGTATTATTTTTTTTTTTTCTTCAATATTATCTTTGGATATCTCTTCTGTGCTTTTCTGACTGTGCACCTCTTTCTTCAGAGGCACGTGGAAAACTGCTACGTTTTCATAACTTTCTGACAACATCTGAACTTGCAAGACTCCCTTGCCCTCCCTTGCCAGTTTGCATTTTATCGGTGTTAAAAGCTTTGCTTCTCCCCTGCCCCCAGCCTCCTCCAGTCCTGCCAGAATACAACGTGTAACCTAGTACGCTCCTCTCAGCAGCTTTGGCATGAAGCTCATAAGGAAAAGCAGTCTCCAGGAATAAAGCAGATATTTCCCATCCCTGGGTAGCCGAAGCAGCAGGGGTGCGGTGCAGAGGTGCGCCGTGGCACGGACTTGCTCCGCAGCAGCAACCGATCATTATTTTTCAGGTTTTGAGATTTACCTGTTGTGCTCGGTGTAACAAAAGAAATGAAATCTCTGTAATTATACTGGAAGGGGGAGGAGATGGTGTTTTAGTGCCTTTGATCTGGAGCTAGAATAGGCTCAGCTCTTGGAAATTTAATTTGAAAGAATCCAACGTACACATCTGCTTTTTGTACTGCAATTTCTTTTGAGCCAAAACCCAGAAATTTATTAATGCGAACGTGTGGATTTTGTTCGTCAGAAGAGAAGGAAGCCCATTCAAAACATAAGTTGACTCTTTTTCTCTGTAGCGCTAGAAAAATCTTAATAGGTATGATGGGTGCTAGCATTACGGAGTTTATGGGCAAAGTTTTGTGTGAGCAAGCAGACAGCATAAAATAGTAGGATACTTCTGGGAGCATACAAATTTCTGGGAAATAGAATATGTGAGTATTTCCAAGGTACTAATGAAAAGAATGGGGGGAAAATTCTCTCAATAAGCAGTTTAAAAACAACAACAAAACAAGCGTGTCATAAA